>NW_017728948.1:76297510-76317168 GCF_001723895.1 Crocodylus porosus
TTTTGGTCGCTTTACTAGCCGCAGCATCGCATTGGAGGCTCATGTTCGTCTTGTGGTCAATGATGACCCCCAAGTCTTTTTCTTCTGTAGTGCTAACCAACGTAGCACTGCAGCTCCTGAAAGGATGTTGGGAACTTCCAGAGAGGAATCCAGATTAAACTGTGTCATATACCATTTGACAGGCCAAGGAGGCTCGACTAATAGTGTTTTCCTGTGTATAACTAGCTACTTTTCATTAGGTTATCACACTTTGTAAATGAAATATGCAGAAGCAGCCTTTAACTTTGTAGTTCCAATCATTTACTAGTCCCAGATCTACTATCCCCAATTGTTCAAACTAAAGATGTAAGAAAATTGCCTGATCTTAAGGGCCATTAACTGATTCACCAGTCTGTTTGGTTAGCCTTGGGACTGCTTAATAGTTATCAGGTGGCTTTGTAAATGGTCAATTTATGTTTAAGTTTCACTGTTTGCTTAAATAAATGTGTACTAGTACCAACTAAGTAACATAAAATGAAGACTGTAAGTTGTTTCAGGGAGGGGAGAATAATTTAAGACTGAACCAGAGGTTTTGCTCTGTAGTAGTAAGACTTGGTAGAAAGTAAGAAAGAAAAGATAGTAAGTAAAATCAGTGATTTCAAAGGCAGTTTGTGCTAGTAGAGGGGTCTGAACCTGGTTTTAGTTGATGAAGTCCTGAGTTAACGCAGTGCATTTGTTTTTATACCACGATAAACTGTCTAGATATCTAGATGCATCTAAACTATGTTAAGAAATAAATGCTGACTAGATGACTCAAATACAGAGTGTAAACCCACAAAAGAATAGTTTTCTTGTAATTACAGCAATTTTTGGTATTGAAATGTGTAACAAGTAACAGGCTGAATTTTCAGGCAGACAAAGTTTGCTCTTAGCTTCTTCCACTCTTCCAAGAGCTGCAGTTCAAATCACTTTCATTCATGGAAGGAAATGGATTCCATATTCCAGCTATTTATGTTACTAATCCATTGAAAATGCATTACTAATATAAAACACTTTCTGTACTTTGTTACTAAATATGGATATTTGCCTTCTACATGCATCTACACTACAGTTATCATAGACATACTTCAAGTAGCTTTAGATTAGCTAGTTTCTATATACATACATAGCACTGTAACTCCAACAGCATGGAGCACAGAACGGGTTTCAAAACTCTTTGAAGAAACTGTTAGCTGCATTGCTACCACTAGAAAAACCAACTAGTTCAAGGCTGGATGGGTGTGTTTACAAAACCTAGCAGTGTAGATGCGCCAAAGGTCAGAGTTAAGATCAGAAGCAATTTAGCTGTGAGGAGTCTTGCAAATTCCAGCATAACCACTGATTGGCACTGCTAGAATAGTTGCTTAAAAAAATAAATTAATTAATTAAGGAATCCCCTCCTCACCAGGGACTTGCTGTTTGCAAAGCAGCCACTCCCTATAGTATGGAAAGTGATCAAACTGATTTCCAAGCTAAATTTAGTAACACTAAAAGCATTGAGTGTGTCATTAGCAGCATCTTCAGGTTCATCTGTTTTCTGCCTCTCTCTTTTCTAGTAGACTTAAGTTTCATTAAATGGCATAGTTTTAGAAGAAAACAAAAAAAGTAGTTTTCCACTCCAAGGAAAGTTACTTGCTTCTAAATTATTGAGCATATTTAAACTTTTACTTTTAAAAGGTTTCATGGCTTCAGACCAGTCGTCTGCTTATCATTTCCTTTTAACTTCAGGCATTTTGAATCAGACTAAGATGGTGATAATTATGAATCAACTACTAGTTAGTTTTATAGTGTTTACAATCTGTAAATGTCACTATAAGATCTTCATTCTAACTGTTAATCAAGGAATGACAAATAAAAATAAGAAACCTAAGCAGCTAGACCAGTGGTTCTCAGTGTCCATGGACTATTTCTAAAGGGTCTGCGAAAGATGATTATGATCAATTAAAAGTGTGTGAATACCCACACTTACAATTCAAAGGGATTTGCACCAGTCAGCATTTTCAAACGAGTCTGCACCTCCATTTGAAATTTCTTAGGGGTCTGCAAATGAAAAAAGGTTGAAAAACACTGAGCTAAACAGCTGAAAGTTTTGTCCACTTTCCAGAAGTTTACTGTCCTGTAAGGCTTTGTTTGCAGCCCTAACATCTTTCTAATAAAATGATTCTGTTAATGATTGGAAGTGTATGTGTACTATGTGCACTCTTTCACTCTTCCTTGCAAGTTTCTAAACTTGTTCCCTTGCAGATGTAAAAACTCTAATTGTTCAAAGTACCTTAACTGTTTTGAAACTTTTAAAAGCCCAGCACCCATATATTATTAAGTGTCATCAAGTTAACGGGTCAAATTCTATTCCACCTATTCTGTTTCTAAGTGGATTTAGGTGCCTCAGGGCAGTTATTCCATTCTGTCCCTGAAAATTCAATTATGTATCTAACTTTTGTAACAGAGTCTTTTTACCCTTAAGACCTGAGTCTCAAAAAAAAAAAAAGCAGTGAGGTGGATAATGATGGTCTACCTTTTTCATTAATTGTTTTTCAAGGACTTGAGCAGGTTGAAGTAATCACATTGTAGTGCCTATGTCTGCTTATACATCTAATAGATGGAACAGAACCAGGCCCCAAGGGCACCTATACATTTGTCCAACACCTGCTCCAACTCATGCTAATTAATCAAGTTGCTGGAGCATGCTAATTGGCATGTTCCGGCAGCCTTGGCATCGCATGTATTCAGCGTCTTCAGGTTTGAAAGTGACGGTGGGGGTGCTTTAACTAAAGTTAAAATGATTTCCCCCGACCCCCCCACACAGACACCTCTACCTCGTACCATGTGTAAAGACACCCTTACAAGTGGCTAAATTATTTCAACTCAAGTAATCAATTCATGTACAAAAAGTTACCCTTCCCTGTTTCCCATAACTTGTCTTACACAAGTTGATGTTGGAACTCAATATTGTGGCTACAGAGGACTTTACTAGAATTAATGTAGTATAACCAGGTATATGCTTAATAATAACAGCTGGTTACTTGCAACATTTTGTCTGTAAAAACACCTTTCCTACCATATATTCAGCCAGCACTCCTTATAATAGCAGCAGTTTAGGAGCAATGTAGCACCAACATTTTGCTATTAACTGTAGTACAGTTGACACCTGAATGACAAGTTCCAGATATGGAAAAATGCACTCTTTCCAGTCCTTATCCAACTCCCCCCCCCCCATAGTTTTTCCATAGTCCTGGATGAAGTGCAATAGCAACATGGTCAAGACTTCTTTCCTGGACAAAAACTATACCTGTACAGTCTTGGGTACTCGCACCTTCTCTGCCGAAGAAGTTTAAGTGTGGGTCTGAATGGACAGCAGAAAAGCCTTTTTGTTTTAATGCTTCAAAGATGGGGTGGGAGGGGGATATCAGTTGGTCATTTGAGATCTGTTTTAAATATTGCTTTCTACTGAACACCTCCTCTTCCCCTCCTCTACCCTCCTCCAACAAAACAGACTTCAGTCTCTTATTTTTCTCATTGTTTATTTGTTTGGATGTGCATTTCAATTCTTTGAAATTTGGAAACATTTAGGATACAAAATAGTTTCTCTGTTCCATTTCATTACACTTTATTTTGACTAGATATACAAGATATTTTCAGATTGAGGTGTTTTTTTTTTTTTGGTTTGTGGGGCAGGGCAGGGGTGGGGGTTGGTTAATGTCTGCTAAAGCACCTATTTTCCCCAAGCTGAGAGTAAGTAACTCCTGAATAAAAAACTGCCTTCTTTGAAGGTTTCATAAATACAAGATACTCCCTTGTGGCTCTGGTACTTCCTGGTTGGTGGTTTCTTCAGAGCAGCAGGATTAAAAATAAGAACTTTGAAGCTACAAATCAGCTTTCTTCTGCTAGTGTACACTGGATCTAATCTCTTTGTTTTATTTTAGACATGAAAATGATAACTCTACTTGACTCTGGACCTGATTTTTGATGGGCTCCATTTCTCTTCTTGTCTTTATGGGAAGTGTTCACAAGATTTGTGTTGTGAAAGAAACTTCAGATGGCTTCAGAATCTATGCTCCCAGAGCAGGCAAAAACTCATCTGATAAAGGGGAAAAGGCAGCAGCAGCAACAGCAAGAGAGATCTTCAAACAGCGATAGCGAAGATGAAATCTTTATCTTTGAAGCCAATGAAGCATGGAAGGACTTTCACAACTCTCTCCTTCACTTCTACGAAGCTGGGGAGCTCTGTGACATTACATTGAAGGTGACAAATTGTCTTTCTTATCACCTGTATCTGTTATGTTAATTACCTGTTTTATAACAGGTACTCTATAAATATGCTGCTGCATTACCAGTTGTAAGTAGTCACAATTTCCAGATTTTTGGGGGATATTTTTGCAAGTTGCTTGAGATCACTTGAACAGCTGCTGGCCCCTGAGAAGTTGAAGTTTCTGTCTCTTTGCATGAAAAAGAGAATATCAAATTTAGAATTTATTTTAGTTACTGTTTATATTATGAAATTCATGAACTTCAGTACTTGCCAGCCCCACTTCTACATCTAGAATGCTGTCTCAAAAAAGTGTTCTGAATGGCTCCAGCCGCAGTCCTCTTTATTTGTCCTCTTTTACCACTTGCAAGAAATTTAGTTTCACTTCTTGGCTGAAGTGTTGTCTTTGCTACTCTTTCCCAGATCGTTCCCTCAGTACATGTATTCTAGGAATCCCATCACTTCTAGTTCTCTGCTACAAACACAGGTGACAATGGGAAGGAGAAATACATGATTAAGTAGATGATTCAGTCACTTTATGCTTCATCTGTACATGACCTGTAGCATAAAGAATTTTGCAACAAGCATCCCTTCATATAATATACTTAATGCTCTTTTGGAGCTATACAGAAAAGTAGCAAGTAGGGATTGAAACATGACAAATACACAATAGATGCAAAAAAAAAAAAAAAAAGGAAGAGGAGCTGGGTCCCTTCCCAAGTTCAAGAGGCAGTATTCTCATGAGAAGCACAACTGTCTTGCCCTCAGCTTCTGGGGCTTATTGCATGGTGTTCTTGGATCTTGTTTGGGGGGCACCATCTTCTCAGGAAGCTTCTGCCTAATAAGGAGCTAAAATTTAATTCCATTCTTAGCTGACTGAACAGATAGTGTCCTATAGAGCACTGGCTTTCAACTTGTAGTCCACAGACTGTCTAAGGGGTCCACAAAAGATTATAATTATGGTCATCAAAAGTATGTGAATATCCACATTTACAATTCAGAGGGGTTGGCACTTCCATTCAGACTTTCCAGAGGGGTTCATGCTTCAATTAAAATTTTTTTTAGGAGTCTGCAAATGAAAGAAAGTTGCTCTAGAACCTATTGTGAAGAGCAGCAAAAAGGGGATCTGATATTTTATCTAAAGAGTGTTTAAACATGGCCTGCAGAGTTACTATCTGGTGTACTAGGCTACCTGCAGACCATGGGAAGGGGGGCCCTGCCTGGGGGGTGGCCTGCTGCAGAATCCAAGGCCCTTGAGTTCAGGTGGGCATGGCACTCAATGCGGGAAGCTAAGTGAGGTCTAATACAGCTTGAGTCGCCGTCCAGCCACTTTGCCCATCACCACTGCCCTAGCCCTACCTCCCTGGCCATTAGCCCCTGCCACATGCCCCAGGCTGAAGCTGCTGCTGTCTCAGAGCACCAGGTAAATTTGACACCTGTTATAGCTGTTCCTTAAATGGAAGTGGGAGGTAGACCTGTTCTATCGTTCACGATAATTTATATCTGTGGCCAGACAATGCAGCACCGGTGGAAAGTATAGAATGGATTCTTTTCACTTTTAATAGTTCTTGATGCATGAAGTTCTCAAAATCTATGAAAGCAGTGTGTGTTAATTCTACTTTGTCATTCCTGCAGCTGTACCCACACTGAAGCATCCAGAAAACTTGGAAGAAATCGCTAATTTACATGCCTGCATATGGAACTGTGTTTAATTATAGGAGCTAAAACCAGCATTGTGTTAAATGTTCAGGCATTGTTAGGTTCATACGTTTGTCAGGGAAAAGTTGCCATGGATGAGTGTGGTTTTTCAAATTCTGTTTATTCCTGTTTTTCCCCTTTATGTAACTCTGAATTGCTTTTACCATTGTATTAGACTTACAAAGTAAGTTTTGGTAAATTGGAATTTTCAAGTTGTATACAGATATTTCAGTCATAACATCCAACAAGAGTGGAGCAGTATCCACAAGTCTGTCCAAATTCTGAAGTCTAAATACTTTCAGGACCTACAGTTTTGGGCTTGAATAAATGGGATGAAATTTAATGCTGTTTTATGTCTGTACAGGTGAAATATTCTTTCACATGCTGAGACCAGCTGTGGTTCTAATAGATGATGTGTTAGCTCACGCAGGAAGGCAAATGGTGGCTATAATTCTTTACAACTTGAAGTAGCTTTTAATTATTTTGCCACTGTTTGTTATTATTTTGAGTAGTTGGTCTTTTGAAAAATATAATTATGTAGTATTTCACCTTACACAAATTGCTGTTTTGTAGATCAGGTAAACTGAAAAGTTCTGATCGAGATTTGTTGAGACCAGGTTAACTAGTTGAATTTATTTAAACAGGTGTTTTCATAATCATGATTTGGGTTGAAGTAGTACATTGAAGGAAGGATGTGAACGTTTAATCAACAGCAGCATGTGATTAGTTACCAGGCGAAGTAAAACAGAAGTCTGTACAATGGAGAATGTCTTTTAGAGCAAACCAGGTGGTAGGCTTTTCTTGGGCAAACATTATTGGTAGTAGTAACAGGAGAATTTGTTCAGTGAACTCTTATGCACTATGGTAATGAGACTTTTTTTATTATTTCTTTTAAGAACTTTATCATGTGGCTACTGCTGCCACCATGCATACAGGTTGCTACTGGGAGGCAGAATAGTGGAAGATGTTAGTAGTCATTCACTCCATATTTTTGCTTTATAAACAGTTCACTCTGAAATAAATGTGTTACTTTACAGTACTTTCTTCCTTGTTCTTCTTCATTTTTATTCTGCAAACATTTTTGTTAAAAGGCCTTCTTTGCAGGCTTCATTGTTAACTAGATGTGTTATCCAGTTCTTTTAATAACTTTGTTTTTAGATGTTCATACTATTTAAATGGCACTTAGGAAAGGAGTCAAACTAAAACCAGTTCTCCTGTATTATTTAGTTAAGAGCTTTTTTATTCAAGCCCTTGCCTTACCAGTTGATCTGCATTGACTTTGACAGATATGGAACTTCATCATCTTACTTCAGTGCTAATTCAAGAAAACAGGCTGTGAGGAACTTTTGTTGAAAGATAATTTACTAATTACTTGTTTTAATTATCAAAAACCTGAATTTGAAAGCTTTTTTTGCCCTAGGATAGAATCCTTAAGAATATATCCCTGTCTTTTAGAATAAATAAGCATGTTGCAGGGGACCTAATCTAGATTTAAACAAAGCATTTCATACTGCCCCTCACTGGAAATTAGCTGTACTGATGGAGGATTTGTATAGCAGTCACAAAATGGATAGAGTTGTCTGAAAGGAGATAGCAGTGAATTATGCTGTAAGAGGATGATGGTATTGGAGAGCAGTTATTAATGGTATGTTCATGGATTAATCTTGAGATCTGTATACTGTTTTAGCCTTTTCATTAGCAATTTTAGTGCAGGAATCCAGTAGATTTACAAAGTTTGTAGGTGGCACAACTGGGACATATTTCCAATGGTGAGTATTCTTCCTATATGATCTAATTGGATTATTATACAGGAAACATTAAATAGTCCGAGCGGAACAATTTAATAATAAGTATAATGCCATGCACTAAAGGACCGATATCAAGATGTTAATTTTTAAACTGGAGGCAACTAAGACTGTATATATGCATTCAGATAATTTGGGAGAATTGTCCCAGTTGTGTTCTTGTGGCAGACAAACTTAACCAGAGCTATGTGTAAAGACACTTGAACACTGAGACCTTGAAGAGTGGAGGGCTTACAGTACTGACACTGTGCAGAGGGGGTGTTTATGCCTGTGCATATATGTTAATATACTCTGTAGAATCCTTGAAGCTGTCTGGTAACAAATGACTGCAGTGCATAGGGCAAACCTGATTGGCTAACTCAGATGGCTTGTGGTCTGCCTATGCTGTCAGCATGTACAGATGCTCTCCCTGGAACTTTGGTTGTGTCCAGGTTATTTTTCTCCTGGAGTGATGATTTTTCCTTGTAGGGTGGGGCAAGGGGGAAGCTAGAATATCTATACACTCATGGTTTTGTCTGGCAGGGTAGTGGTTCTCCCAGGAGAAACTGAATATCTGTATAATTGCCCACTCATGCCTTATTTTGTGTGGAGGGCTGCTTACTGAGTTTTGGCAAGTCATCGAGGGCCACATGACAGGCAGCCAGGGTAGCCAAATATTAATTTTCTACATTTTTTTTTTTTTAGGGACCCTGCAGGCTGGATACAATGGCCTGGCAGGCCACATCTGGCCCACGGGCTACATTTTGCCCACCCCTGGTATAAGGCCTAAGAAAGAGAAAGACCTGCATGTACTGGTTGACCAAAAGTTAACAGTGAGCTGCCAGTGTGAAGTAGCTATGCAAAAGATTAACTTAATTCTAGGATTTACTAGACAAGTTTCTTTTTTATAAAAACAGGAAACCATCGGTACTACTGTTCAAGGCATGGTAAAGCCACCATTTAGAATATTTGGTAGAGTTATGGTTAGCTATGCTCAAAAAATTAACTTAAACTGGGGGCAGGTACAGAGAAGGTGTACTATGATGGTTTCAGGAATTGAAAGATTGATTTTTTGGGAAGAGATTTATTAAGCCTAAAAAAAGGAGAGAGTGGGATGATGTATTGGTTGTCTTAAATACACTGCTAAGGTGAGCATCAGGGAGGGATATGACTGGAGCATGCTAGAGCATGTTTCCCAGCCTGTTGGGCATTGCTAGCCCAGCCAAGTGTCCCCAACCCCCTGTGTTTCCCCCCACCTCTTCCCGACAGGGGGTTAAACCCCTGTCCAGGAGCTGCCCCACCTTGAAGGGAACCTCCCCTTCAGGGAGTTCCTCCTAGCCTGGGTTCCCCAGCCCAGGCAGCCCTGAGCAGCGAGGGTGATTCCTCCTCTCCCTCTTCCCAGCTACTGATTTGCTTCAGCTGCTACCACAGGAGGGTGGGAGAAGGAGTCCTCTTGGCTGGGTGCCTGCCTGTGCAGCTCATCATGGGGGCACCAGGGAGGCCCTGCCTTAGAGGCTTCCCTCCACCCCAGCCTGGGTCCCCCAGCTCTGGGCAGCCCCAGGGAGCTGAAGAGAATTCTTCCCCTCCCCAATCCCAGAGCTGCTCGCCTCAGCCCCTGTGAGTCTCAGGGATAGCCCAGGGCAGCCTTGGGGATCGGAGGGAAATTTTTCCACTCCCCTGCACTAGGTTTGTCTTAGTTTGCAGCAGCTGAGGCAAAACTGGCTGCGAAGGAGTAGGAGAATTTCCCTTCACTCCAGGGCTGCTTGAGACTCGCAGGGGTTAAAGCAAGCAAATTCTGTCCCTAGTCTAAAAGGACAAAATAAAACAAGAGAATGAACAAGAAAACAAAACTTAAAAAGGGAAGTGAGAGCATCAATGTGAAATGGAAACCCTTTAAGCCAGTGGTTCTCAACATTTTTTAGACTCCATAGCTTGCCTCCATAGCTTTCATGAATTGAGCAGTGTACACTTACAAAACTAATTTAGTAAGTACAGTGCTTGCCTCCTTGCAGAGGGGCCAGGCTGGAATAACCTGAGCCTGCTTTTATCAGTGTATCTTCTTACACTTCCTGCAGCACCCTTCAGCAGATCTCATGGCACCCCAAGGTGCACTGGCATCCTCAGTGAGAATTATTGCCCTCACTAGTATCCTAGCCTACCTTTGTTTGCTAAATACCTGCTGCCCAGAAAGGTGGGTATAGTTGGATATGGGACTTCGGCTGTTGCTTCTACCAGTAGCTGGAAACTTCTTGTGTCTGGGTTTAGAAAGTCTTGCTTATGTGCTCAGGGTCAAACCATTTATCCCATCTTGGGTCAGGAAGAAATGCATTTCTCCCAAGGCAAATTAGCAATTATGGGTTTTTGGTGTCTCTCTCTTGCCTTCCTTAGTAACAGAGAGCATAGTCCTTTTTGTTAGAATTGTAAGGACAAATTCTTGTCCCCCTGGAGTGGCCTGCTTTGGCAAGGCTCTGTTTTCCCTTCTACTTCACATGTAGCCTGTAGAATTTATTTTTTAATTTGTTTAATTAGCTGTGGTGTGCACAGGGGAGAGGGTGCATAAAAGGTGGCCAGCGAATGCAAAGAATTAAATTAGGTAGCCCAGCTTTGCAGCCTATGTTGTTTACTATTAGGCAGATTTGTTCATGAAGAAAGGGCAGGCCTGAGCAAGTTTAATGATTTTTGTGCTTCTTCAAAAGGCTAGCCGGAGAACAGGAAAAGCACTTAATTTAGAAACCACCAGAAGACTGCTAGTGATATTTTAGTGATATGTGCTATGAACATCTTTCATAGAATCAAGGTTTGGAAGGGGTATCAAAGGTCATCTGGTCGAACCTCTAGCACAAATACGTGGAACCATAAGAACAGCATTCCTGCATGTGTCTGAAAAAAACATTTCGGCAAAAGAAGCAAGCTCTTATTGCTTAGGAAAAATATCTTTGAGCTTTCCTTAACAGAAGGGCAGAGGATTTGTTGGACAAAGAACTGTTCTATAGTATTTCTTGAGTGTCTCAAGCAGATTAATGGTGCATGGTATTTGTGCTGATTTTAAAGGCTTTCATAAAAGATAAATTGTCTGCTAATTGCACAATAGCATGTTATAGGAGAGTTCAATTATAATTTTTGGTTTGGTATTTTTCCTTTTTTGCGAACTTTGTATCTTGGCAATTAACTCCCCAGTGCGCCACATTATGGGCTAATGGGAGCTATAGAAAAAGAAGAATTTTGTATTTAACCTTTAAAAACACCTGTACAGGCTAAAAAAAAACCTTAAATGTGTACAGACATCATACACAGCACACACTCCCTATCTGCTGTACAGTTATATGTAGATAATAGCTGTACAACCTTTTTCAAAAAGAAGCTAAAAGAAACAAGTAATTTATAGTGCTATTGTATGTTATACATGCTGTACTTGATATCAATATTGGCTCATCCACCCTGGTCAATCTTCAGCCTAAAATCAATAATTCAAGCAGGGCAAAAGTACTAAATCTAACAGGTTCTAGATTCTAACTGCATACAATTTAACACAGCCATTCAGTAGAATCTAAGTATATACATTCCAAAAGAGACAGGTAAAAATAGGCCTCTGCTTGAGGAAAATGATAGGGCATAGTAAAGAGAAAAATGCCCCCAAATTTACAAAAATAGTAATTATGGTTTGTATCAGCTAAAACAAATATCACCTTGGCCATAGTTCAGAGATGATACAGTCGCTTCTTGAAGCAGCTAGCTTTGGCGTCCACAAAAAGCTACACTTGATTAACATTGGGGCACAGTCAAGAAAGGAAATATAGTTGAACAGTAGAGGAGAGATTCTCTTGGGAGGGATTGCATGAAAAGCATCTGTTTTTAAAAAAAAAAAAAAAAAAAAAAAAAAAAAATTATGACACTGAAGTTCATAAAGGGGATTTAAAAATAAATCTAAATAGCGAACTTTAAACTTCCTTTTATTTTTTTTTAATTGTACGTTAATGTAACTGTAGCTCTTTGGGGAGGAAGACGCAACATAACAAGAGAGTTTCCCGGTGCTTTTCATAATTGAATAAGAAATAGTTCAAGGAACAGCCAAAGTGTTCTTGGGAAAACTATGTCTGTCAAAGCATTAAGAGACCTATAACCTATGTGTACCAATGTGTAATATTGTCCTAGAGCAGGGGCGGGCAACATATGGCCTGCAGGCCATATCCGGCCCACCAAGCACTTTAATCCAGGCCGCAGGGCCCACCAACAAATTGTACCCTGCTCAGCCCTTCAACCCACAAGAGTGGGAGCCAGGTGCCCATGTGTACACATAGCCCCAAACATACCCTTTTGCACCTTATTCCCACCCTTGTGGGCAGAAGGGCCTGGCCCAGCCAGCACATAGCTTCTGCATGGGGCTGCTGCTGGTTCCTGCAGCCCCTGGGGACCTGCTCTACCTCCCAGGTCTCACACTGGTTCCTAGCAGCAGGTAGGGAAGTGGCAGGGGTGCGGCTGCAGCTGGGCAGGAGCATGGGCTGCACAGCATAGGAGGGAAACCCCAGGTGCCTTCCTCTATAGGGTGGAAAAGGCAGCCCTCTGCAGTACCTGTGGCTTCTTTCCCATGCCTGGCGAGTGCAGGGGCTGTGTGTGTGTGCAGGGGGTGAAGGCAATACAGACTGCCTGGCAGAGGTTGTGCCTCTTGCTGCGATGTGTAGCTCTGGTCGGAGCTGTGTCCGTATGGGCACGAGTGCCCTGAGCACCCCCACCTGCTGTTGCACCGTGGGAGGAGGGACCCACAAACCCACACCTTGCCCTCCAAACCCCCCACTTGTACACAACCCCCCAAAATACCCTATGCCCCCCTCGCACACAGTGTCAACCCCTCACAAACCACCCCCACACACTGCCACACCCTACCACTCACCCCCCAATGTATGAGACTAAGAATTTATTTTTGAGTTAATGTGCAATCACCTCTATGTACACTATGCAAATACAAATCATGACAAATATTTTTTGTAGTAATTAAAATATGTTATAGTAGGTGTTTGACTTTTAGCATATAATTTAGTTTTTTTCTGGTTCTGAGCTGGCAACCCCTCCTCCCAAAAGGAGCATTTCTTGGTGGGGGGAGGGAGGGAACGGTGGACAAGGGGCGGGACTTCTGGTGGCAAAGGTCAGGGGTTAGGGGTGGGATTTCTGGTCACAAGATGGCAGCCAGGGGGTGGGGCTACTGTCAAGGGGTGGGGCTATCTATGCAGCCCTTGACAGCTCACCAAAACTTGTGAAGTGGCCTTCCAGCCAAAAGAATTGCAGACCCCTGTCCTAGAGATCAGTCCTTTGTAGAAAATTCAGAGGTTTGGCTCAGGCTGTCCTCTGCTGATTCCCATTTCAGGGCCTTGATCTTTGCTTTCAGCCATCCTTGGGTTATTTCCTGCTTCTCATCTCTTGGTCTTATTACAAGAGTCTTTTCCAGGGGCTTGGCTTACCTTGCTTTGTCTCTTACTGTTGGGGTTACTGACTGCAGTCCATTACATCTCTTTACTTTCTCTTCCCTTCCATTTTTCAAAGTTTCCAAGATGGAGTTCTCAGATCAAGGGCCTTTGTAATTGCTCAGGCCTTCCTTTTAATTCTCCAGAGCTGGAGCCTGACCTGTGATAGGTTATCTGGATGGCTAATCGTCACTGAGTTCTAAATTCCCTACCATGCTAAGTAACTCTTTCTCTGCTGTGTGAGAATCCCCTCACAGAATCCTACAAGTGTATGCAGAAAAGCAAGTACTCTTAGTAACAGGAAAAAAATATGGATAGAGAGTCTTTTCAGAAATGCACAATAAGCATATTATGTTTTATTAATGCAAAAACATTAAAAATATCTGGTGGATGTGTTCTCTGAATAGGGAGTCGCTTACGGATATCGATGTAGTTGCTCCATGTTTCTGTTGGAGGTTTTTCAGTGTCTTTTTATTTGAGACTTTCCTGGGGATGTTAAACAAACAAGAAGAGGTGGCATAAACCACAAAGCTTATTTCCTATAGCATGTTTCAAGCTTATTGTTCATGTTTTTAAAATTTGAACATGCAGTGTTGAAAAACAAAACCAAACCTTTTGGTTTAAATGGCTAGTTTTAGACTTACTGTTAATGCCTGAATATTGTTTGAGTCTAGTTGTTGGATATAGACAATAATAATTGAAAGCTAAAATGGAAACCAGCTAAATGGTAATCTGTGAACTAAAATGATTCATTCTTAAATGTGGTTTGTTTTTGTGGAAATTGGGAGTTTTCTAATTAACATGTTGTTTTTAAATACAGTATGAAAATATGTGGAAGTAAAGGACAGGGGGCACTCAGTTGAGAAACTGAATCAAGAACTCTAGTTGGAAGACTATTTTTGGTAAATCAGGTTTAACAGGAACTAGGTGTTGTAGCTTTCAGATGGAGTGTTGTCAGGACTGCTTTTCTAAGTAAATAGTTCATTTTCTTCATTTTTCTTTGGGTGAACATGATACCTTTTATTAGATGAACTTAAATAGTTGGAAAAATTTTTCTTAGCAAGCTTTGGGGTTTAAACGCCCTTCATCAGGCTAAGGAAGCATCTGCAGTTGGTGTGTACTCTTCCTAGATGGAATGAATAGATATCAGATTCACCCAAAGAACCTTGTCTGCCTATGTCCTTAGACCAACATGGCTACAACGTACACCCCATTTTCTTCATTGCACACTTTAACCAATTAAAAATCTGTCAGAAGCAGTAAATATACATGATGGCTTCAGTTAAGTGGGAAATAGTACCTATTCTTTTCTGGTTCATTAATTTAAATGGATGATGTATCATTATTAAAGAAACTAGCCAATGGCCCATCAAAAATGAAGGGGGGGCTGGGATGGAGTGCCACCACCCAACACCCCATGCTGCCGCTGTTCTGCCTCTTGCAGTGATCAGGGTGAGGCACTGCTGGCCTTGGCTCCCCTGCCCTCTGTCCACTCCTTGATGCAGCTTCAGAATCATGCTTGGAGCTGTTTACTTCAGCCAATCGGAGTGCAAATAAGGTGTTACAGACAGACAGACGTAGGTTTTTATAATATTAGAATGAACAAAACACTCTTGTGGTACTGCAGTGTAACAAACGGTTAATGCAACATCTGTGAACAGAATGTTTATCAAAGTTAGGATGCCTGAATGTTCTTGGCTGCTTTGTAGCGCTGACATATTGTGATATATCTTGCGTGTAACAAACTGAAATACTTACAATTTGATGAAGGCAACTATTTTGAGAGTGTCCTAGTTTCATAAACTACTTGGCCTCTGTTTTGTTGATCCATGGAATTTCTATGACCGTGGACTAGTTTTTAGCCCTGTAGCTCAGATTTGTTGCATATAGTTCTCACTAAAAACTGAATTGTTGCTTGGTGAGTGAGTATGTTGGCCAGTACCTTAATACAGTATCCATAGATAGATGTGGAAACTATTAGGGGTGTGCAAAACTGACTACTTTCAATTCGGATTCAGCCCGAATCAGGAACAGTGATTTGATTAGTTGATTCGGATCACTGTCCCTGATTTGATTCGGGTGAATCTGAAGATTTGCTGCTGATTCAGAAAATCAGCGATTCGGCCATGGACGTAGCTTTAAATGTTGTTTCTACATACCTCAAGGTACCAGGTACAGCTTGTGAACGCTGCGATGCTGGGGCTGGTGGAGCGTCCCACAGGAGTGCGGGGGGGCCCATGTAAGCTTGGCGGTGAACCTGGAAGTGGACTGGTAGTACTCCTGGTCCACTTCTGGGTCCACCGCCAGGCACGCAGGGAGGTCCCCCACCCCCCGCCTCCCTGGCTTGGTGATTGGCCCCAGAGGAACCCTGGGTACCCCCCCAGACCTAGGAGGCACCATTTGCTGAGCCTGGTGGGTGTGGGTATAAATAAAATGAAAAACAAAGGTTGACTGATTGAGTGTGTAAGCTAAGAAAGACTAGCAATCCTCTGAGATTGGTTTGAAATACATTCTCTTAAGGAAATTTTGCTTTTGCTATACTTTTTGAATAGGCACTGAGGATGGAGAAGTTCTTTCATAGAATGAGTTGCAAAGATAATTGAGGGATTTGGCTGGGATTATGGCTGTTGCCTTTTCTTGTTCCATTGACTTAAAAGGTCAAAAATCTAAAATGAAAATTGGCCTTTTGGAATACTCTGCAGCTGGTTTTTAATGCCAAAAACAAGCAGCCAAGGGAACTTATTTTTTTTGCCAAACACTCAACACCCCACTAGTTAAAAGTATTGGATCCCAGCCTCAGCTTTGCTGGTTTTGTTTCTTTTCTTTAAAGCTGGAAGAATAGGACTGAAACTAACCTTTCATTGATATGATTTCTCTTCCTTCCTTGACAGGTTGGTTCAAAGCTAATCTCCTGCCATAAGCTGGTGCTGGCTTGTGTTATCCCTTATTTCAGAGCCATGTTCCTTTCTGAAATGGCTGAAGCCAAACAGACACTGATTGAGATTAGGGACTTTGATGGTGATGCCATAGAAGATTTAGTGAAGTTTGTCTACTCTTCCCGACTTACTTTGACTGTTGATAATGTCCAGCCTCTCTTATATGCAGCCTGCATTCTTCAGGTGGAGCTTGTAGCAAAAGCTTGCTGTGAATATATGAAGCTACATTTTCATCCCTCCAACTGCCTGGCAGTGAGGACCTTTGCAGAAAGTCACAATCGTATTGACTTGATGGACATGGCTGACCGGTATGCATGTGAACACTTTACTGAAGTGGTGGAATGTGAGGATTTTGTCAATGTGTCACCTCAGCACCTGCATAAACTTTTGTCTTCCAATGATCTGAACATTGAAAATGAAAAGCAGGTTTATAGTGCTGCTATCAAGTGGTTTCTTGCCAATCCCCAGCATCGTACTTTATGGTTGGATGAAATACTTGCTCAGGTATGAAAGAGTGGGGCACAGGCATATGCATGGGTGGATCTAGGATTTTGGAAAGTGGGGTATAGATGGTGCAGTGCATCATCTCATGTTATATAATACACATTTTTCTTCAGTTAAAAGAAACTAGAAGCTACACTAATAAGCTAAGGACCTAGAGCTATAGTATTTAGCTTGAGGGGGAAAAATGGAATGTGCATTCATTTGCTAAGATCTTGCTTCATTAGCCCTGCAGTCATAATTAAATGCATGTCTTTCAGATTCATAAAATCTAGCCCTTTTGAGTATCTAGACAGTGTATCCAGTGCTTCATTGAAAATTATTTCCTCACCTGAGTTAACATTTCCACACCTGACTTAATGTTTTTAGGTAGAGTTAAGAAACAGTTTGCAAGGCTATGCAATAGAAACTACATTACCTGGAGCAAATAACAGACAGCAGAATTGCAAAAATAAGGATAGCTTGAGTAATGGAACCAATAAAGACCATGAGAAGGAAAGAAGATCATTAACACCTGTGGAATGAAGAGTTTAGAAGGAATCAAGTAGATAATAGTGATGCCTGAATAAAACTGCTGCTGCTACTGCTAGACAGTTGGTTTTAAACTTTGGTAGACCAGGAATCAAAGTGGGGTGCAGCTGCACCATTACTCTCCTCCTGGATCCATTCCAGGTATATATTAGATTTTTTTTCCTATTATTTGAGCTATATATCCATCCTTTTACTTGGAGTAGGAAATAATGATCGTCAGAGAGCAAGGAAAATAAAGTAAGTCTTTTCCTGTCAAAGTGAATAATTGGTTTTAGTTTTGTACTAAAAAACAAACTTTATTAATCGAATGCTAGGTTCCTGCTATGCAGGACACTTTTTCCTGATGGGGAATGGTACAACAATTCTGTCAAAATAGTAGCTGTCTTCTATGTAGAGAGACTGCTAGTCTAACCTTGGATATCAGAAAATGAAGTAAAATTCTTACCCAGTTCCTGGAAAGAAAATAAGTCATTTCAGTCACTGAAATTTAATGCTATTTAAAATAATCCTAAAACAGTATCCTTAAAAGTATCCTAAAATGCATACAAAATTAAATGGAGTACATTAACCTATTGCCTATTTATCCATTAGTCAATGCTATTTTTAAAAAATAAGAGATTCTCTTCCTTTACTGAGGAAGAACAAAATTTAAATAGCTGGAGGTTATATCAGTAGTATATGTACTACTGGTCCAGCAATGGTAAAAGCAACATTAAGTAGTGTGTTCCTTTAGTGTTCTAATTATAAATATAAATTTAAAACACTGATAAGCTCTTTCAGTTGTGGACAGGTGGTTGATCTTTGTTCATGCATTTATTAATGCTTGGCCTGAGAAAATGAACATAAGACACACTGTGAACAGTTTTTTTTATGAAGACTGTAGGAAGAATTTGTATTCATGAATAGATTATTTATATTGCTTTCAAAGGGCATTACTGAAAAGGGGCAACAGGTCAAATGCAGAGTAGAAATCCCCCCTACGTTTTCCCTGTTACAATTCTATATATTTACTCTGCATAAGACCAACATACTCTGACACCACAGTGTTAGAATCCCATATTCACTGCAGAATTTTGTTCCCAAATCTAAGCTTTTATTAAACTTACATTTTTTTTAGTTGCACTAAAAACGTTGCAAATAGACACTGAGTGCCAATACATGCATTTAATGTTTAAAAGACAAACTAAGAGTAGTACAGTGTCCTAGTTACCTTTAGGAGTTTGGAAAATTACAGAATAGAATTGACCTTTGTCATGGATTAACTGTTTCACTGGTTAAGTTCATAGCAGAACCGCTGTTTGCATGATGATAGTACATAGAGATTGGTTGACTTGCTGATCTTGCTATACTGGGGTACCTTTTGCCTTCCCATACACTGTAAACCCTAGCTACTTTGTACCTATTTGCCAAAACCTCCCATTCCCTACAAAAACTAGAATGCGGTTAGGTAGTTGAGGGAAATTGTGCAGTGTGGTAAAAATTAATCTTAGGAGCAGTACAGTTTAATTAAATAATTAAAGGAATATTAGACTTTGTTGTTCACCTCCTAATATAATTAGAGAAAATTCTAAGACTAATTAAAGTTTAAAACTGCTATAGCATCTTAATTTTGTTGTTGTGGTGTGGGGTAAATCTGTGGTCCATCATAGCTATTGTGGATTGTTTGCCATGGAGTACATGGGGTGGAGTCTTAGTTGTTGGATCCTACTGGGAAATATTAACCTCTGATACTGATTTGAGCCGATGATTATCTGAAAATGTAAGCTTGTTCCTTTGGCTAGTTTTTCTGCTCTCTTTAATCCTACCTTGTTTTTAGCAATGTGTTTTGATAAGGCTTGGTATTATCTCTTTGGAATAAACCATTACAGGGAGGGAGCTTCAAAGCAGTATTTTAGATAGATGATTAAATGAGGTTTCTTCAACAGTCTGTGAACTGCAGGAGGCATTGATCAGTAACAGATCACCAATTGGAATTTGTAACTCCTTGCAACAATATCCCTACATTTTATGGCTAGACTTTCTGGGAAGACATCTAGAGATAGGAGTTGGAAAGATATATGCAGTAGGTCTGTGTGAAGCGGCTAATATTCGCTTTGGATTTGGCTGATTCAGGGCACAGTGATTTGATTTGGTGATTTGAATCACTGGCCTGATTCGGCAGCAGCTGAATCTCTGAATTGGCCAGGCCCATCTCCCTCCCTGCCCATCCCAACTCCTAGCACCTGAGGGGAAAAAAGAGCCCCAGCTCAGCAGATGCTGCCGGGCAGGGGGCAATCCCCACTGCCCCATGCTGCATGGGGGGCTCTGCACAAGCCCTTGAACCCCTGTTCCCCGAGCCTGCCCACGGGTGCCCCACATGGGCCAGTACCAGCCCTTTAAGAAAAAAGAACAAAACCTGAAGAAACCCTAAGACTTGCTGCTCCTGCTGGCAAGGGCAATCCGCACTGCCCCCTGCCACATGGGAGCTCTGCAGGAGCTTCCCCCCCCC
>NW_017728948.1:76317268-76331744 GCF_001723895.1 Crocodylus porosus
CTACATGAGTCCCCCAAGCCCCGAGGCTGCACCAGGAGTGGTGAGCCAAGGTGAGGTTTTCCTTGGCTTTTTTTTTTCCTTTAAAGGTCCAGAGTCCTGGCAGCTGGGGTGGGAGCAGGGGGTATTGAGGGGGCTTGTGCAGTGCCCCATACAGTGTGGGGCAGTGGGGATCACCCCCTGCCCTTTAAAGTAATGAGCTGGGGTGGGCAGGGGCAGCCATGGGGGGGCTGGCAGGGGTACTAGGGCTCCCCTCCCCTAGTACTTACCAGCTTGGAGTGGCTGCAGCTCCCTGCTGCAGCCACCAGGGACTGCCTGAATCATCCAAAGCTCTCTGAATCTTTGCTGGAGATTTGGAGAGCTTTGAATCAATTTGGACCTTTAAATCGGTCCCCTGATTTGATTCAATTCGGAGGTTTGGCCACCGAATTGGGCTGAATCTCCTCTGAGTCGAACCACCACCTGAAGCTTCGCACAGCCCTAGTATGCAATGCCTGTTGGTTTCAAAACTGAAATGAGTTAGGCCAGGTGAAAAATGACACCATAATGCTTTAAGTTACATGTCAACCAGCTTTCCCACCACAGTGCAGTTGTACTAGTCTCACATCTGTATGGATTAGGTCTCAACCTGGTCTAGTCCTTTCTGATAACTAGAATTAATAGTTCTGGTCCTATAACTTGTATTCATTTTCTGGCCTCCTTTCCTAATCTGGCACCAAGGATTTGCTCCTTACTTTGAGTAGTGTATGTTCCACTAGTGTAGGCCTACCTGTTCTGTACCCCTTTGCAACAAGGGACTATACCAGTAAATTCTGTGTCCATGAACTTACAGCTCTGTCTTGCTAGGTGTGAAATCAAAAAAGCAGTACCTGCAAATCTTTTTGCAAGTCCTCCTAGTATAGTGTTACACTGGCCATAAAGAGTTCTAATCTTTACTGGTTTCCCAAGCAAAATAAGTCATACCTATAAAAGCATTTTTATGCTGATATAGAAAAGTAAATGAATCTTTTACCTAACATCACTACTTCAAGCAAAAGTATAGACATTGGCCTATATCAACTGGAGAAAAGGAAAGTAAATAGCACTGCTTTAAGGCACCACTTGGTTTTGGCAATAGAAACCATTATTGCAAACAGGTGAAGTGCTATTTGCATACATATTCTAAAACAAGCTAGGGGATCTTCCAAGCCCTGCCTAAAAGCAAAACATACGAAGAATTTTGCCAACTGAAAACAAACTTTCTTATTCAGCCTTCCCAAAAAAATAAAGGTAATGGAATTTAACTATTCACTTTGCACTGTGTTTTTTTTTTTTTTTTTTGACTGATACGTTACTTTGGGGGTACAGCGTGTTATGTACGCAACTCATTAAATCTAAGGATTAAAATACCAATATAGCGTATTATCCAGAACTATGTGCATTCCCATCAGGTACGTCTGCCTTTGTTGCCCATTTGTTTCCTTATGGGTGTTGTGGCAAAAGAAGAGATTGTTAAACAGAATCTAAAATGCAGGGATTTACTGGATGAAGCAAAAAACTACCACCTTCACCTGAGCAGCAGGGCAGTGCCAGACTTCGAGTATTCCATCCGCACAACACCGAGGAAGCAAACTGCAGGTAATTAAATGGGGATCAGAATATCCAGTATTGAGAATGGAGGGAGCTCATCTTGGTAGGACTAGATGGTATGGATTAAATTATTGGTTATGACTAATATATGGTTTCAGGAAGAAACATCTTAACTGCAGTGCTTAATATGTATTACCAGTTTTACTAAAAATATTCATGGTAATACTTCAGTGGTTTCAATTTACGTAGATCAAATTGAAACATTCAACTCAAAACTTATAGGAAGAATACTAAGTGCTGACTGTTTTTTGAGTTGTATAGGAAAACAAGCTAGAGTTGTCTTTTACAGGCTGTATTTTGAATGATACTGTTCTCTCCCCAGTCAAGTTGCAATTAATGTAACTAAAATCCCTAATTAAGTTCTTGGAGTCTGGTTAATTGTCTGTGCCACAATATTGCCAGTTAATTTGCCTGCCAAAACTGCACAGACCATGAAAGATGAAGTCATTGATCCAAATGCAGATGGCTAGTTGCACTACATAGGAGCCAAGAAGGAGAAACTGATTTAATAACTTAGTTCTGTTCATATAAGAAAACTTACTCTGGTGATTTGAAATTGGTATTTCCTCTCTAACTTCAGGTGTGTTGTTCTGTGTTGGTGGTCGAGGTGGATCGGGTGACCCATTTCGCAGCATCGAATGCTACTCCATAAACAAAAACAACTGGTTTTTTGGTCCTGAAATGAATAGCAGGAGGAGGCACGTAGGTGTAATCTCTGTGGGAGGTTAGTAACAACATAGCCTTGTCCTAAAGTAACTTTTTTTTGCTAGTATGCTTTATTGTTCAATTATTCTACGAACTGGAATTGACACTTGTTCTTAACTGTAATTAAATCCTGCTCACATGGTTTAACTATTGGGCATGGTTTGATGCAATAATAAGCGTTTTCAGACCTGAATGTAACTCATTACTTCTGCACCAGTCTGAGACTATGTTAAGTCCCAGTGTGACTACTGCTTGTTGTATATAGCATGTTGGCTAGTTAATGCCCTCATGTGCTGGAAGAGTAAGCTAGTTAACAGGAGCATAGTAAGAGTATAGAACTGTAAGCCAAGCTTCCTTTGTCCTCATGTTGACTTCTTTTGCTACTCTGGGAAAGTCATACATGTCATAATTTCTAAGAGCAGTCACTAGTTTCAAGTGACTTGACTAGATAGCCACAACTGAGTTTGCCCTTTCCCCAGATGGTATACCTGTAGATTGCTGTAGCAGCCCCAACAAAAAAACTGGTTTTCAGATGGTTTAAAATTTGAAGTGTAAAGAAAAATGCACTACTATAGTTGTTTTTGTAAACACTGACAGGCATATCTAGCCTGTAGGATGTAGTAGAATTAGAAAAGATACAGAAAAGGGTAACCAAAATGTTCAGGGGGATGGAGCAGTTGCCATAGCAGGAGAGACTAACATAGTTAGAACTTTGGTTTGGAAAGGAGAAAGATGAAGGAGGATATAAAGGTCTAAAATCATAAAGAATGTGGATCAAGTGACCAGGGAGCTAGAACTAGTGAGCACCCACTGAAATTAGTAGGCGACAGGTTTAAAACTTGAAGTTAAGTATTTTTTTTTATGCAACACTTAGTTAATTTGTGGTGGTAGAGGCCAGTAGCGCTGCCAGTTTTAAAGAGGGACTAGATAAATTCCTGGATGAAAGATCTGTTGAACAGAACAGTTGTAGGTGTTTCCTCTGGCATCTCTAAACCGATAACGGTGGGTGCCAGGGAGGATAATGGGTAGGGGATAAAACTGTCCAGCTCAATGCACTCCCTCTATAGCAGGGGTGGGCAGTTATTTTGGACGGATGGCCACTTACTGAGTTTTGGCAAGCCATCGAGGGCCACATGACGGGCAGCCAGGGGCAGATAAATATTAATTTTCTAATTTTTTAGGGGCCCTGCGGGCTGCATCTGGCCCATGGGCTGCATTTTGCCTACCCCTGCTCTATAGCATCTGTTTATGCCTCTGTTGGAGATGGGCTACTGGGCTACCATTGGTCTAACCCATCATGGTATTTCTCATGTTCTGGATAAGAGTCTGAGATACTGGATTGTACCTCCTGAAATGTAATTAATATATTTAATCCAGTGCACCAAATGCCCAGATAGAAACCAAACAATAACTGCTTACCAGAATGAACACACAAGGAAAATCCATGAAAGACAAAAATAACCTGCTACCTGTGGGTGTACACTTCTCACAAGACAATCACTCCCTCTCTGATCTCTCAGTTTTAATCCTCAAAGGCAACTTACAAAACACCTTTCATAGGCAAGCCTATGAACTTCACTTCATAATTCTACTGAATACAAAAAATCAGGATAGACACTGGATTTATGACACATTAGAGCCTGCATGACATCTAATGCACCAGGTAACCGGTCTTTTAGCTGATGACCTGCATTCCTTCACACACTTCCCTTGCCTTCCACACCCCGTCCTGTCTCTACCCTTCATTTTGCAAACTTCCAGTCATTTGCATCTTCACAGACATCTGTTTACTCTAGCTTCTTTTCTACCTTAGAAACCTCAGAACAACAGCAGAGTCTCCCAATGCCTGAGGGAGGGTGTGTGTGCCCGAAAGCTTGCAAATAACTCTTTCCAACTATTTAGTTGTCCCAATAAAAGATATCATATATACCCAAAGAACCTTGCCTGGAGTACACAAAAACTTTTAACTTTTTAACCTTGTTTTTAACCTTGTTACTGAAAAAGTGGTGGTACTTTTGTGAAACTACACTTGAACCTATGATTTCCAGCAGAAGCAGTGGTATTGGATGCGAGACAGCCAGAATTGTTTAGCAAGCAACCACTAAATTGGGGTGCTTGTATGTTTTTCAGGTAAAGTGTATGCAGTAGGTGGACATGATGGAAATGAGCATTTAGGCAGCATGGAAGTGTTTGATCCCCTCACTAATAAGTGGATGATGAAAGCATCAATGAACACTAAAAGGTAAATCTCCCCTGATCCAACATAAGAGCAAGAAAACGCGTAGGAAGAAAATAATGAATAACGTCCTATTCTTTCACCCATCCTTTCATAATAACCACTTAAAACACTTCTTATAGTTGAGTCTCTCAGCTGAGATGGAGAATCATAACCAGACAGGTCTTGGGCTTTTGAGTCTTGGGCTGTGCAATCACTAGCAGTGGAACAGAAGTTGGTCAGTTCTTGCACACACAATGTGTGCGTAACAATATACCAAACACAATAAAGGGTTTTGTGAAGTATTCGTTGATAGCTAAGATAAAAAAATCTTATTGAATTAAATAATTTTCATTTGCATGTACATAATGATGAAATCAGATGTTTAGCTGAATGGAATTTGCACAAAAAACAGAAGCAAAACTAAATCAGCATTTGTGTAATGAAATTAATTTTAAGTATGCTTTAATGGTAATATAGCATTTAAATAGCTACCAAAGCCCTCTGGAAGGTGGTACATTAAGTTGACTTCATAAGAGGAAGAGATTTTCATAATTACTTACTAGGCAGTGCGATAACATCTGCTCAAAGGAAATACCAACTTCTTTACAAAAATACAATTTGTAAATAAAGTACACACAAACATTCAGGCATTCTTTTCATATGTTTTTTTTCCCTGCTAGCTGTGACTAATTTATTTTACTCCCTTGCACACCACCATCCTGCTTATTTTGCTATTTAACTAGATTAAAAAGGACTAAATGTCCTAGCTCTGCTTAACATTTGGGCTTCTGACTCCAGGAGTGGTATCTACAAGCCTTCAGTTACCTTTTGTTGCCCATTTTGCCCTAGGGAAAGCTGGGCATCTAGGACTGGGATTCACATCATGCAGCATGTTTTGGGGTGGTTTACATAATCCAGCCAACAGGAAACACTAAAGAAAAGGCATACCTTTTTGAAATCCTATACTTCTTCTTGGTTGCCTTGTGCAAGATGTAGATTTACAGCCCCAAACCCTCTCCTGCACTAAGGTGGCTGTGGCATCACTTTAGGTCGGGGGGGGAATTATTTCGGGCAGAGGGCAGCTTACCCAGTTTTGGCAGGCTGTCAAGGGCTGCATGGGTAACCCCAGCCCTTGACAGGTGCCCCACCCCCTGGTCACCATTTTGGGACCAAAGTTCCAATGTCTTGGGACAATGTCCCAGGGCCAGCACTGGTGGGGCCCAAAGTGGGGCACAGGCTGCCAAGGGTCTGTGGAGCTGGACTGGGCTGTACCAGGGGAGAGCTGGCCCAGCTCCACAGAGCCCCTGCCAGCTAGGACCCTGTGCTCCTGCCATCCTGCTCTGGACTCTGCCAGCACTGGCCCCGGGACATTGGTGCAGGCCCTGTCCTCCTGCTGGCTCCCCACCCACTCGCACCCAGTGCTCCCCAGCCTCGTGGTACAGGTGGGGGACAGGGCATAGCCCCGACCCCCCTTGCTTGCCAGCAGGGAAGAAGCTGGTGCTGAGCATGGGGGTGGGGGGGTAGAGTGGCCCCTCGCCCACCTCATGGCTGGTGCTCCCTGCTGCAGGCACTTGCAGCCTACACGGGGCTGGCCTGAGCAGGCACAGGCAGCGCCACACAGGCTGTGAGCAGCTGCAGCGTGGGGCACCGGCCACATGGCAAGCAAGGGGCTGTTCTACCCACGCTCAGCACCAGCTTGTAACCTGCCCTGCTGCCAGCCTGGCAGTGGGGCTGGGTTACAAGGTGGTGCTGGGGCAGGGGAAAGCAGCCCCTCCCCGCCCTATGCCTGGTGCCCCACGCTGCAGCCACTTGCAGTCCACCTGGGGCTGAGTGTCTAGCATGGAGTGCCCGCCATGGGGCGGGTGAGGGACCACTCTTCCCTGTGCAGGGAAGGAGCCCAGGGAAAAGCTGAGCACAGGGGTGAAAAATGGCCCCTCCACTGCCCCATGGCTGGCGCTTCCTGCTGCAGGTGCTTGCAGCCCACGCGGGGCTGTCCGGAGCAGGCACAGACAGCCCAACGTGGGCTCCGAGCAGCTGCAACACAAGGCGCCGGCGACGGGGCGGAGGAGGGGCCGCTTCCCCCCGTGCTCCTTTGCTGCCTGGGGTCCCCCCGCCCTTCTCCCCCCCAGCCCCACTTACCTGCAGTTCCGGCGTGGGGCAGCCATGTGTTCCCAGGGCCGGGTGGCCCTGCTGTTGTTGGAGCCCACTGGGCTTCCCCTGGATCCTGCTGCCCTTGGTTCCTGTCATTTTTGACAGGAATCAAGGGCAGAGAAATATTAATTTTCTACATTTTTTAGGGGCCCCGCAGGATGGATAGAATGGCCTCTTGGGCCAGATTCGGCCTGTGGGCTGTATTTTGCCCACCCCTGCTTTAGGTACATATGACTGGGTTACAAGAACTGGAGAAGTTCATAGATTCATAGATGCTAATCTGTTGAGGTCCCTTCCAACCCTAGCGAGTCCGATCCCCTGCCTAGGCAGGAAAGAGTGAGGGGTCAGATGACCCCAGCCAGATACCTATCCTGCCTTCTCTTAAAGACCTCTAAGGTAGGGGAGAGCACTACCTCCCTTGGAAGCCCATTCCAAATTTTGTCTGCCCTTACTGTGAAGAAGTTTTTTTTCCCTGATATCCAGCCTAAATCTGTTGTCTGTCAGTTTGTGATCGTTGTTCCTTGAAGGCAAGTTGTATTGCCTTCTTTTACTTGATAGCCTTTTGATCAAGGCACTCATCAAAGAAAGTGGGCCACCTACCTTTGATCCATTCCTCAATCTGTGGGGTTTCAAATCCATATCTCTGGGCTCCCAGGAGGGTGCCTGAACTGGCAGACCATAGAGTAGGTAGGATAGGAGTCTTCTTCCTTCCTCTGAAGTTTGTGTAACTTTGCAGAAATGGCTTAAATGCCTAAATGACCACTAAGCCCTCTTACTGGGTTAACTTAATAAGAGATTCAAAAAAATCCACAAGTTTTTAAATTGGGCTAAACTGCCTATTTTAGATCCATTTCAGTGGGAATTTTTAAACTTATTTTTATTGGGGTTTTCTGTTTTTCTTCCTGCTCTAGCATTGAAATTGCAGGTCTCTGTTATTGGATTTGACCTAATAAGGAGCTGCACATAAAGTGAGGAATACTTTAAAGCATGTCATTCATATACCCATAGCAGCATTTTAACCAGTGATTTGTAGGTTGTACTTTCATACTGGGAGAGATTAAATAAAGGCAATAATACATTGTTTTTTCTAGAAAGAAAATGGAATATAGTGTCTGGTGTATGAAGGTTCCAAGTTGCTTTAGAGAAATCCAGATATTTTGATTACTGAACTCTTTGCACAGGTGTATTATTAATAAAGTAACATTTAAGCCCCAGGTGACCAGCATGAAGTCCAGTGTCTATATCAATTTTTCAATGCAATCGTCTTTTCAATGAATCAAATACAAAGTAGTATTGCCTCTTACAGCTTTTCCTTTGTCTTTTGAGTCACATAATTAATAGTATAGCTATCTGCTGTAATTAGCTAACAAATCAAGGTGCTCTTAAAGCAACACCTGTTTGTTCATTGTAGGACTCTGAATGCAGAGCCCTGTACTACTGGTTGGTGATATAGGATTCTTCCAGTAGAGTTGGAACATGGAAAATGAACCAGGCTGGCTATGAAGTAGCTACTCTGCAAACAGTGAAATTGCTAGTTACTGGTTAGCTACATTTTCTATATTTATTTTGCTGCTTTTTGTTTTTCATTGCATTTTATTTTTCCATATTTTGAAACAGTTGCCAATGAGATAAAGTTGCACCAGATCTAAACTGTCTTTGCCACAGCCTTCAAGGATACACACTCAAGTGTTGATGCTGTGATTTTATTAGGAGAGGAATTGCCCTAGCTTCTCTTGGTGGCCCCATTTATGCAATAGGAGGGTTAGATGACAACACTTGCTTCAGTGATGTGGAGAGATATGACATTGAATCTGATCGATGGAGTGGAGTAGCATCAATGAACACACCCAGAGGAGGAGTTGGCTCTGTGGCTCTTGTGGTAAGTTAATGCTTCCCTGAGTCCAGTACTGAAGTCAAGGCGTTCTGTGAGGAGGCACAGAATTACTTCTGGGACCATTTTCCAAATAATATTTATAATTGAGGCTTTGACCATTTGTGGCCCTTAAATCCCCAGAAGTTCAAAGTGTTAACACTGGCATTCTAACCAAATAGGTGTGGCCTGTATGTGACCACAGCATTCAAACTACTCTTTTGATCCTATGATCAAAAAGTTAGCCCACTGAAAGAATTTTAGCGATGCATTTGGGGTTATAATTAGAGAAAAAGAGAAGAAAAAGTCAGGGTTCTGTATCTCATTTACATGAGTCAGACTTGTACATAGCGGCAGAATGTTAAATAAAATACCTATGACCGCTCTGCAAAGTGGTGGAATTACTTACCCTAAACTAACATAATTTTTTCAGTTCTCAGCTGGGAGGGTAGCACTTTGTACCAGTTTGAGTGGCATACAGTGTAAAGTGTTGTAGAATCAAAACTATTGCCATCAGTTGTGAGGTTTAGTTGTTGAAAAGGATCAGGGCAATGGAACAAGACATTGAGTTTTGCTCTCAAAGTACTTTGGCATTCCATACAAAAAGCTATGATACCTGTGGATGTTTATTCCCTGCCAAATTTTTCTTTCAGAATTATGTGTATGCTGTTGGTGGCAATGATGGTGTAGCTTCTCTTTCCAGTGTTGAGAAATATGACCCCCATCTGGATAAATGGATAGAAGTGAAGGAGATGGGCCAACGAAGAGCTGGTAATGGGGTTAGTGAACTCCACGGTTGCTTGTATGTTGTAGGTGAGTAGAACTACATTTTCTTCTTAATTAATAGGACACATAGTACCTGTATGAGAACGAAGCTCTTTCAGCATAAATATGCTGATGCTGAATAGTACTGTTCTAAATTTTAAAAACTTAGCATGTTTTAGAAACGGGCCCCTGTGCACCTCCCTTGACCAAAGGATTGATCTGGTATATCTTGATCCTGGTTCATCCTTAAGTTTGCCAGACTAAATCTAGGTCCAGTGCAAAGATTGTTTAAAAAATACTGTATATGCTAAGCAAGGATTTCATGCATATGTCAAACTGTCCTGTTAAACTGATGAGAAGATGCACTTTCACCATTACTAATCAAGACTTTGACAGAATGCTTCCAATCAGGGATGGGGAGCTAGTATAAAACTCCTACAGGTTTGGAATATGTGTAATCAGCAGGAAACTCATCTGTATATATGTTTTGAAACTAATCAGTCACTTCTCACTCCGTCTGACTGGCATGCAGAAGTGGTCTTTTCCATGCTATGTAGTTCAGATACTGACAGAACACCACAAACATGCAAGCAACACAGTCGCCTTCACTGACAGGATGCTGTTCAGCTTTGGACTTTGTACATTCAGATTACCAGGTTACTGTAGCCTGCTATTCATAAAAAAAAATTCTTTAGAAGACGAAATACATATTGTCTGTGTTGTATCAGCCTGTGCCGCCTTGTTGATCTTATTGGTACAGAAAATCCTAAAGAAACTTGAAGTAGGGTAGAAGGTTTATTCATAATGACTTTTAACATAGACAAAGCAGTTTTGGTGGTTTAAAAAAAAAAAAAGATCTGTATGCAGGCCTTAATCATATTAATCATATAATCTCTTCTGTCCAACAGTCTATCAGAATCATGGTTGGATCCTGTAGCCAAGTGAGGAATAGTCGTATTTAGTCCTATTCAGAGCTTGGCAATCTCTTAAGAGTGGTGGTGAAATTAGTTTAGCTCACTCTGAAGACAAGCCACCACTTCTGACCTGGCTTCCGCTTCCCTTACTGCTGCTTTCAATTTTCCTTCAGCCACTGATTTGCAGCTGATATCCTGCCTTTGCAGGCCAGATGAAATAACTTCTTAGGCCAGATCCAGCCCAGGGGTTGCCAACCCCTGTTCTGACACACAGCATCAAAAAAAGCATTCAGCCACTAGTCTTACCGGGTGTTTTTTCCATTTGGACATCACTTCAAAGTAGCAGAAATAAGAATTTATCTGTTTGTTAGCCCTCAGCTAATTGGGTTGTTCTGTCACCTTCAGAACTATATGTACTACTGTAATTATTTTTAGCAGCAGTTTTCTACTGTGTACCATCTGCAATGTGTTCTCTCCCCATAATTGTTAAATTCCTCTAAGATTTCATTTTCCCTTGTTTAGAAGCTTCTGGCTTACTGGATGTCAAGTACAGTAACAAATTAAATAGTCCCAGAATGAGTCTCTAGCAACTTGTTTGCATATCACCTGTCCTTGAAAAAAGCCTTCCTAATCCATGCTTTGGCTTGGAGAGTAGAGAAAAAATAATCAGGCTATCAAAAAAATATGATCAGAAAAAAATACAGGCTATCTTGGAGTGGTCATAGGGTCATGTGAAAGTAGGGCTGGAATAGGCCTCACTAGGTCACTTAGCCCAGCTTCTTGTTCAGACAGGACCCTCTCTGACTAAACCATCCCATCTAAGTTTCTGTTGAATCTGCTCTTGAAAACTTCCAGGAATGGAGATTTTGCAGCTTCTGTGGGTAACAATGGTTCAAAGCTTTACCACTCACAGAGATGGAAAGTTCTTCTTAATCGCCAACCTAAATTTCCCCTGCTGCAGGCCATTGCCACAGAAGATATTTGTCCCCATCCCTATTGTTCCCTATAGCCACAGAGAATACTTTATCTCCATCCTTTCTATAATCACACTTTAGGTATTTGAAGACAGTTATCCAATCCCCTTCAGTCTTCTTTTCTTCAGACTATATCATCCCAGTTCTTCAGTCCTTCCTTGTGAGTCATGCTTCCCAGGCCTCTAATCATTTTTGTCACTGTCCGCTGGACTCTTTCCAATCTATCTACATCCCTGAAACGTAGGGCCCAAACCTGGATACAGTACTCCAGGTGAGGCCTCACCAGCGCTGAATAGAGCAGAAGAATCCTAGAGCTGTACCAATATATTGGTTGCATATTGGCACCAATAAAAGCAAAATTAACATTATCAGCCATTGGCTTTTTTTGGCTGGAATAGCTGATAATGTCACTGATAAATGCTGTGTGCGTGCACGCAGACATTGCCACTGGATTTGTACCCAGCCCCTATACCTTTGTTCTGGGTGAGCACAACCCTCAGACTGACCACAGCACCTGCCAGTTGATAATAGGCAAATTTTATTGATACACAGTGATAACAAAAAAGCAACAATACAAACAATCAAGCAATTCTATATCTATCAATCCTAGGGCTGTCGTCAGAGTCAAAGTAAATGTGGTCAGGATGCAGGTTCCACTCTGAGGCTCTCTCTTTGATGTCAGCAGTCTGGAGGTGGGATGCCAAGGCCCACAGCCCCCCCTCCAGTAGGGTGCATGAGACCGGCTGCTGGTATGCCTTCTGTCCATGGCAGCCTTGAGGACCCTTTCTGGAGGACAAGTATGGGGATGGGGACCCCTTTCAGGGAGCAAAATGGGGAGGGACAGGGAGTGACCCTTTGATAATGTCAAGTCTCTGCTTTTGTATTCTCCTTCCCCCTTGACTCCTGATCTGTGGTTATATCTGGTTGTCTGTCTCTCAGTAGTCACATGTCCATGTAACCTTCTGGGCTTTCTCCCAATTTGGTCTGTTCCCTCGAAACTGGGACTTAGGTCCCCCTGCTTTCTGAGGCCTTGTTGCTGGTGTCACTTACCTTGGGTTATGGGACAGTAGTGGTACATGCTTCTTTGGTTTCCAGGCTGTGTGTCCTTGTTGTATTAAATAACTTGTCTGCTGTGAAGGCTGTGATCTCATGTTATGGCATGGCCTCCTTAATTTTCAGGCCATGTCTGTTCTTTGGCCTTGTTGTGCTAGACAGCCCATCTGCTATCTATACTTATAAGCCAATTCCCAAAAAACAGGCCTTTAAATACTGTTTCTAAGCTGTTTCTATTCTCCTCCTTGAAAATTTATCTTCACAACATCACTGGCATTACCTGGAATGTCCATGAGATTTGTGGAAAGGACCTCCACCAGTTATCTCTGGAAAAGTATGACAGCATTCATGGTCATGGGCTTCAGCGGGGTGGACTCTGTGATGAACCCTTAACCATTGTTCAAATATCACCCATACCCCCTTTGACTCAGTCTCTTGCCTCGGTATTTCCTAGCTTGGCAACTAAGTTTTAGCCAATTAGGTTTAAATAGGCCTCCCATACTGGGACCAGGGAATGTATGGCCTGAGATGGCTACCAAACCTTTTACACAGTATTTCAGGTAGCATGTTGCTTCACTATCAGTGTCTTATCTGATTGTCAAGATTAGCTATTCAGATCAGCAAAAATATTTCATGGTCAGAATCGCTGGAGACCAGACATGTCTATGGCAACTTTACTCCTCCTGTGTACTAGGCAATGTTTCCACTGGATGCTTGGTTCCATTGTAGCACTAGCAGTGCCCCTCCATCCTGTAAAAGGCTGAAGAAATGCCAAGGGTTAGGACTTTTTCAACCCACCATGGAAAGCAGGCATGCTGTATCCGGACTTGGTTTTCCTCAGGATCCCATCATTCTGCTCTGTGTTCTCGATCTCTGCACAAATTTTGGGAATTAATAAAACTATGTTGCATTACTACTACTCTTAATGCAAACGGAGCAAAAACAAAAAAGAACAAAAGGAAACAAAAGAAAAAAAAGGATAACAATAAAACAATCAGTTCAGCCTCCTTGATCTTTGGCATGGCTGAACTCTGAGGTTTTGAAGGAGATGCTATGCATGATGCACCATTTGTAGCCACGTCACAGGTATTTCAGAGCTTATCAAGAAGCTTTGCTTTACACTTCATAGACTAGTACAGTTGACATCACAATCACTTACAGCAATAACATTTTACAGATGCAGCAAAACACAAACACTATGCATAACACTATCAAGCTCAATTCCTCTCTGTATTTCATGATGTGGTGGTTCCATCCTGCAAAACACAAAGACAAAAAGGGAGGGGCTCACCCTTCTTGGTTAGTTTACTCTCAGCTGGTACACAGTGACTGGCTTTGCTTGGCCTATAGCCATGTTGGCACTCATCCAAAATTTTTCCCTCCTCGTGCCTTGCAGAGGCTGTTTTTACAGCAGTGCTCTCCTCTCAAAGTGGCATCCAGGTTTATCTTGCCACACATCTCTTTTCATTGGCCTTCACCAAGGGTTTTTCTGTCAGGTTATGTTCCCCATAGCCTTTTCCCAATGAAGGCGGTGGGAACTAGGGTTTTAAGGTGCCCTATGTTCTCCCCTGCCCGTTCCCTAGGGTGGTTATTAGGGGTGTGCAAAGCAGGCTGTATTTGATTTGGATTTGGCCATATTTGGGGGACAGTTATTTGATTCACTGATTTGGATCACTGTCCCAATTTTCAATTTGGCTGAATCCAGATCTGAAGATTCGATTCTGATTTGGCGAACCAGCGGTTTAGCCATAGACACAGTTATGTTTTTTTCTATATTCCTCAAGGTACCAGGCACAGCTCATGAGCACTGAGCATGGGAGTGTAGGGGGGGGGACCCCACATGCTTGGTGGCAGACCTGGAAGTGGGTGGCGATTTGCCAAGGGGGGACCCCAGGTGCTCCCCCAGGCCAGGAGGCACCAGCTGCTGAGGTGGGGGGGCCCCCACGGGCTCAGCAGCAGACCCATCCTCTCCCCCCATGCTCCTGTGGGACGCTCCATCCACCCCACCATCTCAGTGTTCACAAGCCACCTGGTACCTTGGGGTATGTAGGAAAAAACATAAAGCTGTGTCTATGTCCGAATTATCGAATCAAATCAGGAGACCCATTAATCAAATCGGAAGCCTTCAGTTTGATTTGGAGAGATTCATAGTTTCATAGTTTCTAGGGTCGGAAGGGACCTGAGCAGATCATCTAGTCCG
>NW_017728948.1:76332047-76334253 GCF_001723895.1 Crocodylus porosus
GGGGAGTCACTGTTACCCCAAGCACTGCCAGGAGTGACCAGGAATAACGGTCACAAGCTGGCAGAGGGTAGGTTTAGGTTAGATATTGGGAGGCGCTACTTCACGATCAGGGCGGCTAGGGTCTGGAACCAACTTCCAAGAGAAGTGGTGCAGGCTTCTACCCTGGGGGTGTTTTAAGAGGAGGTTAGATGCACATCTTGCTGGGATCGTTTGTCCCCGGTACTCTTTCCTGCCATGGCGGGGGGTCGGACTAGATGATCTGCTCAGGTCCCTTCCGACCCTAGAAACGATGAAACTATGAATCTCTCTAAATCGAATTGAAGGCTTCCGATTTGATTCAGAGAGATTAATGGGTCTCCTGATTTGATTCGGATTCAGAGATTCGACTGCCGAATGGGACCGAATCTCCTCCAAATCGAATCGGTGACCAAAGCTTCACACAGCCCTAGTGGTTATTATGCAGCATACCCTCCTGTGGGTAGCTCCACCACACTAATCACACCCAGGAGAGTGGCAGTTTTAGGTCATACCCAGGACCAAACTCTCCACTCTCCTCCGGTGTTCTTCACTCCTCATGGGCACAGTCTCTCACTTCTGGGCTTCCTGGCCCCTCCTTGGGTCAGTTGAGATTGCAGGCTCTGGCAGCTTTAACAGTGGTCTTTTCTCTGTGCCCCTTCTCTGGACTGCCAGATCTCTCTCTCTCCACCCCTCATCCAGTTCTATTCTCTTCTGATCTAACCCTTCCTGGACTCCAAGTCACTAACTCTGCTTCACAGACTTTTCAGGCTGTGAGTTTCTGGCTGTCCGTGCTCTCACCGACTTTGGCTGGGCTTTGCCCTTTAGCGCCTACTCTCAATTCTTCTTTGTGCATCTGTTCTCAAACTCTTCAAAGATCTCTCGCTTTCCAGCAGGTCTCTTTGGAGTCTCTCGTACTTCTGATGGCAATACGTTCTCCAGCAGATCTCTCTTCCAGCTATCTGGAACCCCCACACTTCCTTCTAGGTCTTACCTAATTTCTAGCTTTCCTTTCCCTACTAGATTTTAACCATATCTTTCTGGGCTACAGGCATCACAATCCATTCTCATCAGGAGTCTCTTCTTGCCTTGCCTTGCTCTTTGCAAACCAATCCATCCAGCAAACCTTGATCTGGGTCTCTGTGTCTCTCTCTATCTCACAGCTGCACAATCTCTGTTGGTCTTGCTTTCTACAGACCACTTCTCTCCCTCTCACAGACTCACAGTCCAGCAAGCTCTGTTCCAGGGCCTAGAAAGTTCCCTTTGAAAGACTGTAGGTGACAAATTACACACACCACACAATTCCTGCAGAAAAGTTCCCCCTTGCTCAAAAAGGGAACCTTCAAACTATGCCTCTGCAGAGAAAAAATGAAACGTGCCTCTGATAAGCTCACCTTTCTTCCTTTGCCCAGAGTAACTTCTGGGCACTGATGTCTGTTTACACAGCTGTACCCTGATGTTTTCCGAAACAAGCTTTTGCACACTCTCCTAGTTCTTCACTGTTCCTGGAGCAGCGGAGGGAGGGCCAAATTTCTCCCTTGCTTTCCAATCACAAATTCTGTGCCACTGCCTGAGCAGATGTCTAATAACATACCTTGTCTCCTTCTGTGCCACCTGCTGCCTCTATTCTGTAGTGCACATAAGATCCCAAAGCATTTCTCTAGCTGTCTGATCTCTCTGAAGCTGCGCTGCCTGGATAACACTCTGTGTTGCCATAACCTGCCCATGTAACCTATATCTTACAGACTCCACAGCAAACACACAAAATTGCTCTTGTCCTATCTCCACAGAAGACTGTAACTATTCCCAAAGACCCTAGAGTCAAAGGACCCAGTTCATTCACACAGCCTTTCTAGCAGAGAGATGACTTTCTCTGCTCTCTAGCTTCCTATTGCAAACACAACAGGAGATTCTTAATCCCAAGCAGACCACAGCATATAACCATGTCCACTACTCTACCTGACCTAGGCAAACAAAGTCTCCCAGTCACCAGTAACAAACAACATCTCCTGCACAACACTTACAACCCTAGTCACAATTACCATACAGCTCTGCCTTACTGCAAGTCCCAGCTAACCTCTCTAGAAAACGTCACTCTGCATCAAGAAATTCCCTGACTGATTTCATAGACATTAGGGCTGGAAGGGACCTCGGGAGATCGAGTCCAGCCCCCTGCCCAAAGGGCAGGAAG
>NW_017728948.1:76337875-76351986 GCF_001723895.1 Crocodylus porosus
TGAGCTTGTCCTAGTCGGCTTTTCTGAAGTCAAGGACTTCTGTGTTGCTGACTGACTTGCCAGCTTTACGGCAGATGGTGAAGGTGATCAGCTCGTGGTCGCTGTCACCCAGCTTCCCATCGATCACTAGGTTGCCGATTTAGGTCGTCCCGCGTAGCCAGTACCAGGTTGAGCAGTGCTTTGCCTCTCGTTGGCCCATAGACTTCTTGAGTCAGTTTACTACCCTTGTATCCCAGCAGAGTCATCAGTTGTTGGCAGTGGATTTGGATCCAGTCCCTATACTGTTTGTTCTGGGTGAGCACAACCCTCAAAGCGACCACAACACCTGGCATTTAATAATAGGCAAGTTTATTGATACAGTGATGACAAAAAAGCAAAAATACAAACAATGAAGTAATTCTGTATCTACCAATCCTAGGGCTGTCATCAGAGTCAAGTACATCTGATCAGGATATAGGCTCCACTCTGAGGCTCTCTCTCTTAGGTGTCAGCAGTCTGACGGTGGGATGCCGAGGCTGTTAGACCCCAACTCCATGTGGCACCCAACGACTAGGGAGACGATGATCCAATTGCCCATGGATCCTGTTATTTGTTGGCTCCCTGCTTGCTCTGGCTAACACCAGCACACATTGCTTGCAATAGCTTTAGTCAGATTGAGACAGCTTTGGACAAGGGTCCCAAAAAACAACAAACTGGGGACCTGCAATGAACATTATACACTTTGGTTTATACTCATTAACATTCACTCCACCTCTGTCCCTCCTTCTGTTCCACCCATTTCTCCTCCTGTCTCAAGCTCCGTCTCTGTTTACTGTTTGCTTCATTAGCATGGAATTGCCTATGCATTTCATTCATTTACATGCCTTTTTGCTATGAGCACATGTCTAAGGCCATGAAGCCTCTTCTTTCAGTTGGTCAACGGGTGAACTCTGGAGGTTTCTTTACCAATCACCCATTCACCCTTTTGCATATGTTCACCTTGAGTACATGTTATCTTCCACCTTTCAATCTGTTTTTTCTGTCCCATGTTGTACCATCCCCACCCTTTTTGGGCCCCTATATCTTATCTTGTTCCTTGCTGGTTCACAGCACACTGACTTAATTACTGGTTTTTTCCAGAAAAATGGTTAACGCAGTTAAGATGATTACCTAACATAAGCAAAATCTTGTATAGAAAAGCTAGATCTAGATGGATATATCTCACAACAGTCCTATTATATGGTTAAAACTAGTTGCCTAAGCATCTGAACGGTTATTTTAATACATCGTTTTGCCTTGTGGTCAGCAGCTTATGCTGAGACGCAAGTTAAAGCCTTGTTGCAGCTGCAGATCCAATGCTCCTCAATAATTTAAATTATTGTTACCCTAATACTCCCTCACAGAATTAGTATAGGTAGCAAAAGAGAAACCCAGCCGATTCTCCAGAGGTCATCACTCTCTCTACACAGTATACCCCTCGGGCCTGGCAAGGTGGATGGTGCTTTTGTGTTACTCGGATAGATCACTGACCTTTGCCTATTGGTGATGAAGATTGGGAGAGTGCTTAGGGTACTTGCTTTCCAGCCTGGGACTGAGCCAGGACCTGGGACGACTGTATCATAGGGGGTTTTTCTGCCTTTCCACCAGCATGAGCATGAAGCTGAATTGATTTGCTTCTGTTGTGAATGCATCATATACATACACAAATGCTAACAACAGTAAAACCTAACAAATCAAAAATGCCGATTTTTATCATCCAAGCACTAGCATGGACTCAGGGTGGACTATTTGTAATCATACAGATTACGTTTCCCATCCCACATGGTTCTGCAATGTCCATGGCAAGCTGAGCTGAGCTACCCATCTCCATTCTTTTTCAACCTCCTTTAATGGTTTTTTCCAGTTGTTCCCACCCTGGAAACTGATACGCCCAAACAGCAGCGATCCAGCTTTTAGGGGGTGTTGGTCTGACACCGATGTTAAGTTTTATTGTGAGTGGTGAATTTATTGTGATGGACCCTCTGGAAGTATGGATTATAATAGAGGCTCCTCTGGATCTATGGGCCACACACTCCCCTTCTGCATTGTTTACCCACAGAGTGTGGTTAGATCAGATTAAATCTGCGGGTCCATCCCAGCTCACCCTGTTTCCAACAGCAAGCACCTCCCTGTCAGACAGCAGCTTGGCACAACTTAATTTGGTTATTGTTTGGGCCACTCTCTCCAAACTGTTCCAATGCCTATCCAGATTCCATGGTTCTAGTACAGAGGATTGCAAACAAGGAACCTGGATCCCTCTGGTGTAGCCACATCCCGTACCTTCTGATGTTTAACCTAATCCCATTGACAACCTCCTCCCACTCCCGAAGTCAGGAGTCTGCTTTTTGTCCAGAATCTACCTCCAGGCCCAATGGCTGTAAAGTGGCAGAGACCCTTTTGACATACTTCCCAGGTCAATGTCCAATAATGTCTGAACTGCCAAACAGACTTTAGAGTGACAGATAAGCTTCTGTTGTCCAAATCCTCTGGCCAGAGTCATTTCTTGATGTCTTTTACTGCACTAATCAGCTGAGCGTTGAGTGCTTGCTGGGCACTGTCACGTGCTTTGTCCCAAGTTAGGTCTTGAAACCCCGTATGTGCAACCTGCAATAAACCTCTTAAAACATGGGTTATGCTTACCCGTGCATGGGAGGTCCAATGGATGGCATCAGTTAATACTTGACTTTCCATTCTTGCCCCCACCTGGGTCTACGTATGCGATGCCATGTTCTAAGTGGTCTAGCCGATTAGCATTATTGGCTCCCTTATACGAGTTCCAAACTCCCATTGCAGAGTTTAAATTATCCCAGATAGTACCGGCTGCATCCCCCCCTTTTTTTTTTTTGACATGGTGTGTTTGAAACAGGTAAGGCACAGCCCATTTGAGAAGCCTGACTTCCTTTGCGGCAGTTGTGAAAATAAAGCTTCAAAAACCACTCATCGGGGCGAGTATGATTCGCACATGAACTGTGGATGCATTAAGCAGCACTGCTCATTCTGTGCTGCCCTCCCACCGGGGTAAATGATGCTCCTAGCTTAAATGTCCACCAGCGTGGGGAATAGAAGACAACAGGGCAAGTACTGAACACGCAACACCACCAGCAAAAGTCATGGTGTTATCACAAAGCTAAGACCCTTATTGGTGCTATCAAACCCTGTGTGGCAACTACTAATATATGACTTGTTATTTGGCATTACTTGACACAGTTCTGGACTCACCATTACCCATTTTTCTCGTGCTGTCTAGCTGATTCTCCAGTGCTGGGTCAGGGGCCTTCATTCCAATGTTGTATCAGTGATATTAGCTTGCCAGGTGACTTGTCATTCCCAGCATGCTGTGCCCTTGTGTTGGTACACGAATGTGGTGTACCATCCCCACAAAAATTCATTTTGGGGAGGAGGTACAATGGGCCCTTCTGCAAGTTCCTCCTCTGTGCCCTGCTCTACAACTGGAGTGGGGGTGGTGGAGATACCTGACTTCGGACTTAATTGAGGGGAATATTCAGGCACCGAAGGGAGAACTCCAGAGCACCTTGTTGCATCCCTGTAGGGTGCATCTCTAGCATAAGGAATGAATCCCCAATACCATCCAGTTCCACCATTTCCACTACAAGTACCTCCCTGCCACCAAGGGCTATTTTGCCTTTTCTACCAATGCCAATTTATAACTTGTTCAACAGTCACATCATGTCCCTTTGGGTTTCTGTATGTGGGTCCCACTGGGGATCCATAATCCAATAATTTACATCCAGTTATTCCACAATGGTAATGGGGGGGGTGGTGAGACAAGGGGCACAAGTTTGGGACTTATGGTGGGTTCTGGGCCTTTAGGGTAAGAGGGATTTTCTGTATTATAATCTGGGTGATCAGAGCCATCAGCTGCAGGGGTGTGTTCTGGGTAATAAGCAAATCCAACATACCCTTTAACCAGAAGTAGGATGCTCCAGCTGGTGATCCACCAAAGACTTAGGTATGCTGTTGACCTGGAGTACTGCATCCTGGAAATGAGTCTTAGGATTCTGTAACGCATAATTGTCCCTTTCTTTGGACTGATTAGATGGGTGATTAACCTTTTTTATTTGTGACCAGTGCGCCCACCAAAACCTTTTTTGCGGGCCTTCTAGTTGGGCCAAGCTGGGGCCGAACAGCCACCACAGTGTAGGGCCCTTCCCATCACACCTTAGGAAAAGCGGGAGATCCCAGATACGTTACCTGGTCTGCAACTTCCATTTGTTGCTTTATAGGGTGTTTGGGATCGTACCATTGCTTCACGTATTCTCGTGCCCGTTGCTGTGCCAGCGCTGCATCTTGGTGGCTTTCATTTACTGCATCAGTGACTGTTTCTACCCATTGGTCAGTGGCTTCCTACATATGATGTCCTCAGAAATAAGGCTAAATACATTTTGCCAATGGGACATTTCCTAGCCTGTCATGAGCTTGAAAGGGGAATGTTTTGTGCTGGCAGTGGGACATGCCCGAATTCTCATTAGGATAAAGGGAAGTACTTCATTCCAGTTCTTTCCAGTGATGGACACTCTCTTTCGCAACTCTTGCTTGATAGTCTGATTCATACGCTCTGCTTGCCCTGCAGCCTGAGGGTGGTAAGGGATATGCCACTTCCATTCAATGCCTAAAATTTCACTTATCTGCTTAGTGAGAACAGCTGTAAATGCTGGACCCTAGTCACTGTCTGTGACCCAATGGGTGAACTTTAGGGACACCCCAATGGGTGAACATCTGATAAACTAACACTTCAGCTATTGTTTTAGCAGTCTCATTGTGAGTGGGAAAAGCTCCCACCCATTTTGTGAAGGAATCTACTATCAGGAGGAGAAAATGGTAGTTATTTGCAGTAGTGGGCAAGAGTCCCATATAGTCAATTTGAATTCTTTCCCAGGGTCCGACTAAGTCTCGATTCATTAAGTGGTCTTTGTTGGGAAGCTGATTAGGTTGATGCTGGGCACAACTTAAGCACCGTTGGGCCCATGCAATGGCATCTTGTTTGAGATTTGGTCACCATCCTAATGATCGAACTGTTTTGATGGTTTCTTACACACCGGGGTGTCTTCCAACTTGGGATCCATGTACCCATCTCAGCAACACCTCACATGATGGCTGAAGGATGTAGGGAACTGCTGGTAGCTCTTTGGTAACCCATATCCCTTTTACTTGATGTATGTCCAGGGTGGGGGGAATCGCCCGTCCAATCACACTGAGCATCTCATTGGTCAGTTGCATTACCTGATTGATTTGTAGCAGCTTTAACTTGAGCCCATAAAGGCCATTCCTTAGTGGCAGATCTTGCTGCTCTATCAACTTCATTGTTTTGTGCAGCCCCCCATCCAGTCTTATGGTGGCTTTTAACTTTAACCATTTTGAGTTGTTGTTTTCCCTGTGCTACCTGGAAGATGTGTTCCCAGATAGCTCGATGCTTGATTGGAGACCCTTGAGCATCTTTGAATTCGTTGGTGACCCACCATCTTAGCATTTGGGTTGCTCCTTTATGCACATATTCCCTGTCTGTGACTATGACATGAGACAAACAGGGATTATTAGACAAGTTTTGAAGTGCAATTAGAAGTCTTACAGCTTTGGCCTCTTGGCTGGTGGCCTTGGGAAGTAGCCAAGCTTCTGTCTCCTGGGGTTCCGTTACGGCACAAGCTGCTTGAGCCTCTTCTCTTGTTCCTGGAAAACTTCCATCAATAAACCATAATAGTTTTCCTGATTGTACCTGCTGTGAAGATATACTGTGAATAAGTACTGGCCAAGCAGTTTGTCCTAGATAACATGCATGACTTTTCAGGGGTTATCCAGCCAAAGATATTAATTTCCACTGAAGGAAGGGGCTGAAACTGAATTCCTGCGTTATCTAATGCCATTGAAAACTGACCAGGCCGTGGGGTTGTTAGTCCTCCCTTTAACAATTTTCCATTTCAAAACGGCTGACGAGTCATGTGGTATTTGAATGCATACTGCTTCTTCACCTATTAGGTACTTAAACTTTTGTAGGGCCCAATACATACTTAGCAATGCCTTTTCGCAAATCCCATATTTCTGTTCTGTGATGCTTAGCCTCTGGGAAGCAAACGCTAAGGGAAACTCCATTTGTTTCCATTTGTTGAGTGGTTACTGCTGTCAGATGCCGGTCGGTGGCTCGACGGTAGATTTCTACTTCTGTGTTGGGGATCCTAGCACTGAGAGCAGGGGCTCTTTTTAATTGGTCTTTTAGCTTTATGAATGCAGCTTGGCATTCCAGAGACCACTCCCATTTGGTTTGCTGCACTGCTTGGTGGAACAGTTCCATAATTTTGCTGCAATCAGGTATAAGCTCTCAGTTAAACCCCACAAGACCGATAAAAGACTGTAATGATTTTTGGTCAGTAGGTGGCAGCATTTGACAAATTAGTGAAAGCTGATCAGTGAAAAATTTTTTTCTCTGACAAGTGATTGTGAACCCCAGATACTGCACTTCTTGCTTTTATTAGGTGGGCTTTAGTACTTTTTACTTCAAGGCCAGCATTTTGTCAAAACTGAAAAATTGCTTCGGTACGGTGGCGACATTGTTCCTGTGTGCCTGATTAGTTAGCTGACTAACTATTTCAGGAAACATAGCCACTACTGGTGCCATGGGGGTAGGAACATCGTTTAATTTCCTATAATCAGTAGTGAGTCACCATGTACCATTTTGTTTTCTCACAGGCCATACAGGAGAATTGGCAGGAGAAACTTGGGGTTGGATAATTTTGCACTCTCGCAAGGTTTGGATAACTGTGGAGATGCTCTGAACTGCTTCCCTTGGAATTGAATATTGAAGTGATTTAGGGGACATTCCTCCTGGAATCCAGACCAGATCCTGGTTTTTTTTAGTAATCCTGCATCCAGGCTGTCAGCAGCCCATATGTTTCCTCATGTCTCCCAGCCTGTGGGAAGGATTGCAGGTTTAAGCACTTTGATGGAATGGCAGGCTAATTCCATGGGTTGCTGTGTTGGACCCCCTTTGACCCGTACAAGCTGGTTGGCTAAGTCTATGCAACAATACTGCAAGGGTGGCATTCCAATAATACTAAGGGATGGATGACATGTCCAAGCCAATTGGAACTTTTGTATTTGGTGATGCAGGTCATTTGGACACAGCCCATGTCACCCTCCAATTTTGATTAGAACCTCCTGTGGCTCCTGAGAATGAGACTGGGGATTTTTCTTCCCTCTCCATAGGGGAGTTAGTGTTACTGAAATTTAGCATGGATCTATTAGAAAAATTTCATCAGGTGCCCCTCTTTCCACCCAGCCCTGGATCCAGGGTCTTCCATCCTGATTGAATTAGAATGGGAGATGGTGGCTGGGCCTGCAGCAGGCACAGTCTCAGTCCTGTAGGCACATGGGTGGATTCTCAGGCCCTGAAATGAGGGCAAGAACCCAAGGTGCTGAGCGAGGGGTGCCACATTTGAAACATGTCACCCTGTTGGGAAAATGTATGGCAAGGCACGCTCCTTGGGTGTACTCCCAGTCCCCTGGTCTGTGCAGTCGGGGACACTTCTTGTTACTTCTTCGATTGCCTTCTTCACGACCAGAATTTTCAGCGTGTGGCTTAGCTGGCTGGCTCCTCCATCTAGCCAATAAATCTTCCACTATGTGTTCTAATCGGCAGAGCTGTGACTTGGACTTCACAGCCCTTTGGTTCTGTTAGGTTTGGGAAGTTTGTTGTAATGGGCACCAAGCTTCAGCCCTATTGAGGTAATTATGTATGTGGTCAGCTTGTAATGTTCCCTCCTGCATCTCTAACGTAGTGATTAATTCCTGGGGCCAACTGTATCCATGTATCAAATAAATGGCTGGCCCTATTGCCTTTCGCCCCCGGGGGGTGACGCCCATTGTACAGCTAAGGGATCTTCCCATACTCGGGCCCAAGCCTGCATTTGTTCGATTATATCTTGGGGGTGTTCTTTTGGAAGCAGGTGCATTTGACTTGCACCTTGGTCCATGATATAGATTCCAAAGAGCTTTTGGGCAATATCTGTCATTCAGGCCTGCTACTTTCCAGTTCCTAGAAGGGCAGGGCTGATTCCTTTTGCTAGCCCAGGTAAAATTTCAGCCAAATCCATGCTTGAAAAAAGTCTTGCTTTATTTTCAGCCTTTACTAGCCACTGGGTACCAGGCATTCCATTCTAAAGGCATAGGACCTAATTGGGCTTTTAATGCTGCTTGTTCCATGGGGTTAGAGGAAGTGATTCTAACGTGCTGGATCCGAGTCATCCTTTCAGGCAGGGTTATATCAGATCGGCACGGTAGTCTTTGGTCAGCAGGGGCGGGAGCCCCGCTGGCAGGAGGGTTCAGGTGTGCAACTCTCTTAACAGCACGCACTTCTGCTGAGTAATTGGGGGAGGGAGGATTGGGAGGGATAGGTGGGGAGGCTGAGGATGAGTAAAAAGGGAGTGTAGATGGTATTACTGCGGGCAGTGTCTTGCCGCTTGGAACAGTGACACTTTGGGAATTAGCTGTATTTTCCAGAGCCTCGTGTTCCACCTGCAGCTTGTCAATAAGAGACTTAAGAGATTTGATCTTGGGCTTTGCACTTCGCAAATCCTCTGAGTCTTTCCCTCAACAGCAAGCACCGAAGCTTGATTGAATAGTTGCTGTTGGGCTATAACCTCTTTAAGTTGACAGATCTTTTCCTGTTCTTGACACTTGAGCCATAAGGCCTGAACACCCCAAGACAATGTCTTGAGGTCAGCTGCTTTCTGAATGGTTTACTTCCGTGCTTTTTCACTTAAAACTCCCTCAGCCCAGTCCTAGGCTGTACTCCAAGCCGGGCTAGACGGATTCTCCTGGGGCCCCTGCAGTGGACCCCCGTTCCGTTTAACCCAACTCTCAGTAAAATCACGGAGGTCTCCTTGACCCCATATACAAAGGAAAAGCCTCTGTACTGGCTGCCATCCTACTGGGGAAAGGTAAAAGACGGGGTATGATAGCTGAGACAAGAGAACCTAGAACACTCGATGCAACCCAGGCCCAAGAGAACCCAGTACACCTGGTAGGCCTTAGCCTGGTAGGATTGGGATGATCAGTCCCCTCCAAATGTGTGTTGAATCCTGCTGACTACACCAAGATGTTAGACTCCGACTCCGTGCGTCTCCATAGGGAGACTATGATCCAATTGCCCATGAATCCTGTTGCTCATTAGCCAGAGCAAGCAGGGAGCAAACACCAGCACACCTTGTTCACAACAGTTTCATTCCGAATGGAGACAGCTTCGGACAAGGGTCCCAAAAAACAACAAACCGGGGACCTACAATGAACAGTAGGTTCTTCCTTCATTTATAAACTTTGGTTTATAGTCATTAAAATTAACTCTGGAGGTTTCTTTACCAATCACCATTCACCCTTTTCATAGTTAGTTTCTAGGGTCGGAAGGGACCTGAGTAGATCATCTAGTCCGACCCCCCCGCCATATGTTTGCATATGTTCATCTTGGGTACATGTTATCTTCCACCTTTCAATCTGTTTTTTCTGTCCCATGTCGTACCATCCCCACCCTTTTTGGGCCCCAGTATCTTATCTTGTTCCTTGCTGTAGCTGGTTCACAGCACACAGACTTAATTATTGTTTTTTTCCAAAAAAATGATTAACACGGTTAAGATGGTTACCTAACATAAGTAAAATCTTATATATAAAAGCTATATATAGATAGATATGTCTCACAACTAATCCTATTATATGGTTAAAACTAGTTGCCTAAACATCTGAAAGGTTATTTTGATGTACCATTTTGCCTTGTGGTCAGCAGCTTTTTTTGAGACACAGGTTAAAGCCTTGCTGCAGCTGCAGATCCAATGCTCTTCAATAATCTAAATTGTTACCCTAACAGAGGCCCACAGCCCCCCTCCAGTGGGGTGCATGACACAGGCTACTGGTATGTCTTCTGTCCATGACAGCCTTGGGGACCCTTCCTGGGGGATGAGAACAGGGAGGGACCCTTTGATAATCTCAAGTCTCTACTTCTGTATTTTTCTTCCCCCTTGATGACTGCTGATGACTTTTTGTCTGTGGTTATATGTGATTGGCTGTCCCTCAGTGGTCACACATCCACATAGTCTTCTGGGCCTTCTTCTAATTTGGTCTGTTCCCTCAAAACCAGGACTTAGGTCCCCTTTTCCTGGAGGCCTTGTTGCTGGTGTCACTTATTTTGTATTAGGGGGACAGTATAGTACATGCTTCTTTGGTTCCCAGGCTGTCTCCTTGTTGTGTTAAACAACCTGTCTACCTCAAAGGCGGTTATCACATGTTATGGCATGTCCCCTTGAATTCTCAGGCTGTGTCCATTCATTGGCCTTGTGCTAGATAGTAGGCTTGTACAAATAGGGAAGTATTCGATTCAGATTTGGCCTATTTGGAAGACAGTGATTTGATTTGGATCACTGTCCTGAATCAATTCAGCTGAATCAGCTTTGGAAGATTTGGCAGCGATTCAAAGAGATTTGGTGATTCAGGCATAGACTATAATGGGGAATCACAGAAAATACCTATAACTGTCACTTTTTGGCAGATTTGGATGAAAACAGCAGGGATGATAGCCCTTTCTGAGGGCATGAGGCCTGCCAAGTTTCAAGGAAATGGCAACTCAAACTTTTCGAAGCAAAACTCGTGACGTGTGACTTTGTCTGTGAAGGCATAGGGAATGAAACCAGCAGGGACGGTAGCTTGTAGCAGGGGCCTTCCCAGTGTTGGTTAGATCTCTGCCTGCCCACCTGTTTCTGGGCCAGCTGCCTGCCCCTTTTCCTGCCATGCCTTGATGGAAAACTGATTCAGATGTTTCCTATGCGGGAGGCTACCCGTTTAGGTGTCTTGGGGTGACGTCCGTTCTGCAGCTCTGTACTTCCCCTTACACTGCGGCCCATGCCTCACAGATAGCATCCCAGGCAGCTAAGCTCACCTGGAGCCTCATAACTCCACTGCAGCCAGCAAGTCTCAGGCCTCTCAAAGATCTTACTGGTATGGGCTTTCCCTTGCATTCATGTGGTAGCTGAAGGTTATAAGGTACCTCCTACCTGCCTTTCACCAGGGAGGTTTGTGGTTCTGGTACTTCTTGGGGGCTGCTGTGCCACTGGCAGTCCTACCAGGCCTCCCAACCCTAGCAGGGTTCAGTTTTAGGTCATGCCCAGGACCTGGGGCCTCTTTCTTCCCCATGGCCTCAGCCCATACCTCCAAGTTCATCTTGGCATGGGAGCTCAGCAGGGAGATGTTCTTCTCCTGCTGGCTGGTGATGCAGTGAGTGCTGCCTCCAGCTCTGAGTGGGGCATTAAATGATTTAAAAAAGAAATAGATGTGGATGGAGTGAGCAGGTAGCACTCACTCTGTCTGCAGGTGGAGGTTGGGGGAACCCCAGCAGCAGGAGGTTCACTTTCAGGAACACCAGCTGCTCCACCAAACCAGAATCCAAGGAGATGCAGTGGAGTGTCATAACATCCCTAGCAATGTTGAACACCCTCTCACTTGGAACACTGGTTGGTGGACAGGACAGGTGTTCCTGGGCAACTGTGGCCAGAAAGTGCCACATCTGGCTGCAGGCTTCCCAGTAAGCCAATGGGTTGCAGTCCAGCGGCTCCACATCCTTGGTGAGATAAGTAGTCACCGAAGCATCGATGCTGCCTGCCCAAGGCTGGAGTCTGGTGCGTCTAGACCTCAACATTGAAGCCATGCCCTTGGCCCACATTGGCAGCAGGTGTGTAGAGGAGACTGGTTGGTACTTGAATGCTGACACGGGAAAGCGGATCCCCCTCTTCCATGTCTCCATGCTTCTGCCCTTCTGCCTCCCTGACTCTGTTCAACAGCACCTCTATCCAGTAATCTAGGGGTTTGGTGCTGCACATGCTTTCCTTCACCCTCAGGTCGCACCTGCCTGCAAGCCCGTGAACTATACTGGACCGCAAGGGATCCAGCTGTTTTTTGATGCCCTCCTTCAGCCACTTCACCAGTGCCCACACCTCTGGTGAATGTGGCTTGTCCCAACCAGGAACATTGATCCCCTGCAACTTCTCCATTTGGTTCTCAAGCTCCTTGAATCACCTGGCTAAAGAGGTCCTTGCCAGCACTGAGTCTCAGTGGCCTCGAAGAAGAGCTTGAGGACCACCAAGATCTGGGAGATGTTTTCCCACTCCACTTTAAGGGAACCACTGATCCCAGTCTCCCCAAGCAAGGCCATCTCATGGATGGCCTTTTGTTGCTCCACCAGTCTTTCCAGCATCAGGTATGTGGAGTTCTACCAAGTCTCCACATCCTGCATGATTTTGTGCTGCATGGTGCTCAGCATTGCCTGTTTGTCCCACAGCATCTTGTCCCCCTCGATGATGTTTTTGAAGTAGCCCATCACCTTCCTGCATTTTGAAATCATCTGGGTGGGGGTGATAGTGCCAGTGCCATCACCAGCAGCTCCAGCCCCCTCCCCCTCCAGAGCTTCCCTGTTCCCCCTCCAGTGCATCCTTGACTATGGGTGGAACTTGTGTGCCACAGCAGATGCTACCAAAGTTGGCGTCATGGACTACCTTGACCATATTGGCCCCATTGTCGGTGACCATGAACCCATGGATGAGCTCACCCTGCCCAACGAGCCACCTCTGCAGCATGCGGTTCATGGCCACCATGATCTCCCTTGCTGTGTACGACTCATTCATCACCTGTGCTTGAAGGAGAGCTCACTGTTGACCTGACTGATCACACCAGTGTCCTGTGAGGGAGAGGTAGGCATGATTTCCATTCCAGCTGCTCCAGTTGTCTGAGGTGAAGTGTAAAGCTACCTGCAGCTCCTCCCTCAAGTACTTCCTGCATGCCTCATACAGGGAGGGCACCACCATCCTGCTAAAGGTGGTGTGTGTGGGCACTTGGTGGAATGGGGTCATGAGTGCCATGAGCCACCTGAACCCTGGCTGGTCACTTAAGAGAAGGGCTGGCCATCCAAAGCAAGCATCTCCACATGTGACCTCTTGCAACGTGCCCCCCTTTGACTACAACTTTCCCCCACCGGTCCAAGGTGGCCTGCCTCTGCTTTGTGGGGTCGAGGACTTTGGAGTGAGAGGAGGACTTCCCTTTGGGCACACTCCCACTGGTGCCAGGCTGAGGAGTAGCAAGGGCGAGGGGGTGCTGCCTCCTGAGATGCAGCAGCATCGCCATGGTGGTGAAATATTTCACATCCTTGCCCCAGCTGATCTGCCTTGGCAGTGCTGGCAGGTAGCATACTTGGGATCATCTGCCAACTCAAAATGATCCCACATTACACTATCCCCCTGCTTCTGGGTTGAGGGTGGGGATCTTCCCTTACCCCTCCCCCCCCAGCAGGTGGAGGCACAACAGGGGAAGCTAAGCCACCTGCTACCACAACCTCCTCTGAGATGCCTTCCGGAGAAGGAGACCTAGTGGAACTTTGAGGGGTGTGAAGCACAAACTCAGATTACCCCTCGTTCCCCAGAATTCTTTTGCCAGGGTGCTCAGGTTCCCTGCTTCCAGATCCAGCTCTTCCTCTGGCACTGGGAGATGAAACTAGGGTGGAAGAGACTGTCATGCTGGTGCTGGTGGCTAATTCTGGTGTTAGGGGAGGTGGTGCAGGTGTAGGGACAGTTACTGCTCCCACCTCCTTGCTTCCATTGGCAGTAAAAGACTCAGGAAAGAGGATGCACCTGTTTGAGGGGTGGGGGTCTTGCAGCTCTTCCCCTACCCCTTCTAGCCCCTCTTCCTTCCCTGCCAAAAGACCTGGCACCTGCCTTTCCAGCATGCTTCATAATCCTTGCTGTGCTGGAAAATGTCTGTGTGCGTGGAACTGTAATATCTCTTCTCTGTTTTACTGTGTGTAACTAATATCTCTTCTTCTCTCTGTTTTCTATATATATGTGAGTGTGTGTAATGTATGTGCTTTTCTGTACAGTGAAAATCAAACATTGTGGCCATGGGGAACTTTGGTGTGACTATAGCCCTCCAAACCTCCCCCTCCCCAGTGCCACCCCTGCTCAGGGCACTCCACTCTGTTGCCTTTCCTCAGGAGCCCTGAACTGGCTGCATGTCCCCTGGCCACCCTGAAGTGGAGGGCTCCTGAGAGAAAGGCAACA
>NW_017728948.1:76352086-76401781 GCF_001723895.1 Crocodylus porosus
GCCACCCCTCCCAGCACTGCTGCTACCTTGCTCCCAGCCCTGGCCCAGCCCCCAGCCCTGCTTCCCCCTGCCAGTAACAAGCTGGTGCAGCCCCTGGCTGTGAGCCCACAGCGGGCAGCCCACCATCACCCCATGTCCCCCATGCCTCCGCTGGGAATGTGTGCAGTGGTGATGAGCTACTCCACCCCTCGTGCACCTTTGATGAGCCACCTGCAGCTCCATCCCACTCCCTGCCCCAGGTTCCCATTCACCGTTCTGGTGGGCAGTGCCTACCCCTGCCTCACTCCTTCCCTCACTGTAGGGGCCTCTGTCTGCCCCCTCCCTCTCCCTCCCGTACCCCTTCCTTCCCACAGACCTAGCAGCAGGGCATTGCTCTCCAAACTGCCTGGCTGCATTCCTGTAAATTGGCTACTGGATCCATATTGGCTAAGAAAATTTTTATTGGTACACCTCTAGAAGAATCACTTCCCTTGATTTGCAAGTGACATTCTTGTTAATTGAGTCAAGTAAGTTGTTGGCTTTTTTTGCAACAGCAGAGCACTGTTGGTTCATTCAGCTTATGGTCTATTGTAACCCCATCTTATAATGTTTCTTGAAAGAGGGTTTTGTGTATGTGATGCCCAAGAGTTTGCCCACAACCATCTTGGAATTTTTCAATCAGTAATCCTAAGGTTTACTCAGAGCTTTGATGAACTTCTTTAGCTTCTTTTTCAGGTCTGTAGACATGGTCAAGGGTAAGGACTTTGGCTTGTAAAATGGGTATCTAGTTGCATTTTATACAAGCAAACAGGTTGGATCCACCCACACACATGCATCCTGGTGTCTTGGTTTTCAGGTAGCCTTTAGCTTACAAATCCTTATTTTAGTAGCTTGCACAACAGTTATGTGGGGATCAGTCTACACTTCCACCTGATATTATGAGGTAGAACTTCCAGACCAGTTGTGCATTTTGGTAGTACTTTCTTATAATCCTTGCTTTAAGTGGGATCAACCCTAACCCCCACACTTGAACTAGATGGTAAATGCTTGCAAGACACCCAAAATGGGATCTGTGCATATGACTGCAGTATGATTTTTTTTCCATTCGTATAGTTCTTCTGTGTGTATTGTCCACATGCATACTGTACCTTCCCCCAGTTCCCCACAGCTGTAGATTCCTGTTGCTGTATTGGATATGAAACTGAAAGATAGTTGGACTTATTCTCTGTCAGGACATCAGGGAATAAGCATAACCCCAGTAGATAATACTGACGAAAAGAAGTCAATCTTTCATACCTGTGATGCATTAGGATAATCACTTGACTACACTTAAAGTAACCATTCTTTTCTCTTCATGAATGCTGTTTTGTAGCCAGCCTTCTTGTAGCATTTCCCTTTTGGTACTCCTCAAGGAGTAAAATGGTAAAGTGATACAGGTGTTTCAAAAGTGTTTTATTTTCTCTAAGAGAAGTACTGCTATAGTCATAGATGCACCTGGAGTGCTAGCAAAGGGTGTAGGTTTAGGTCTGTGGAAATGAAGAAAATGAAGGTGATTGGCATGTTGGGAAATGCTGAAACTTGAATAGTCTATAAAATAAGGCTGGACCTCACAGATGGACTACATGTCTCTTATGGAGAGGACTGCAAGATCATGTTTTTATGTAAATCCATATTCAAGAAGCTTAAGATTTCCAAAAGTTTTAAAAAGTCCTTAGGATTTGGTTTATGTGGTGAAACCTGTAGTGATAAGCTAACTCATTAGTTCCTGTCAGGAGATGCTCTTGATAATTGCAGCAGCTAAGATTTCTTTGTGGCTTAGTTTAATGGGTCTTTTATAACTGCAGTTTGGGAGAGGCTATTCAGAGCTGGAGACTGCAGCCAGGAAATCATAGAGCTTATAAGAAAATTAAAGTAAAAGTAGTATAGGCTGGTGTTACATTTTAATATTAGATAAGTGATCCTGAATCACAGTGCAGTGGTGAAGCTAATTTCCTCCAAACAAATCACCCATTTGAAAGGGGGAACTTCTTGTTTTCAATTCTGTTGTTCTTCATACTTAGAACTAAAACTATAGCTCTCAGCAGGTTCTGTGGCATAGTATTCACATTTGATTTAATTGCTTACTGAATAACTTGCATTGTCGATTTGTAGGCAGAGGACGTTTGTATCTGCCTGACTGCAAGAGGAGGATGCCAAGCAAGTTTTGGGGTGAAGTAGTAGAGCAATAGCTTTATTTTCACGAGAAGGATGGCACTGTCAAGATTCCGTTACTGTCAAGCTTGCCACCTGACTTTTTCTCTAATTATACCTGTCATGTTTTTAATGGATCATTAGTTGAGCTGCTAGGTCAGTCAGTTTTCTTCACAGAAAATTATCTTATATTATTAAAAGAAGAAAATACCATTTTTTTTCCTCAGTATGGGTCTTATCTTTTTACTACAGGCAACCCCTGCTTAACGCTGTTTTGCTGTAGTACTCATTTCACTTTGATACCCGGTTTCATTTAGCCCTCACGGGTTTTACTGTAATGCTCACAGGTACTGGGCAGGGAGCATCAGCGACACGCAGCCTCATTGCCATCTTGCTTTGTCAAAAATTCTTGTGCTCTGTGCTCTTTTGTGCTTGTGTCTTGCTTTGTTTTGTGAGTTGCGCTGTGCTTCGGAGCCATCCAACTGACTCTGAGAGTGCAAGTGCTAAGAAAAAACAGCAAAAAAGCTTAATCCTGGAGCTCAAATTGGATGTCCTGAAGCGAATTGAAGCAGGGAACGCCAGAATGAGGTCTGTAGAGCATTGAATTTGGCTGGGTCAACTGTTAAGACAAAATAAAAGAATATGGTAGAATTGTAACTGCTTTGAATGCTTTGAAACTCAGAAGGAGTAGGGTTCCAATTACGTTAGAAGTGGAGAGGCTGTTAAGTGTATGGATTGAGGACACAACTCAACGCCGTATGCTGCTTATTCAGAAGAAGGCTAAGAGAGTCTGTATGATGATTTACAGAAAATTTTGCCTGAGGGGTCTGCTTCTGAGCCGCCTTATGCAAGTAAGGGGTGGCTCGAAAGATTTAAGAGGCACAGCAACTTGCATAATGTTTCTGTTCAGGGGGAGGCGGCTAGTGCTGACATCTAAGCAGCTTCCAGCTATAGAAGTAAGCTTGTGGAAATTATTGAGGAGGGGGGTTATACGCATCAGCAAGTCTTCAAGGCTGATGAGATGGGCCTCTTCTGGAAGAGGATGCCTCCTAGGACCTACATTTCCAGGGAGGAGAAGTCAGTGCCAGGTTTCAAGGTGTCCAAGGATCTACTTAATTTATTACTTGGTTGTAATGTTTCAGGGGATTTTAAGTTGAAATCATTGCTTGTATACCACTCAGAAAACCCCAGGGCTCACAAGGGGTATCTTAAAAACAGTCTGCCAGTCATTTGGAAGTCTAACTAGAAGGCCTGGGTGACAATGTCAGTCTTTCAGAGTTGGTTCAGGGATTATTTTTGTCCTGCAGTTGAGAAATATTGTGCTGAGAACAATCTGTACCACAAGGCACTTCTCATTTTAGACATTGCACCAGGGCATCCTACCACACCTGATGACCTCAGTGATAATGTAAAAGTTGTTTTCCTGCCCCCAGATACCACCTCCATCGTACAGCTGATGAGCCAGAGTGTCATTGCTGCCTTTAAGGCTTATTACATAAGGAAAACATTTGCCCAGGCAGTCAGGACTACAGAAAGAGAGGGTACTCCAAGCCTAAAAGAATTTTGGAAGGGCTATAATATCTGCAAGGCAATAGATAACGTTTCAAGTGCCTGGGATGAAGTTGTCTCCAAAACAATGACTGGTGTCTAGTGAAAGCTTTGGGCAGACTGTGTCCAGGATTCCCAAGAGGTTGAGGAACCGATGGTGATAATTCAGGACTATATCACTGAGCTTAAAAGGAAAATTGGATTTGATGAATTTGAACCTGAGGATAGTTGAACTTGAACCTCAGGAGCTGATCAAGTCCAACAGGGATTTGAGCAATGAGGACCTCATTCAAATACAGCAGCAGAGAACCCATGGAGAAGAGGAAGATGTTCAACCAGCAAGGGCTTTAACCAGCAAAGACCTGGCTTGAAGCTTTCAAACATCTTGAAGCTTTTATTTCCTACTTTGATGAGAATGACCCTGAGAAATGCAGTGTAGTTCTGCAATTGCAAGAGGAGTTAGTTAACAATGAAGTCAATTGTTACAGGCTGCTGTACGATGAAAAGAAGAAGCCAAAGGGCAGCTATCAATAGATTCCTTCTTCAGGACATGCACAACTCTGGTTTCAACCCCTGCAGCCAGCCCTCAAAAAAATCCTCAGCAAGCACTTCAAAATTTCCTGAAACTGACACTAACCTTGACAGCTCTGATTCTGAGTGCTTAAGGAAGGTGAAAGAGCAAAAAGTGAAAGTGCATTTGTGCATACAGTTCATTACTTTATTTTGTAATCTTATACATTATTTCAGAGTTCAAAGTGTTAAATAAAGTATTTACATACATTTAGATTTTGAATTAACTCATTTTATAGTATCTAGTGGGGGATTTCAGCAATTTTATAGCATGAGTGGGGAGCTTTGGGAATGAATCATCTCTACTTAGATTCATTTCTATGGGAAAATTGTTTTCAATTAACGCTGTTTTTCTGGAAGCAAATAAGGGGACTAAGCAGGGGTTAACTGTACTTCCATTCATTTAGCAACTACATCAATGAAGTACGTGTTGCTGATTTATATGTTCCCCTCCCCCTCAATTTAGGTTTTAAATGTGGCTTCAAGTTGTATTAGAACTTCAGTTAAATCAAACATTAAGTAAAAAATCAGTAAATGCATTCTGGTTACTATTAAGCTTTGCAAAATGTTAGCCATCTGTGTAAAAATCAGAGTTCTGGAGCTTTTTCTTTTCCCTTACATAAGATACCTAACAGATTAGCTGCATTTTTAAAGTATTTTTAAAAAAGAGACTGAAATGACCCAGTATTCAATATTAGCTAATACAACAGAACTCAGCCCTTTCACTGAAGGTGTAAGTGGACTTTGAAATGCATCTGAGAATTGCTTACTGTGAAATCATGGAAATTTAGGGTTGGAAGGGACTTCAGGAGGCCTAGTCTAACCCCCTGCTTAAAGCAGGACTACAACCAGCTAGATCATCCCAGCGAAGGCTTTGTCTAGCCAGGTCTTAAAAACCTCCAAGGATGGAGATTCCACCTCTCTGGGTAACCTGTTCTGGTGCTTCACTACCCTTCTAGTGAGAGAGATTTTCCTGATATCTAACCTAAACTGTCCTTACTACAACCTGAGACTGTTGCTCCTTGTTCTGTCATCTGCCACCCCTGAGAGCAGTCTAGCTCCATCCCCTTTGGAACACCCTTCAGGTAGTTGAAGACTGCTATTAAATCCCCTCCCTGTCTTCTCTTCCCCAGACTCAATAGGACCAGTTCCCTCAGCCTCTCCTCAGAAGTCATATCCCCCAGCCCCTTCACCATTTTCATTGCCCTCCACTGGACTTTGTGCAATCTGTCTTCATCTTTTCTTTAGGCCCCCCACTACAGAATGGATGGTTTGTTTCAAATGAACCAAAGGGAGACGGAAGTGATATGGGGGCTTTTTGTCCCCAGCTCTCTACTTGCAGTGCCATAAACTTAAAATTATTAGCTGGCTTACTTTCATTTGTCACTGTTGAAAGAAGACAAAGAAAGAAGGAGCTTCATAGAGTATAGACTGAACCCCCAGGATTTCAAGTTTTATTCAGACACAAAGTGTCATGTGCTTTACAGCAATGACCTGGGCTGGATCTGGCCAGTGGTCCTGATCTGGCACCTGGGGCAGTCACCTGTGGAGCAAGACTGGGAGAGGGGGTTGGAATTTAACAGGGCCTCAACCTGACCACCTAGGGAGAAGTGGGGCATGGCCCACTCCCAATCCAGCTGTGAGGCGGGAGGGAGTGTGGCCCAGCCCTAATTCAGCCATGGTGGGGGTGGGCATGGCCTAGCTCCACTATGCTGCATAAGGCTTGGAGCATGTGGTTTTTGGAATTTGGGAGGGGGGAGGATCACAGTATTGATTGCCATTGCTCCCCTGCCCCCACACTTCCCAGCCCATGGGGAGCCCTGCGGGCCAGATTCCAAGGCTTTGTGGGTCGCATTTGGCCTGCAACCTAGGGGTTGAGCACCCCTGCTTTACAAAATATTAAGCAGTAACAGCCTGGCTGTGAGAAGTGCTGCTGCATTCTATACTAGCCTCAGTTTCTGGTTTTCAAATGTGGCCCCATATACAGTACTGAGTCTGTAGACAGACTGGGGTAGGTAAAGGTATAACTTGTGAATTCTGCCATTGGAAGTAATAGCGTCCTGACTTCCTATCATATCATAGGTGGAAAAGAAACTGGAAATTATGCTTCCTGTACTTTTTTAGAGTGAGAATCCCTCATAACCCTGAGGCAACAAATAACAAACCATATATAAAGCTAAGGATAAAAGAGGGAGCAAATGGACCCTATCCTTTCCCCCAATTTGCTGCCATCACCAGTTTTCTCCAGATTGATCTGTAGCTATTACATCTTTCTCCAGTGGAGCTTTAAACCAGATCTGTCCAACTAGTGGGCCACAGGGTTAATATGCAGCCCTTGGGCTCTTATCCATGTGCCATTCTTCCCCCCCCTCCCCACTTCTCCCTCAATCATTCCAGCTGCAATAGCAGCCAGAATTTCCAGGCTCCCACTTCCTGTCTCTGGGTTCTGCTTCCTGCCTTATCCCAGGGTCTGGGCAGTGCAGGGAGCTGAGGGTGAGCCTGGGGCTGTGTAGGAAATAATGTCAGTGTGTTGCAGTGGAGGGGGTGAGAGAATCGTTCTCCCGCACCCTCTAGGAAGCATGGTGCAGCAGTGGGTGGGGAGGAGCATCCTACTGCTTTGCCTGGTGTGGCTCCTAGGGCATAGAAGTTGGACAGCCTTGTTATGAACTGTTAGATGCTGTGAGAACTAGTTGACTGCCTCCCAAGTCTAATGAAACAAGTGTAGGCTGACTCAGAGTGGTGGGTTTCAAATGAAACCAACTCCCTTAAGTTTTGCCTACGTATTATGGTAATGTTTGCTTGTAGCATCCCTTATGAGAGCCCTCTCAGGCTTCTAACAATACCACTGTGTCATCTTGGAGAGAAGGCGGAAGCCTTTTCCTTGCAGTTTCAAAACCTGTTGGGGTCAAAATTTGTAGATGTATATTGATTTATGTACGTTAGGTAGGGCTAGCTGTACAATGGTCTATTTTTCAAACAACTCTTGTGTAATAAATACAGATATCTGAATGCTGGATATAAAGCTTGCTAGGTTGTGGATACAGACATTACTAAACAGTAATGCAGTTTCTCTTTGCAGGTGGTTTTGATGACAACTCTCCACTGAGCTCTGTTGAACGGTTCGATCCTCGCAGTAACCAGTGGGAATATGTTGCAGAGCTTACAACCCCCAGGGGTGGAGTTGGTATAGCAACACTGATGGGTAAAATTTTTGCAGTTGGTGGTCATAATGGCAATGCATACCTGAACACAGTGGAAGCTTTTGATCCACTGATGAACAGGTAATTCTGAAGTTTTGCTGTCTTAATTTAATATTGAGTAATATTGCTCCCATGCTTACTGTGTCAAAAAAGTAGTGCCCCTTTCATTAGCAAAGCACTTTGAATTTCATGCTTTCTAAATATGCTGTCACAGATAACAAGCCTAAAAAACTAATGCAAATCTTTTGTATCCTATAAAGCAAACTAGCTTACCTGAGCATGCTAGTTAGTTTCCTCCCACCAGCAAATAACTGACCTTTTGCACCCTAGCTCATTGACAGCTATGGATCATAACATTTAGTGCAAATACTGTACTTCTATCAAATTGGTTAAAGGTGTTTTTAAATGTGCTGTCTTGTATGGCACCCAGACGTTTAAACTTGCTATATGTGCGTGTGTAAAGAATGCCTTTTTTCTTTGGGACTGTAGTAAAGTCTGGAAAGAGGTTCTGATTGGAATGCATTTAGTGATCTGAACCCCAGCCCTACTAAAAAGAAGTCCAGATTTCTACCACCGCATATTAGTCATCTTTGCTGTTAACAGTTTTCAAGATAATTTTCTGTAGACTTTCACCAAAGTCTCTGAGTTGATCTGTAACCGTGATGGTCACACATATAGCTATTTGTAATAGACAAAATTACTGCTGGTTTAAAATAAGTTTTATGAGAGGCTAGAGACCTGATAATGGAGGGGGGAATCCTTTACTCCCCAGCATTAATTTTAATTTAGAACACTCTTGTTAAAACCAGTAAACTTTTTTTAAAAAATGGCTGTCACTGTATTTTTAAAAATTGTATACATTTTTAAAAATGTTATATGCAGGTTGCCTTGAGTTTGTAGATTAATCCAAACAATAGTAATGTGACTCGCCCATCTTTTTACTTACCAATGTATTTATCATCTCTCCCATTCCTTGCCCTCACCCATGTAACTCAGAGTGTAGAAAGTTTTTCTATCAAGAGCCCTATAAATAAAACTAATTCACATAATACAAAGTAAGACAATAGAGCTAGGTTGAATTAATCTGTTTCGTTCAGTGTCTTTTTAAAAATAAAATATCTATCATAGAGAAATTACAATAAGGTAGTTATGACTAGCAGAGAAACCTTGCTGACTCTGCCTCAATTAGTCTCTTATCTTGAAATGTTAGTGATATGTCTGCAGAAAAGAGGAAGATACTTAATAGTCATCTTCCAAAGACAGCAGTGCAGGCAAGTTTTCAAATCTTGAATCTATTAAAATACTGTAAATAAGAGTTGTGAGAAGATGTAGGTTAAATTAAGTGGTAAAATATACATAATATGCTTAAATGTCAGGAACAGGATTTTTTCAGTGTTTGCAATGAAGGAATCTTTCTTAAAACACACAAATTTTCCCAGTTTTAATGCTAACATTGCTATTAGTTTTCCACCTTATGGTACTCTTTGCTTGTAATTTTTTTTATGGTTTATCTCTAGGTGGGAGCTTGTGGGATCTGTCTCTCACTGCAGAGCTGGGGCAGGCGTCGCTGTGTGTTCTTGTCTTTGTAGCCACATCCGAGATGTGGGTCAAGGATCCAACAACGTGGTTGACTGTATGTGAACAAGTCTCTTGGATTTCTCCAGAATTCATGTGGAAAACTGAAAACTGCAGTATGGAGGGACGTGACCTCAGCAGTGCTGCTTTGAGGTTTTTAAACATACTGCTACATTATAAGGTAGACAAAAACCATGAAAGCATCTTGTATGTGATAATGGAAGTTATGAGACCAAGTCTTGGACAGCATTTTGAATCTTTTGAGTTAAAATAGTCTGGGCAGATATGGAATAAGGTCTAGCTTCTTCTTGAAAACACAACCCTGGTTATTTTCTAAAGCTTCCAAAAGCTTCTAAAGCTTGAGACCTTTGTTCTAGACTGATAATTAAACAGTAAAAGGGGATGAATTATAGCGAAGCGAATGTGCTTTGCATTGTTGACCTTGACAGCACATCCCACCTAAATGTGTTTCTTAGGCTGGGATAAATTTTAAGTGTACATTAAAAATGACACCCTTGTGTTAATCAGAATTCAGTCTTAAAGAATTGCTAGTTCTACAGCATTTTACCAATATGAGAAAAGCTTTGGGTTGGTCTAAAGTATATGCATCTCATTTATACATAAAAAAGTATACAGGTTAAATGCCAGAACTTTAGGACTGTGGGTATTCAACCCACATTTAGTCCATTTGTGGTAGCGCTGAGGTCCAGAGTACTGGCTGGTCTGTGTGGAGTTTAGAACATTCTTCCTCATGTCTGAAGTGTTCCCTGTAGAAAAGTTAAGTGTTTATAACAGAAAGCATCCCTGAGGCTTCCTGTATAGTTTTCTTCTATTTTTAGAATCAGGTCTGTCTAGACATGTACAGCTTACATGGTCCCTTGGACCTTTACATTTGATGGATTTTATGGAAACAGGAATACCATTGTTGGAAGACATTACCATGTCTAAATGTTATCCAGCTGAAATCTATCTTCCAATGTAACAAAGTGGCTAACATTTTCAGTTTTTCAATTCCAGCAACAACTTAGTGATGATGTGAGGCTGCTGATTCTTTATTAAAGAGCTCAGCTGTTAAATATTCAGACAACCAAGCAGCAAATGAAAAATCCTTGATCAAGTTTTCCAGTGGTTTCTAAACCAAAGAAAATAAGCAGAAAAATGATCTGGAGTCTAACAGTGTTGTTATTGCCAAAGATGTGTATGGATACTTGGTGATTTGATCTGTTTTTGAATTGGAACATAACTGTGCTGCCATGCCAGAATATCTATTACCACATTGAAAGACCTGTCCTAATCCCAATTTAAGCTACTGATGAGCTGTAGTTACTTATGTACATAGTGTATATTATTTAATTGCTACTTCTAACCTGAATCTCTTCTGTGTATTACCTCAACCTTTACTTAGTTGTATGATGTGGTTTTTTGATTTTGGTGGGGGGGAGGGGTGCAGCTAGGAAGTTCACTGAAATCTTCCACAGTTTGTATATGTTCACAATTTTCTTAATGGCATATAGCATTACCACTGTTCAGCCCTCTCTGTTGTTGCACTAATGTAATTAAAGGTGTGGGTGTGAACAGATTACAATGATTGGTGAGGATATTCTGGCTTCTGCTCCTAATGTTTTACTTATGTGTTCAATACTACTTTTACAATAAAATACCCAAAGCGGTAGTCTTACATAGTCCTTCCAAATGGTACATGAAGACTTGCGTGGTCAGGCATTGTTCCAGAGTTAGGGTGCAATTAATTAGGTATTGTTCCTTTTCATGCTCATTACTCTCCAAACTAAGTTCTTTTCTGAGTTTATATATATTCTTTTACAGTTCTCTTCTGTCTCATGGTCAGGCCACAAATTCTGACTAATCACCTTTTGCAGCAGTCATCTTCCTGTTAGGCTGCTGTCTGCATTCTGTTTTCTTTGACTGAGCGCACAGCCTCTCAGTATTCTTACTGAGATGGATTATAAAGAGGTCACCCTAAACTATGAAACACTTGCTTGTGCTTTTAGTTAACAGCATTAGTTATGCCAAATCACAAAATGGCATTGCTTATGATAAGCATTTTGCTAAGGTGGTTTCAGGCCTACATTATCCTATTGATTAGTTTGGTGCAGTACAGTATTTGCCTTTGAATTGACCTTAGTTTTACTATAGGCATCTTGACAGGACAGCTTTGCTGAAATTTCATTTGCCTTGACCTTGCCTTAAGCTGCCTTCCTTCTAGCCTCATTTGTATATTTAAATGTAGTTCATTGGAATATTTTAATTATTCAGTGATTACCCAATTATAGCCACCACAGATATTAAACATTTGGTGGGTACTGTATATGGAATTAAAATGCTGATATCTATAAGAATATCATGCATATTCTTAGAGGGAAAGATGAGTTGAAATCAAAACCAGCAGTAGAGTTGAGAAACTGTAAGGCAAGGCAACACTGCATTGTACAGAAAGCAATTATTTTATACACTGATTGTATAATTGATTAGCAGTTTTGGCATAGACCATTACAAGTTCCCATGCCTGAATTTTCCTGACAAGACCAGCAGTTGACTGAAATTTTACATGACCAAAGTTTGACATTAAATAATTGTTAGAAGGGATGAGGGAGCAGAGTATAGGAACAAATATTCTTCAGCTCCCTCTGTGCAAAAATGAAGTTTATTTCCTGCTGATTGGGACTCTTTATCATTTTGTACCATCTATATTTTTCCCAGAGCCTGATGAAGGGATTTTGATCCCAAAAGCTTGCAGAAAAGGACAGTTTTCTTGCCATTTCCCAGTTGTTCTAATAAAAGGTGGTATGTTGGAACCAGGAGTTCTAGTTTTTTGTGGGTGAATCTGAAATTCAGTACCATTGTAGGGAGACTGTATCTTTATCACAAATCTCAAAGCACATTGTTTCTGTACTGCGTTGCCATGTTTTAAAATTTGTACTTCAAATTGCTACAATAGGGATAGATATCTGAATTGCAAACATACTATAATAGCAAATTAGTATGTTACTTACATTTTAGAAAGTAGCCTTTTTCATCTTGTAGCCTGCATTACAGGCACCCTCTCTGGCCAAGAAGAGCTGCACAGGGTACAGCCTTCAGCATCCTTAAGTGCTTGCATTAATTTGAACTTGGAAGAAGGATGGCTAACATGGCCTCACATTATCTGTAGGCCTTCTCCATCCTCCTTTTACAGTGGGGGTGGGTGGGAGGAGTGCTGGTGTCCTCTAAGTTCTAGTGCTGCTGTGATCAGTCACCAACATACTTACCTTTGCCAGAGGATAAGGGGTAACTCCCCTCTGGCAGAGGCTAGATTAGGCGTTGGAATTTTGTTTAGACCTGAACATCCTCTCCTTTTTGCTTTGTTTTAGCTGTCTAGGTCCAAGCAGCTCAGTATGACTGCTTTTCAGTTTGCATCCTCCTCCAGGAATTGGTATCCCATTGCTAACAGACCCTAGGCCAAGCTCAATGTTTACTAAACATGCCTGTATAATAAAAGAAACAGCTTTTATTGGAAATGCAAGGAAGTCCACAAAATATGGGAACAGATTTCTCAGTCAAATGATGCTGAGCTTAAGAAAGCAACAGTAAGACTGTCTTAGGTGATGGCAAAGCACATTATTAGTTTGCTGCATATATATTTTACAGGGTTTTATAGCATAGAAGCCATCTACCCTTTTACTTTTAATTAAGGAAGGAATTTGCTTCATTCTTGAGAAACTGCATGGCAAGAAGCTCAAACCTAAAGGGGAAGAAGGTAATGAGAGAATCTGATGGCAATATTGTATTTAAAAGCACCAAGGAGATTTCTGAATATGGACACTCTATTGTGTGGCAGGTTCTGGGTCCTTTTCATTCTAGGCCAGTCTCATTCCACAATTACTATTAATAAACAGCTACTGGTCAACAGTACCTTAAGGGAAGCAGTCATGAAGAAAACAGTGTGGACTTAACTTGTATTCCAAAATGACAGCTCTGTTTTATATGCAAGTCTTACACTTGAATGTTAAGACATTGTCATGTAGAGGTAGGCTTTTTTGTTGTACTAATTTAGGCAAAGGCTCCAGTACAGACACAATAACAACAATGAAAGCAGCTGCTGTTCAGGGGATCATAGAAGGTATACCAATGTGTACACAGGCTTGTTTAAACTGCTTGTATGAGGAGGATTTGCTGGTACAGACAAATCTACAGCTTCAATACAGGTACTGAAAATAAGAGTGGATGGAGCAAGTCTCAGAATGAGAAAAGCAAGCATTTACTGGGACCATGAAAGTATCACCTCAGTGTAATGACTTACTCACATAAAGGCTATATGTTACATTTACAGCAGGACTTCACCAAGCTCATGTAAAAAGTCTGTGGAAAAACATTTCCGTCTTTGTTGGAGGTGGTGGTTTTCTTTGCAGTCTAACAGAATGATACAAAACTGACAGACATTTAAACTAAACAGGAAGACAATGCAATAATTCTGCAGATCTTAAAACAGGTTTTCTAAATGATTAGGTAGCCATCTAGTGGTCTAGAACATAATATTGTTCTACATAGTTGACTTGGGTTTCTTATTATATTAGTCCTTTGAACCTTTTAAGGGTGGATAACAATCAAACTGATTTTTAATTTTTTTTAATGTTGTAATTGAAATGATAACTTATGTTAACATCTAAACATATTCTAATTATTAATTGAAAAAACATGCAGTATATTTTGCAACTGAAATTCTAATCAAGGGCAAGTAGTTATTACACTGGAGCTTGTTAAGCAAAGAGTAACTATTTTGAACCAGTTATCTCAGACTTTTAGTTTCTTCTGCAAGAGTAGAGTCAGCATTTTTCTCTTTTCAGTTGAGTCAAATAATAATTCATTCAAAAGTAAGAGGGACTGGGTGTCAGAAAAGCAACAAAGTTTATTTCCCCCCTCCTAATGCACAGTTAAAAATAAGAGTACGTCAGTTTTAAAATTATACAAGATGAGATGACTAGAAACAGCCAGTTTGGTTCACATGCTTCCTTTAATAAATCAGGTAAATGCCAAATATGTTTTGATACCAGGTAGCTTGTGGTTGTTTTATTTAACAGAATTTTAAAAATGCTGCTTTTATGCATCCAAATGCACTTAGACATAAATCTCAAACATCTAGGAAAGTCATGCATCAATTTTTTATCATAATAAAAATGTAAACATTAAGAATTTATGTACTGATCAAACGCATCTACCTATGTAAGAAAAAGTTCCAAATTACACTAATGCATGAGACTCAGTCTTTGTTTGGAAAAATAATGGAAGTAAAAATATAAAATAAGATTAGAACAAACTTGAGTGAGTAAACAGGAATATGCATTTTAAAGAATTTAAGACAAAAATGGCAATATAAATCAACCCACACTGGTATTTTAAAATGTAAGGTTTGAGTTGCACTACATCTTTAAAAAGTTTTCCAGAGAAAGCAAGCTCTACCGCTAGTATATCCCAAATGTTAAGGTCAGCAAGTGAAGTAACCTCTAAACCATGAAACAAGAGTTAGAAAAGTCCCACTCTAGTTGTGCTTAGTCGGTTGACTGGACTGGCCTCTGTGCCCCAATTGGTCATTTCAGCTAGTGTGTAAAGGTCCCCCTGTGTCTAGAAATTTGACAGCAGGAGAGCAGCAAACAGCTGCTGCTTCTCCCATAGCCAAATTTTCATGGCTTTGTGGGCTGGATCTAGCCTGTGAGTCAAGCACTTAGTGCAGCACCAAAACCAGGGTCCTTGCAAAAAACAAGCATTACAAAGGTGGTTGGGGGTAGAAGGGGGAACTGCCTAACACCAAACAAAAATTAAACTTAAAAGGGGCTAATTTTTATCAAGTAGCACTTAAAGCAGGGACTTTAAGAATTTGGGCAGCCACATGGGTGGAAGGCAGTCAGAAGCTGGAGCCAGAGCCCTACATGCTAAGGCAGGAGCTGCCCGGCTGAAGCTTCCTCTCTATGCCTGGAGCGGTGCATGGGGGAAGAAGCAGAAGGAGCAGCCGCTGGTGGAGGTGAGAGAAGCTGAGCAGTACCCAGGTGTCTGCAGCTGTACCAGGAGCAGCCTTGCCAGTAAGCTGTGCGCACTAGCTGGGGCCAGGATGGCAGGCCTGGGCAGAAGCGCACTGCAGGCTGCCCTGAGGCTCAGCTACATGCGGAGTGCTGTGGGGGCAGCCATGGACTGCACCACCTGGATGAGCCCTGCTGCACATGACTCCTCTCCTCCCCTCACCCCCGGCCATATCCAGGGACCTAGTGGCTGGGCAGACTCCCCATAACCCTTGTCACAGGGCAGGGGTGTGTAGGGAGCAGATCAAAGCTTTGTCACTTCCCCATGACCCTGCCCTGTGATCCTGGACTCAACAGCCCATCCCACTCCTGAACAACACTCCCTGCCTGCCTGCAGTCACATCCCACATAGGGATTTTTAGCTAGTTGTTACAGTGGAGGTTTGCACTGACGCTGCCCACAACAATTCATCAGAACTCTTCATGTGGCCTCCAGGCCCAAATAATTGTCCACCCCTGACTTAAAATAACCTATAGAATGTATGTATCACTCTCGTATAATATGCCATATAGAGTCCAAACTTGCCCAGTCCCACTTAACCTCCTGACTAAACCAGTTTTAACCTCTTGGATAAAAAACATAAGCCAGCTTGTTGTAAGCAACACTAATATTTCCATGTGCTATGAGGAGCCAAAGCTGAACTGCTATTAATTATTTATAACCTAAGCAAATACCTTTAAAAATAGTACTGATACATTGTAATCCCAGCTGATTATTAATGTCTTTACATAATACCTAAAGATTTTAACCACTCCAGACAAGTGGGATTGCCTTGTAAAACAACAGCCTCTGTAAATAAGTAGGAAAAGGGGGTGAAAATTTTGTCTAGTATTGCACATTAAAAATATCATCTGCATAAGTTATGGAGGGATCACATGCAATCGTATATAGTTATAATAATACTATATAACTCTACAGATATATATCTATGGAGATATACATGTCACAGTGTGGGTTGGTTGATCAATTTATTTGTCTAGTATGCATGTCATTTCCAAGACAAAGTTGGGATCCTGTAGAAGTATATAGAATTTAGAACTGCAGGACATGAGTCTCAATTGAGTCACTGGAATTAGATCATCCAGGTCTGATCCATGGGAATACAGGATGTAAATTCTATTTACAAAGCTAAGTCTCTTCACATGTCAGATTTTTCCTTTCCTTTGCACTGCTTCTAAGAAACTTAGTAAATCAAAGAAAAGATGAGGGTTTTGTTCCATTCCCCCCCTCCACCAATCCTAAGGCTGTGTGTGCTCTGGGGTGGGGGGTGGGTAGGCAGGGGGATAGGTATACTGGAAAAATAGCTCATCTTCCCATCAAACTCCCATCTACACTGATTGGCAAGTTTGGGAAAAAGCCAAACCTACCACATTCTTGCATTCAGAAGCAGGGGGGAAAGCAGTGACTCTTAGCTAACTGGTCCTCAATGAATCCTAGGCATCTTCTGTCACTTCCTGTTCACAGAGGACAAGAATACATTATAAAAGTAGACCCCTGCAGCCATCTTAAACCACAGAAAGCTTAAATGAAGCCCATGGTCAAATGTTTTTGACTTAACTGTAGAACTGTGCTCAAACACTCTATTTTCACTGGAAGAGTTAGGACTTAGAACAAACTTTTGAAAATATTTTAGCATTAAGTAACTTCATTTACTATCTTCCCAAACAGAAACTGTAAAGTAGTTCCTAGCAAATGTGACTTATCTTAAAACAAATTGCTACCAAGGTTTAAGTCTCAACCTTGACAATGTCTTAGCATGATATAATTGGGTTACCTTACCTTTCTGGTTTCTGTTGGTTTGCTTCTGGTTGAAGTGGCCTGTTTTTCCTTCTAAGTGGTGGGCAACTTGGATTTCACCTTCTGGCCAAACTTTTTCCCCTTCCAGTCAGCAAAACAGAGAGTCCAGAGGGAATAGCTCTTCACCCAGTTCACGCTACAGCTTTCTACCTAGTTGGTAGAGCTATAACTCTGGAGTCTTCTCAACCCTATCACAGAATTAAGTAGCATTAAAGTGGTCCTCCTAATGTTCAAGAAATGATCCTTAGCCTTAACATTGCCTTTGACACTACAGAGCTGAAGGAAACAATGGACAGGAAGAGATCGAGGAAAAACTCCCTTCCTTGCTGGAAGCCTTTAGCTCAAAGTCCATAAAAACACTTGCTCTGGCATTGGATTTTCAGCCCACACCAGTGCTTCTTAGTTCCTTTCCTTGACTTGCATGTCCCTCTCATAGGCATTTTCCACAGCCTTCTTTTGGGGCTCTCTTTCTACAGCTCCTTGACAAGAGGGCTTCTTAGATTTTCCATGCTTGGTCTCTCAGCACCTCCCTCACTGGGAGAGTTACAGGCAGCACCTTAAACAGTCCTGGTAATCACAGAATGACCCAGTCTCCCACTCTTTCTAGAGCTACATCTTTCAGAATCCCTTAAGACCAGATTTTTCACGTCCTACTACCTGCACTCTAGGATTACCCATATTGAGAGCACCCATGCTTAAAGAACCACACAGATTTCCAGCTTTTTTCCCCTAGGTATATCCTCTTATAAACAGGCAAATATTAACTATTAGGCTATAATTAGATGCATCATTGAGGCAGATTGGATTGTCCCAGAGTTTGACCCAGGTCAAAACAGGCATGGTTGGAGCATTAGCACATTTTATCCCACTTACTTCTGAAGGACTTGAAGCATAACAATGAACTTGCGTGTATTTAATTAAGGTTTCCTTTTTTTTTTCTTTTTTTTTTGAATGGTGTAGGTTGTAGCCATGTTGGTCTAAGAACATAGGCAACCAAGGTTCTTTGGGTAAATCGGGTATCTTTTATTAGACCAACTCTAATAGGTCCTTTTTTGAGCAACTTCCCTGGGAAGTAGTCCTGCAAAACGAGTTGATTTGGAGAATGGGGCTGAGTGTATATCTAGCAAATTCACAGATGACACCAAGCTGAATGAAGCTGCATACACTCTGGAGGGTGGGGCTGGGATCCAGAATAAACAGAAGAAATGGTCCAAAAATCAACTCACATGAAATTCAGCAAGGACAAGTATAAAGTCCTGGAATGGAATAATTGCAGACACAAATGGAGACTGAGAAATGATTGGCTAGGCTGCAGAAGGACCTGGGTTTACAGTGGACCATAAACTGAATGACCCAAGAGCATGCTTGTGTTCCACAGAAGACCAACCTCATACTGAGCTGTAGTAACAGGAGTGTCACTTGCAAACCAAAGGAAGCAATTCTTTTGCTTTATTCAGTACTGATGAAGCGTCACCCAGAATACTATGCCCAGTTGTCGGCCCCCACATGTCAAGAGATATGTGGACAGATTAGAAAGATACCAGCAGAGAGCAACAAAATGACTGAAGGGCTGTAAAACAGGACTTATTCGGACAGGCTGAAAGAACTAGGATGATTTAATCTGAAGAAGAAAAGACTGAGAAGGGATTTGATATCAGTTTTCAAATATCTGCAACTGTAAAGAGAAGAGAGATTCTCTGTGGCTACACGGGACGCTACACTAGAAGCAATGGCCCCAAGGTTGCAGCAGAGGAAACTTAGGTTGGAGATTAGGAAGAACTTGCTGACTATGAGAGTGGTTAAGCATTGAGAGAGGCCATCTAGAGAGGTAGGTTAAGTAAGCTGAGTTTCCATCTCTGGAAGTTTTTAAGAGCAAGTTAGAAGACAGACACTGGCTGGAGTAGTTTGGTTAGGGATGATTTTGCTTTGAGCAAGGGGCTGGACTAGATGAACTCATTACCCCCCTTCCAGTCCTACTTTCCTATGATCATGTGAGCAGTTGATTCAGATATCTCCCGTTTTACATCAGCCTTTTTAGGGAACCCTATAATGTTGTTAGTATTTATTGAAATGCTTAAATGTTTGTCTCCCTTTAATTACACCACTGTCTTTAAAGAGGGGACCAAGACAGCTGTGGAACCCTGTTTCTATTTTACCCATTTGATTGGATTCCAAGGAATTAGCTTTGGTTCAGGATTTAACTAGCTCTTAATACTACTTTTCCTCCAAAAAAGCTCATGTCTCATGCTTAGAATTGTTCTCTGCTTACAGAGAAGATGTAAAAAGAACCCCACAAAAACAACCCAACAGCCCCTAATAGGGTTCAGTGATCTGAGCTATATAGTGATGTGGCTTTCCATGATGACTTACCTCACAACTGCAATTCCCTTTAAGAACTGCCCACATGGATCCTCACATTATGGCCGACTCCTACCCCAAGAATTGGCAGCTCACCTTCCAGTCAGCATGACTGTGGTGACCACCCCAAGGTGAGTGTTTCCCCTGCTTTGCCCCTTTGAGGTATGCCTCATCTACAGTTGGGAGTCTATGGGTGAGGACTCAAGAGAGGCCATATACTGGTTAAAATGCTATTATATACAAGGGAAACTGGCACCCAAAGGCATAACATAGCCAGTGCCCGTGGCAGCAGTGACCTCTGGTTGACACTGCAATCACAATTATGTGGCTGCCTTCCCAAGTTGGTACCTGGGGTGGCTGCCCTGATCACTCCACTCTTGTTAGGTCACTGATGAAATCCTACAGATGGTCAAGAGTTTTCTAGCTGTTATTTAAAAGTCCATGCCTTCTCATTGGGCAGAAGCCACCTTCCCATGAAAATGGGAAGCGCAGCTAGAAGCCTTCTCCAGTAGTAGTAGTAATAGGCCTTAGAGACAGGAGCTCAGCCAAACTGTATGGTGGGTTTTCTGGTATTTCCAGGAAGTAGTTGGGTTTTTAAAATTTAAAGAAAATTCTACACAAATGTACATGCCCTCAGACCCACAGTACAGACTAAACCCAACATCCTCCTGGTATGTAGAAAGATATTTCAGGATTAATGAGTGCATTACAATATTTGGCCAGTAGAGGGCAATGAGAAGCCACAACTAAACCATTCCACTGGTGGTCAATGGTGTGTTACGTTTAAGCACCCCACTCAATGGAAACTCATGGGTCTGGTCTCTTACAAAACAGCATGATGTCAGTAGCTTATTTTTGTTCTGCCCCGTGTCGCTGTCATGCAAACAGGTTACTTTGTTATGATTAGCATCTTTTTTAATCTTATTTTGCTGTTGTAGAATTTCAATTTAGTAATTCAGCCTCTTCTTGGTTAGTGGCTATGGGAAGTGGGCACAGCACGTTTTCTGGAGCTACTAGAACTTTTTGTTAGAAACTAATTTCTTCAAGTAATTTAGGTATTTTTTCCTGTTTGTAACACACAGCACACAGAGCTTGTGGAGTAAAGTAACAAGAAGAGGGCATCAGAACCTGGGTCTCAGTGGTTGACCTAGGGTTTGCTCACATATTGCTCATAATTAAAATCCACTTTTGTATGCAGTATTCATAATCTGATGGTCAAAGCTTTAAGACTACTCACCTAGGTGTTGATGTTCCCAGTCTGATTGGTTGGCCTAAACCATAGAAGTTCATTTTGCTTTCATATTTAAAGGATCTCTTCTGAGTTTGAAATAGACTATACAAACAGGCTTGTGCACACAGGAAACAATGAAGAACAGGGGACAGGCCATACAACACTGTATCTAATTAGCTCAGAGAAACTCTTAAGCAGATTTTTTCATTACCAAACTCAGTTTTTAGAACGTTTTGGGGAACACTCAACATTTCCATAAAATGGGGATTTCATAACTTTGGGATCTCTTTCCTCAAGCTGCTTCAGCATGTCCAACAAGGCTTAACAACACTTTTAAGCATCTTGTTTGGCAGTACTGGAAGATAAGAGTGAGAAAGACTGACATAGGCACAAGTACAAATTTCCCTTGATTGACCCTGATAACGTGTCAGACTGACATAGAAAAACTACTTGTGTAGGAAGGAGCAAGTAGTTCAGTTTCCTCACCCATTCAATCTTTGCTCCCTCTGCTAACAAGGGAAGCCATTGTGACAGAATTGTATGATGTGATCACCACTCTTCCATTAGGACCTGAAGGGAGATTCATTGCACATTGGCCCATCATTCATCTAGCAATAAAACACAATCAACCTGTTCAGGATAGATTAGAACCAACAACCTGCAGATGAACAAGTTACTCCCTGCTTAAGTAGAGCTTTGTAGCATAACTTTTCAGCCTAAATTATTGTGCATAGATTTTTCCTTCTGATGCATGGTATACAGGTTTTGCAAGCATAAATTCTTTATTCCAGTTGCTTTATTTTAATCCTTTTCTGGCTGCTTTTGTCACATCTGTATTTATTTAACAAGCCTTTGCATGTTTTCTTGCCTGGAATTGGCAGAGGACATAGCACTGGTAGCCAGGAGATCAGATTTTTATTTGGAGTCCTTTCCTGGCTCCTGCCAGTGAATTCAGGGTTGCTGTCACTTCACAGCATTTTAAAGCGACTCTGTTTGGCTTCCTAGGCAATGTCACCTTAAATCTGCCAGTGACTGGAATTTCTTCCATTGTCTTCCCAAGAGGGTTTGCAGTGAATGTTGCGTTGTAACATTTTTTTTAAATTATAAAAAAAATTGCTTTTCCCTTTAACCTGTGCCCAGTAATTTGGTTTTTATATAAAGCAGCTTAGAACGGTTTTAACATTTTCCATTGGAACAGTAATATGATCTTTTAATTGGGCAGAGGCATTGCTGGAGCCAATGCTTACGTACTGCTGGCCTGCTAGAAGTCTCATGGAGATGATAAAGTACACATGCAGTGAACTTTGAAAGAAAGCAAGCATGCAGGCTTCTGGCTGCATGTCTCACTTGCAGAGGTGGCCCCTAACCTGGCTGTGCACCATAGAACAAGTTATCTGATGCTTACTAAATTAATGATCTTGAAAATTAGTGCAGTGAGCAGGAAACTATGTGGTTATAACTGTGCCTGGGTGGGGCAGAGAGGCTTGGTTATGATTACACAGCTAGCAAGAAAAAGCTTCCACGTCTTAATTTTCTTGATGGATGATGGTTTATGCTGGCCCAGAACCACAAGCAACTCATCTCCACCCCCACCCCGCCAACAGTTTCCAACAGTGAAAAAATAGGACAAAGCAAGTCAGCACACCTAACCCAGCATGAGCTGTTGGGATAAGCCATCTGATGTCCGGACACACCCTAAGCCAGTGTTGTGACCGAGTAACAGCCAGCAAATTACACCAAAATACATGCATTTAACCACTGCGTAGATCACCACACATTACTCCAGAAAGCTGCAGTTTCTTCTAGCCCCTTCCAGTGGCAGGGCTGGTAGATGGTTATTTAGCCCAGATACAGGATATGCATTTCCGACACCATCCCAGACAGATCCCTGCCCAGCCTCTTCTCAAAAACCTCCAACAAAGGAGAATCCTTGGCAGTATGTTCCATTGTCCTCCTGTTCTTATGGTTAACAAAGATTTTACTTAGATGGAATCTAAATCTCCTTCACTGCATTTTAAACCAGTGGTGCTCCACCTTCTGGCCCTGCAGACTGGATGGGTGGTATGGGGCCAGTCCATGGGCTGGACTTGGTGCAAGACCCATGGAGCTGGATGACCCTAGTTTTAAACTCATTGCCTCATCTTGATTTCTGTAGGAGGGGAGAACAGTTTTTTACTTTATGGTAGCCTTTCAAATATGTGAAAAATGCTACCCTGCCCCCTTGATCTTTTCTTCATAATGACTATATCTAGTTCCCTCTCTGTTGCCTCATAGGGCTTGCATTCCAACCGCTATCACATTGCTTCTGGATCTACTACATTTGCTCTACATTTTCCTTAAGATGCAGTGCCCAAAACGAGGCACAGAATTCCATTTGGGGCTTAACAAGTGTTGAGGAGTGGTAGTCTCACCTCCAAAGTCTTACAATACAATGGTCTGATGCTGGATTGGCCAATTCTAAGTCCCTGTGTGCCCCCTTGACCTTCACTGTATGTGTGGGCACCCCTGAAGGCCACAGGCTCCCCCAGCACTGCGGGCTGTACTGTGCCAGCCCCTGGGATTGGAACAGGAAGCTGGAGGGGGAGCTGGGAGACCTGACTGCTGCTGTAGCTGGAGTGATGGGGCAAGTAGCAACTGGGTGGGAGCCCAGGGGCTGTAAATTAATTCCTGCCAGGTCACATTCAACCTATGTGCTGCCACTTGGACAGCCTAAGTCTAACAGCCCAAAACCGCAGTTGCTTCTTTTGCAAAAGTAGTGCACGGCTAACTCATGTTGAGTTTGTGATTCAGCCCCCACCCCAAGGTCCTGCAACTGCCAACCACATTCTCCTCTTGTTTTTTCTTCCTCATTTGTAGGACCTAATGTTTTTTAGTTGAATTTCATTTTTTGTTATTAGCCCTATTCTCTAATTTCTCCATTCTGCAAATGACTGCAACTCCCCTACCAAAGTTTAAACTAAGTTCAATGGGGATGCACAAGATAGAGAGAGTCTAGAACCTACTGCTGCATGTCTCTCAGTTTGTATACCCCAGGTAAGTACCAAGAGGCCCTTTGGGCATCAGAATGGGGGAGGCACTAAAGGCACCATTTGGAGGGCTCAAGTGCCTCTATACTAATGCTAGGAGCATGGGGAACAAGCAGGAAGAACTTGCACTTCTGCTTGCAGATAATAACTTCAATTTAGTGGGGCTAATGGAAACCTGGTGGGACCCTACCCATGACTGGGCACTACACATTGAGGGCTACAGGTTGTACAGAAGGGACAGAGTGGGGAGGAAAGGGGGCGGGGTGGCTCTCTATGTAAAGGAGCATTATACCCTAGTCAAAATGGGATCAGAGGAGGAGAAAGTTGAGGCATTGTGGGTTAGGATACATGGAGGTTGTGGGGAAAGGGACTTGGTGGTGGGGGTCTGCTACAGATCACCACACTAAGAGGAAAAGCAAGACTTGGAATTCTTGAGGCAGCTCTCAGAGGTCATATAGTCTAGGGACATGGTTGTCATGGGGGTCCTAAACTACCCTGGCATCTGCTGGGAGGAGCAGTCAGCCAAATCCAGTTGTTTATGTAGGTTCTTAACCTGCATGCAGGACCTTCACCTAACACAGGACATACGGTCCCACTAGGGAGACTGCCCAGGACACTTGTAAGTAGAAATATAATGTAGAAATTTAAGCTCTACTTACTTTCACTTAAGAAAATATTTTCAAATTTGCCAATGATAACCTGAAAAAGAAATTCACTGACTGCAATTAATCCTGTTTTGATGAGGGAAAATTTACATATTCAGGACATCTATTCCAAGGGATGCTGATGGGAAACTGTTATCAAGCTAACCTCAGACTGAGGAAGTGAGAGGCACCTGCATTCTTTCTGATGACCCAGCTCTGCAAAACACTTAAGCATATATCTGATTTTCACTGAAGTCAATGGGATTGAAACAAGTGCTGTGCTGAAGCAGGCTAATAAAGCCATAGGGGGAAGAGTTTTGTTTCAACTTTTAAAGTTCCAGCAGTTTTGGTGTCTGGCCTTCACATCTGGGTGAGATCACTCCATTAACACTTCTTTATGATGATTTCAGTGAGTACTGCACAAGTAGCCAAGATGGGATTCGCAACACAGTCCCAGCAACAGGAAGTAATAGAATACTCTGTACTTACTGCACAAGCTATGCAGATAATGTTCCTGCAAGCCAGGGAAGTTATGATGGGAGAACTGGAGTACAAAGGGGGTGAAGAGGACTTCCTCAGTCCAGACAACCAATGGTATTTTCCTACTTTTTTTTTAAATCTTTACAGCTGACCCCCAGGCATTTCTCTCATCAGAAAAATGGAAAGACAAGTCAAAATTGCATGGTTGAATATAGATATAGATATGTATGTACACACACATAGCAATTCATCGATGATGGGGAGAATAAACAGAAGATCCGTGCACAACTTTGGAGAGATTGTTCACATACTTTCCCCCCACCCCCTTAGGCTTGATCACAGTTCTGATTTTTAAGTTTCTTCAAAAGGACCATACAAGGCAGCTAAGTCTTATTCACAGAAGCCCCAGAATGCAGATTCGGTGCTGTCATAGTTAAAAATACATCAGTTCTCTATTAGTTTCCTTTGCACATTTTCCCATTAGTACCTGACAAGATGAAGCCTCTGAAGAGCTTCAACTTTCAAGGAAGCCTATAGGAGTCAAAGGCACTCACCACCTCTCAGAGTGAATGGTTAAGGCTGTGTTAAGAATGGTTGATGATGGAGAACTGGTACATTATTCCACAAAAGTTAAAGACAATTTAACATCACTATAACCAAAGTTCCCCATTCAGACTAGACAATTTACTTTAAAAAGAACAGTTTTGAATAATAAAACCAATATTTGATTCAACCTAAAATAAAGTGATATAAACAGACCAAAAAATGCAAGCGACCCTGTATGATAACATTCTTCCCCACCGCCCCCCCCCACCCCACACACACTGAAATGAAATTAGGAAAAAGATAACTGAGCAGACATGCAGTACATTGATCAATGTACATCCACAGCCTGGATAGTTGGCAACATTAATACTGCCTGTGCTAAGAGGCCTGTTACAAACATCCACTTCACGAAAGAAAGCATTCGTAAGACCTTCACTTTTTGCCCTCATTCTGAGATTAGATCAGACTGATGCAACTTGACTGACTAAAGGAATATCGGAACTCCTATGACCCTGATTCCCATAGATTTCTAGAAAAAAACTAGATAGCTCTCCATGCCATTGAAAGTGGCTAAAAAAGCTAATTAAAATAGCTCAGCATTTGGAGTCTATTCTGTTTCCTATGGCAAGCAAAAAGTCTGACCAGCTTTAAGAAATAGCTTCCATTTGTGACATATCATGAATGGAATCCAAACCAAGACAAATGCCAAAAACATTCCTCATTTAGACAGAGACATATATTCAATTTGCAAAATATGAATTTAATAAACAGGCATCAGTTGCATTTAATTTCTTGGTGGCTCAATAGAAACAACCAATTTTGCCTTGTTATGAGATGAAACACTAGACCCAAAGAGTGGGCAGGAGGGGAAGTCAACCTTAAATTTTACTAAGTTGTAGGATGGGAAAATCGGTACCTTAACAACACAGATCTCCATAGAATGGATAACAAGGTGGTGCAATAATATACATATAATTCTGAGTTTCAGGAACAGAATTTAAAGGAACAAACTCAGAAACGCTGCTGCTGGCCTAGAAATACTGTTGCTTTGTAGTGGTCATGGGGGTTACCAAATGTGCAACAGACACAAAGCATAGGCTGCCAGTGAGATATTTTAGTGTTTGGAGACAAGCACAAGAAATCCAACTATATTGCAGTTGTTTGGGTCTAGAACTAAAAGTATTATTGGTCTCCAAAAAGAAGTGGGAGAAGTCGAGTCCAAGAAGATGAAGATAGAAAAAAAATCCAACTATAAGATGAAACAAACTAAAAAAAATAAATTATATACAATTTCAAAATTAGATTTGGTCAATAAATACATCAAGGAACAGACACGTCTTTAAAATAATCTTTAAATTATATTACCAGGGATATTCTCCCTCATGAAAAGTCAGGTGCATTTGACTGGACCCACATTCTCTCCAGCAACAGACTTCTCTGCATCATGCATGTTTTGTTCAATCTACAAATTTCATCTGTTGCTTTTAGCTAAACATATATGATATTAAACTGCAGAGGAATTTTGGCATAAACATTTTATACTAAGCAGGGCAGAGGATACAACTTCAAGCTGGGGAGAGAAAGAGGACATATTACCTAGGAAATAATAAAGTTTATCCCCAAGTTAATGAAGTAAATTCAGGCCAGATCTTGATTGAATACTTTTGGCAGGTATTCTTCCTATGCCACCACAGGGGAAGTACCAGCTGCAGGCACTTCCCTATGCTGCTGGGGAAACAAGTAACAGCAACAGCCAAAACCAAACCCCTCCCCCACCCCCCTCCAACTGGCAACTGGGTCATTCCAGCCTGTAGCCGGAAAAGGTGGCCTACTCCTGTCATTGAATATAAATAGAAGTTGTTCCACTGACTTTAACAAGAGCTGTTTCCAGGTACTCCTGTGGAAGATCTGGTCTTGCTGAGATTGTTTCCCTCCCACTGACTGATACCCATTGGTGGCTTTGGTGCTGCCCTGTATGGAGTCCAAAGGACTGCAAATAATTATAACAATTAGCAAAAATTATGACTGTTTATTCAAGAAAAGAAAAAAAAGAAATCAAGTCTTCAATTTCATGTCCAACAGATTTTGAATGCTGTATTTAATGCTTCAGAGGGAAGATAAAAAAAAAAAACAATGGTGGAAGTGATTTCCCTTGTTTTTACTTCAAAAGGGTGGAAGATACCCTGTTTTCCTACTTCATTTGCCATTACATGATTTCTCAGCTGCTCTATACTTTAGGTTTTCCTCACATGACTACTTCTCCCCCACCATACATACTGGCTTTTTCCAGTGTTTGATATATACTTTGGAAAACAATATATAGGTTAAAGTGGGACATTCATTTTCTGGGGTTTTTTGGAGAAGGGGAAAGAGACATTGTTAGGTCAACCAGGTTTATAGAACAGCAATTTCACATGTCGAGCGTCTCCAGAAAGGACCAATAAGACAGAAAAGAAGTTAGCTTAAGGTAGAAACCAACTCATCGTACCAAGCAAAAGGGGGAAAAAAGGGTATACACACAAAAAGTAGCAACATAAAGCAGACTCTGTAGGAGTGCCAAAACCAAAAGCAGTTTTCCATGGGGTCTTTACTGAAGTCATGTGAAACTGAAGTCAATCTCTGGGCCCAGTTTTGACTGCTGGAAACAGCAATGACTTCATTGATACCCTCAGGTTCACCATTAGGAAATGCTCTCTTTTAGGTGCAATGACAGTTGCACACAGGGCCTGAATTATACACGAGTTCTCACAATAGTGCATACAGATAGGTGAAATCTTTCTTCCAAGGAAGGATTCGTTTTTAATGCTAAATGGAAGGGGAGAAAAATCCAATATGAACAAAACTGGTGTAAGGCCATGGAAAGTAACTGTCACCCAGAATCAGTGAGGAGATACATCATTAACAGACAGTAACATCTGAGTGAGCTCTCTGGGCATGGAATGAAAAGCTGGGGATCATAAAATGGTATCATAAAACCTGATTGGAGAAGGGCAGATTTCTCCTCCCCAAAAACAGTGTTTTAAAGATATGATGCAATGATACAGTACAGCTAACCAGTGCTTCCTCCCACATCATGCCTTGTAACATAGTATATTTTCTCACAGACAACATGCAGCATTTCCCCCAAAACTCAGCTGCTGGAAATTGGGGTGCACACCATAAGCGAGGAAATATGACAATAGCAGTTTCTGCCCCTGCAGGGGGGAAAGGAAAGCTTTTTCTTTCTGCCTTTCAGAAACAAGGTGTGCATCTTATTCGGGGCATTCTGAGAGAGAGAAAATTCAGTGTTCATGACCTGTGTATTCCTGACTTGGTATTATTGCTGTCTCAATTCATTTGTTACAAGGAAAATGACTGTTGGCTTTGCTTTGAAACAGCTATTATTGCATGTTAAATGCTGGTTTGCTCCAACTTGTCACAAAGTCCCCAGCATTCATGTCTTTAGGAAGTAAGGTCGATGTCTACATGTTGCAACTCTCTAGCCACACAGAACCTTTGAACTTCAAGTCATAGGTTCTTTACCAAAGCAAAATGGCAATAAGTTTCAAATATGGAAGAAACTCAAAAAAGCATTTTCACATACAGCAAGCTACATTTAAATAAATTAGACACAAAAATCACCACCACTATGCAGAGAGACAGAGAGAGACAGATTGCAAAAAAACTATTTTCTCTACAAAAGGTCATAATGACTTTTCTAGCAACTCAATGAACAGGCTAGGTCATTTCATGTTTATTTTATTACCCCACATGAATGAAATCAATCAGTCTGAAAATTCATCTCACACAGGGCAGGAAAATAAATGTTATTTACAAGATGAAGAGATGCCCCAGAATAAATTTAAAATGTACAGATTTATAATGGGAACCAAGGGGGAAAGGAGAAGACAAAAACAAGAACAAGGACTTTGCCTTTAAAAACAACATTCCCATCAAACTTTGACTTTCAACTACAGAAGAGATGCATGGCTCCAGCATGAATGGGGCTTTCACACTATTAAATAATGGCATCTTTGAAATAGAACATTTCACGATTTAAATACATTAATTAATTCTAAATAAATATTGCCTGCAAAGGAAGCTGCTTGGCTACCACAGCCCCCTTCTCTCCTTTCCTTGCAGGGTTCAGCCACCACCTTTCTGTTTTCTAAAATGGCAAATAATATTTAATTTTTTCCCCTCCCTTTTTAAGCGCTTGATCCAGAGTCAACAGGAATCTTCCCCTTGAATTCAGCGGGCCTCAGATTGGATGTAGTTTGGAGCATGGGGATATTTCTTCTTTAGTATTTATACAGTCCCTTCAAAGGGCAAAAATAGAATGCAGCTTTCTGGTTTGTAGCTTTCAGATGATCCCTATACACCACTCTCCATTTATAAAATGAAAGACTGAAAATGAACCACAGTGTATGTGATGAATTGACTATGAGCCCAATATTGTTCCCATCAAGGTAATTGTGAATTTTGCAGCTCACTTCACTAGGGACAATTCAAATTCTATTACAGGACTTAGATGCCACATTATTTTACCCCACTGTTCATGAATAACCCTGTAAGGCAGCAAAAATCAACAGTGCATCTGCATTACTGGGATCTTTTTGACAAGGACTTTGCTTGCCCATTCCCTCTAGCTGGCTTTCCTGAGGGGAAGAGTAATAAAGTGCTCAAATAAGTGGGTCAGGGAAGGGAAGGCTGCTTGATCCAGAAGAAGCCCAGAGGGCAGTCAGAACCAGAGTGGCACATCAAAGCGTAACATATGACTGAAAACTGCTTCCCAATGAGCTGGATTATTTCATGTGCAATCTGACATGTATAGGCATAATGCGATGCAAGTGGCAGAATTGGAAGGAAGAACCTAAACTGAACCTGATTTTAAGAAAAGGGGAGGGGGCGGGGCCTTGTGGGGCCATCTAGAAACCCCATAATAATCCAAATCCACCTCTGTCCTTAAATCTACCCCCATACGTCTGGATTTCTTGCAAAATCCCAAATGGAATCTTAACTTGGATGGAAGTGGAAAGCCTTTGCTAAGCAATAGGTCTTTCTTCATCCCTCCTCAACTGTGAGACTGAGACCAGCTTTGTTCCAAGACAAACAGGAAGAGCATTTCATGTCAGTATGTAGGCTCTAAAAAAGTAGATCTACAAGGACTTCAGTTCTGTTTTCCTCCCCACACAGTCTGAGGATAAAATTTAACTTAATCTCCGAGTGTGGTATTCCTTCCACAAGGATTATTTAGGTACATATAATTCCATGTATTAAACTGGTGGAAGAGATGCAGAGCTAGCTTCTGCTGGGTAGGTGGATTTATGCCTGAAATGAACTAAGGCTTTAAAAATCAAGGGGGCAAAAGGACAGATGCAGAAAGGTTACAGGTGGTCTTGTGCAGGCAGAGAATGTAAAGTCTTTTCTTGCTCCTGTAAAAGTAGAGCATCTCATTTACTCATGAGACTCTCAGAGAAAGTGCATTGTTTCTCATGTACAAATGGAGTTTTCCTGGTTCACACTGAAAAAGATTGTCCCCTGTCATAAACAGGTCAGAGGCAGGTCCTTAGAAATTTCAGACTTCTTGGCAGTATTTACTTTTAGTCAAACTCCAAACCCTAATGGGCACCTCGGAGAGGGAATACCACATTGCTGCAGCACATGCACAGGACCATCTCAATGTTACGTGTGAATACTTCCATCCACGAGGTGGAAAAAGCAACTAATTTACTGAAAAAGAATTTTTCTTCCTACAAGGAAAGACAATCAAAAAGCACAACTCCTTTGGGATACGGTCTTATTCATCACAATTCACACCAGTAGGGTGCTCCTAGAGAGAATTTGAGGGCTAAGGCACACTATTTGACAGGGGTGGCAGAATGCTTTCATACACAAAAGGTACTCTTTGGGCAATGGGGGTATCTACCTGGATATAAAAATATTGTGGTTGTGTTCATCAGGTTACTGCCACTATAACTTCAGAATGCAACTTATAGCAAAGATGCTTACAAATCTCACAGAATCACTATTCCCTTTCATGTTCCCCTGAAAGCAGATTTTGAGGTGCTGGACTATAGCTTTGTAATGAAGTAGGGGGCATCTGCCTAAAGTGGGAGACAATATTTCAGTGGCAAATTCTGTCCTCAGGTATTTCCTGAGTTATGTGGGAAGATCCAAGGGCAAAATTTAACCCTTCGTTTCCTGGTAGAACAACTGAGCAGTAGCAATTCCTCCCAATTTTGAGGTCTGCAACTTAGAATAATGGTTTTTTGTGACTGCACAAATATTCTGGCTGCCCATGACATCCACACTGAACCCCACAAACAAGTGATAATCCTCAGTGAGAATTTTCTTCCTTCCTTGCAGAGAAAAGCAGCACTATCAATCCCTGATCTTTATCTTTCTCACCTCAACTGTTTGCCTTCCAAGGCCTCACCTGAGCAATACCATAGTTGAGATAGTTTCAAAGTGAAAAGTGTATGTGTGTGCATGCACAACCATGATTTAACAGGTGAAATTGCAGTATTGAAGGCAATGGTGGCAATTATTCCTGGAGTTATTAGTACAACATTGGTTTACAAACACAAAAAATATGGTTGGAAAATGGGCAAGGCAGATTGCTTTGCTGTCAACCATTTTAACATAATGCTGTTTGGTGTTGTTCAGGGTTTCTCTCTCTCCTGTCTGCCCCTCGACATGGGGAACAAAAACAAATATTGCAGACTGCATCTGTTTGCAAAAGCATTTCTCTAAACTTTATGCTGGGCATGTGACCGTGGCAGATTTTGAGATGCTGCATAATTATGTCTGGAGGCAGATTTCCTTCTTGTCGGCACTTCTTCATGTGTGATTTTTGTCCTGCTGGTTATTCATCATAGAAATGTTGTTTGCAGACCACCAATACATTGAACAATTCAGACAATACATTGCACTTTGTCCTTGTAAAGGAAGGCGTCATCATCTCTTGAGGCCTCCCTTCATCTCTTTTCTTCAGGGTGGCCAAGTGCCACCCTAAAAAACACAGTTCAATAGTTTTCCAGTGTAACCAGATCCCTTCCATCTTGTATTATTTCCCTTCCTGGTGCTTTGAATCCAATGATTTGGCCAACCAGATTGCTTCTGAGGCTTCCAAAGTGCAAAAGAGTTCAAGGCATTAACCACCTTAAGCACCAGTTAAGGCGTATTTGTTTCCAGTCTCAGCCACTGTAAACCCTGTCTAGTGTAGTGTACCAGTTCAGTCATACTACCATTCAGTGCCAGACTGCACACAGCTGTGCTGAGTTCAGCAAAAAATTCTGGAAAGAGGGGAAGGAGAAAGAAAATGTTTGGTTGGTTTTACACAGTGAATACAACCGAAGGGAAAAGAGGTGCAGTAAGTGAAATGAGAGCATAGACTTTGTTGTCAGAAATGCTTTTATCACAGACGTTTCATGAAAACACAATACTGTAGTATGGAGAAATGTAATAAGTATACAGCCTACTTAATACCTTATAGGCTTTTTCACTCTCATACTCTCACTCATATGCTCAAAATATAATTACATCCAAAACACTGAGGTTGCAAAATCAAGCATCCCAAAGATTAGGAAATGCCCGATTTGAGGTTGCCTGCACAGCCTTTTATCAGACCTCTTATACATGCCTTTTGAGAACAGTGCCAAACTGACCAATCTTCACTAGGCATCTGCAAACTGGAAATTTCCTCAGGGACTTGTAAATCAGTCAATTTGGGTGAATTTTCATGACAACAAAAGGTAATGAGTCCTGTTAATTTGAAACCGAGCCAAATTTCAGCCCTTCATCCAAAGCATGGAGACATCAGAACTTCTCAAAAAAACAGCTCTGGGATTTTTTTTTTTAAACAAAGGGAAGGAAAAAAACAAAGCATATTTTCCCCAATCTTGTTATTAGAAGACTCAAGGACTGTATCTGAAATTCTGGGAAAAAATAGCCTGAGGTCCAATGTGGACATTTTCAGCCTGCACAGCCTGAAAAGTTGTAAGTAACCAAAGCCAAGGTCTTATGATGGAAAATACTGGGCAACCTTAAATACAAACAGCCTATAGTCAACTTTTAACCCTTTTAAATAGTGTTGGTTGGCCAGGGACTATTATGGGACCATTCTCTTGCTGGACACCTTCAGAACACTGTAAATGCAACAGAGAAATCATTGGGTAAAATAATACCAATTCTAAACACTTTGTGGACCTTCTTATGCTGTGAAACTTGACTAGTGAGGGAGATGCTTTATTTTCTGTTCTCTTTAGGTCCTTTAACTGGAATAAAGGACTGGAGATGGGGGCAGTGGTGGGTAGGGGGCATAATGTGCCCTGCTTATTTTATCTTCATTCCCATTCCCCACTCAAATTTAATATTTGAGTAGAGATCACAGACCGCTGAGATCATTTGACACCCATTTAGTTGATCGGTAATCTTAATTATTTAGGTCTGACAGGCTCCTAAAACATTACTATATCCTGAACAGTCTACATAATGGGTGCTTAATCTGTAGTTGGTGGGCCAGATCTGGCCACCTGGTGCCACATAATCTGGCCTGCAGAGAGCCTCACTGGCTGTGGTCCTGCACACTGCACTGGATGCACAAGGCAGTGTGGGGCCTAAGCCTGGTGTGCAGGGGCTGAATGGGGACCATGGAGCCTGTTCCTAGCTGGACAGAGGAGGCATCCGGCCCTGTGCTTCCCCCACCGGCTAAGATTGGGCCCCGGGACCCTGTGCCACCCCTACTCAGCTGGGATTGAGCTGTGGCCAGGTAGAGGCAATCCAGGAACTGATCCTCACAGGCTGGACCTTATCTGACCTGCAGACCAGCCCTGCATCATTCATTTGGTCTACAGGGTCTAAACATTGGTCTATATGAATATTACTATCATTCTGTCAAGTGACTGACAGACAATTTAAATATGTGATGGAATCTTAAAAAATTCTATCCCTGTTCCCCAAAATTGTGTATCCTATCATGCCAGATCTTGAACATCTGTTGCTGGGCTGCATGACATGACTATACCTTTGCCCATGTGCAGGAACAATTAAAGCTGCCATGCCACCTGATGCCAATACAAAAAGTGAGATACAAACCAGGCACAAAGATATGTTGAATGTGGAACATCTCTGTGGGTGTGTTGCCATTTTTATGGTGTATGTGATAAATTGGATGATGAACATGTGGCATGTTACAGTTTGTTGCACGATTAACACATTAATCACACAATAAATGTAATGTCTGCCTGGGTCCCAAGGATAACTTGTCTGGGAAGTATTTACAGCTTAGCATACTTGTGGCTTATTTCCCTCACGTTAAGAAACCAGCATTAAGTGAATTTTTAGTTTGGCCTTACTCTGTCCAAGACTTCTCTTGCACTTCTTTTCAGGTTTTACTGCATTCCTACTTCACTTTCTGGTTTATCACTGTAAATATAAACTGTACCAAAGACTTCTACACAGCTTTGTACAGAAACGTCATAGAAACTGCTGCCATAGATGCAAATGATCTAAGATGACAGCCAACAGCAGATTTAATTAGTATTATTATATCCTGAACAGTACAGTACAGATCAGGGGTGCTCAACCTGCAGCCCATGGGCCAGATCTGGCTCCCTGGTTCTGTGTAATCTGGCCTGCAGGAAGCCCTGCAAGCCATGGTTCTGCAAGCCATGGTCCTGCACACTACATGGGATGTACAGGGTGATATAGGGCCGGATTCTGGGGTGCAGGCACTGAGTGACCTATTAGGTCACCTATTTTATTTAAAGGTGACCTAAATCTAAAAATCTTTCTTTAAATGGTTCTAATGGCCTATAGCCTACACTACTCAATATGTTTTTACATCTTAAAAATTTAATAAACTACCTAACTCTGTTCTTTTATTCCTTCCTCAAGTCTGAACATACATCTTTGGCCTCTGTAGCTCAAAGAGTCATTTTCTAAAACCTATGTGAATCACTATCACCTGAGCTGCTCTAGGTCCAAGAGCTTTTCCCCCTTCTGCAGCAATGTACTAACTTTAAATAAAAATGCAGCAATACAGAAGTAAAGAGCATGTCAGACAGCAGAGAACACAGTTTACAAGAGCTTGGCTTACAAACAGTGATCGTCTGCAGGACTTGGGTAGTCAGGGATTTTGGGATGTCAATGCCACTATTCTTAATACTAAAAAAAGTGAAAAAAGTGACTCTTCATGGATCACAAATCCATGGGCTGAAAGAGTAAACTGCAAAATGCTTTGCAGGTCAACTTAGTTTTTGGCCCTTTGAAGTTCTTTCTCCCTTTCTTTCAAAATGGTGATGTCTCTAAAGTGACCTTCTAACTGAGACAAATGTCATACAGTGGCAACAAATGTGTTCAGCCAGCACATTGAAGTAACTTTAATCTTGTTTCCATTAGAGAAAACAAAACAAAACAGAACAAAAAAACCCCTTTAAGACAGTTTGCTGCCTCTGGTATTAGAAGTTAAAAAAAAAAAAAAAAAGCTTCTCCAAACAGTCTGAGAAGCCCAAGGGGAAATCTTACCTTTATTCTTCCTGGCTAGTGCATCAGCCTGTTCCCAAATATCATATGCATAGAGGATGTAGGAAGTGATGTTAACATAAGAGGAAGTTATGCTTGGGATATTATGCGGAACGCTGATTGAAGACACAATGCCACTGCTGCCACCGTTGCTTGCATTTGACCCTGGCTGGGAACCCACAGAGCTGGCAGGTGAGGGCATTGGAGAGAGAGGAGAAGGTGTGCCTGTGCTTCTGAGGAAGAGAAAAGAAAACAAAGAGAGACAAAAATGAAAGACTGAGGTAACACTGAAATGTCTTGCCACAAGAAGCTCATATTGCCTGATTCTGGGTGGCTTGTGAGAGCATAAGTCAGAACTGTATACGTATCATATGCACCTGGCTCATGAGGGCTGAAGCATGTTCCATTATGTAAAAGCATAATTGTATTTATGATTCAAGTTGGGGGTTTTTTGGTATTTGGGTTTTTTTGTTTGCTTGTTTTTACTAAGTGACTTGGGATTCTGGGTGCTTACCTGAGATGCCACTGAAAGGCATCAGATGGTGTTGAGCTACCATTTAAGTCCCATGGTGAACATCCAAAAGTTTCTGAAAAAGTCTCAACTTGGTTATTCAAAGGTTTTGGCTAACAAATTCCACTTCATGCAGGCATGGTCCACCCATTTTGGATTTTGGACTATTTTTATAGCTTGTTGGTATTAGGATATATCTGGCCACTACTTGGTAAATCCACTTTTAGCACAGAAGCTAGTGATGGAACAAAACTATGTCACCACCTAGCTCATCCTCCAGAGAAGGTACCAGGTTATTTTTATGGTGTACTTTACGCTGCTCTATCCAGCCTAATTTTACATTACTCAAGTAATGGGGGTTTCTATTACTTACCTTGGGAGTATTCAGTCTAATAAACATTATTGTGATATATAGCAGTTGGAGCAATTAATTTTTTGAAGCTTCTCTCAACATGTACGGTACCAGTTTTTCTGAAAGGGGAATGTAGCTGGACATCCAGCTCATGCATGCAGTTGCCAAAATTGTGTGTGCATAAAATACCATATTTACTAGGGTTGTGCAAAGCTTGGTTGCTGATTTGATTTGGAGGAGATTCATCTTGATTCGGAGGTTCAGGTTCCCCCCGTCCCCTAGGTCAGCGACTGGTGCCTCCTGGGTCTGGGGGGGCACTCAGGTCCCCCTGTGGCAGATCACCAAGCTGGGGGAGAAGAGGTTCCACACGCACTTGACAGCAGACCCAGAAGTGGACCAGAAGTGGACCCCCACTCCCCCCACACTCCTGTGGGATGCGCCATCTGCTCCACCATCTCAGCATTCACAAGCCACGCTTGGTACCTCAAGGCATGTAGAAAAACCATCTAAAGCTGTGTCTATGGCTGAATTGCTGATTATCTGAATCAGAATCAAATCTTCAGATTCAGATTTGCCCAAATTGAATCGCAACAGTGATCTGAATCAGCAAATCGAATCACTGTCCCCTGAATCAGGCTGAATCTGAACCGAATACTGCCCACTTCGCACACGCCTAATATTTACTTATGATCTGTCACTTAGATGCATATCTTTGGGCCATATCTGATTTGCATGTGTACTTGCATTAGCTCAACAGCTAGCTGGATGAAAAATTGTTCTGTGTTAATTTTTGCAGTAGCTTTTATGTTGCTACATTTACAGTAACTCTCAGAGCCACAGAAAAATGACCAAAAAGCATTAATAATCAGCCACACATTAATTCCTATTAAAATAAGTTCTAACAGGTGGACAAATGAGGAAAAAAGAATAAAAACAACAGCTGAAACCCAGAGCTCAACACATTAACACAAGTGATATAGCATGGTTTACAGAGAGGGTAACAGGACAATGGGAAAGGAAGATGCGTCCAAAAGGAGAAAAATCCAACAGGTTTCATCTGTCCTCTGTATCCAGTCACCCAGGACAAGGATCAAAATAAGAGGGGCTCTAAAAGCTGCATACTGTACATTCTTTATTTCCCTGATCCTTTGATAAGGTAATGTTCTGTATAATTTACAGCAGATATATGTTATTGCTAAGAAAAATAAATCTCTCCATGTAAGCTGAGAGGAAGGAAAGAAATAAGCAGCAGATAAATACTCCTACTTTAAGAACACTGGTTTAGCTCATTAGCCAGGAAGATATGCAGTGCACTCAGCTGCCTTGGAATAAAGTCTCAGACTCAAACATACAGGCTACTACAACTGATTTGCGTAAGCAAGACGGCACTTTGATAAAAAAAATTAAATCATACCTTGCAACACATGGAGAAGGCGCTTGTGTGATTCTGGAAGAGCTCTGTAGCAAAGAAAGAAGCCAGTTACATTTGGGTGCGACACTGATTTACACCAGACACTCTGAGTTCTTTTCAACTGCCTATTTGGAAACTGATTAAACAATGCATTCTACCTTGAAATGGTCATTGAGGATACGGGAATACTTTATTGCAGTGTCCTTTTTGTAACGAAACATTGCCATATGCAGAATGGACTGGCAGCGCATGCTGTGAACAAAAACAAGGAGTCAGTGACGGTACATATATGCTCCTCCAGCAGTAATTAAATCTTGCAGAGCAGGAACACGCACGTGCGCACACATGTGCACTTTACTGTAAACTGGAGAACACTTGTACTTTCTCCCCCAGGGGTTTCACAAATAGCCTCTGAGAAGATCACCTCAGAAGAAAAAAAATGTATAGTATAGGACTATAGGTCATGCCTGCAGTATCATGGGAAATAATGGACAACTTCCAACAGGTGCTACCGTCCTATATCTAGAGCTGTTTTGAGCAAGTTCAATTATGGTTTTGATTATGCAGCTCAAAAATCTGCACCAGCCACATGACATTCTACCTTCTATTTAAATAATTATGCTTTCTTGACTCCTGCTATTTCCAGTTAGCTTAAAAAATTGTAAGAGCTGACTTGACCATTTTTTTCCACAGAAGCACAATTTCAGTTGAGCTTAACCCTTCATCCCACTAAACAAAAAGTCTTTGAATTAATCTGTTTTAGCTACAAACACAAGCAGTAGAGAAAAAAGCCACTTACCATAAAACAGCAAAGATTTTTTCATGTGCAGATGCTGAGGAGTCCGTAAAGGATTTTAACGTCATTATAAATCTATAAGGAACCAAAATGAAAGCTATGCTCAGCAACTAAGGAAGTGCAGTTCCTAAATCCATAGATACAGCACATTTGTGACAAGCTGGTAGAGCCCATTGGATCAGACACAAAATCAGGGGTATTCCTAGCCCTCCACCTGACTCATTGTCTGACCTTCAGCTGGTAACATCACCCCTCTGTGATTACTTCTTCATCTGTAAAATTAAGAGATACCTATCATACTTTTCTTACTTCACTAAGGCCCTTAATTCAGTGGGACATGATAAGTTATGGTGATCAATATTCAAGATGGGATATCTACCACACTTAGTTGAACTACTGTGTGAGCTCTATCATAATCAAGTCAGCTACAGAAGCTGCAAAAGTAATGTAAGACTGTTTTGCAGTCATGCAAAGTGTAAGACAAGAATGCATACTATCACCATCATCTATTTAGCACTCTAGCAAAGGTAGCAATGAGAAAGTACTACTGGAAGGCTTTATAGGAGGGCCTCCATTATTAGCAGACAATATATTTAATTGCCTCAGTTAACTGCCTGAGGTACTACAGGATTTGGTCAATAGATTACATACAGCAAGAGATGACTGGACTCTCAATATCTCAAAAACAAAACAGTGACCATAGCAAAAAACAAAAAACAAGCCTGGGAGAAGGAAAAGAGCCTGAGTGAGTTAAAGAATCAAAAGTTCAGTCATTCATTGATATAACTTATGTAAATCAGATACTCAAAGGATATTAGTCATGATAAACTTATACAGGATCGGGAAGAAGAGAGAGGGGAAAACTTTGAGGGGAAAAAACAGACTTTATATGACATATTTATGACTTCAAAAGCTGGACCTTGGAGAGACTAGAAACATTTCAAATGCAGTAGCATCAAAAGATATTGAGAATTCCATAAAAAGAAATCTAACAACTGGGGTTGGAGAAGATTGGAGGGATACGAGGCCTTAACACCATTAGGAGAAAAACGTTATTTTTTTGGACAAATGATTAAAGTAGAAGGGGACCACTGAGAGAACACCAAGCATTCAAGGAGGTATAGAAGGAAGAATGAGTGAAAGACCAAGAAGAGCAGGGAAAAAGGGCATAAAGAACCAGATGAAACTGGAGAAATCAGCCTGCTGATCTTGTGGCATATGAAAAGACAACTGTTTACTGTCCCACCAACCTTCAAATCTAGGATAGCTTAAGTTATAATAATAAATTAAAGGGACCAGCCCTGTAACTGCGCCACAGAGAGGAATTCCATTATCTTTAACAGGTGTTTCATACATGGGGTTGCTTCAGAAGGGTGTATGAAAACTGTTCCTGGCCTTACTTGTGGTCTATTGAAACTAGATATCATATAAATGAGATATGGGAAGAGAAGGCCAAAGTGAAGAACAGAAGGAAATTTGGAAAGCAGGAAGAAAGGAATACGGCAAATGAAATTTTTATTCAGTAGCCAAAATAAAGATGGCTGTGAAAAAAATTGGGTTTTTTTTACCTGAATTCCTAGTTTTCAAGGGAAACCAGGAAAACTCAAAGCTTTTTTGACATATTTTTCCATTTTTCATAAAAACCAAGAAACTACTTTAACAAAAATGTTATAACAAAGAAAAAAATGGCCTCTTCAACCAGCTTCAAGGAAAGAAGCTGAATTAAGTCTGGGAAATATTCACCTAACACTGACATTCTATATCTGGATAAACTTTTTGCCAATTCAACTGCAAAGATTTTGCACTGAGCTACACAACTTTCCTTGGATTACTCCTTTACAAATTAACCAAACTGTTATCTAAGAAAGATGAAGGAGTATCTTCCTTGCTCCTGTTCTCATCTACATTTTAAAGGTATCAAGACTGAAATGCAAGCCAAATTCCAAGGTGCATTGAGATTGTGAGCTCTTTGGACAGTCTTCTTTGGACAACACACAATGACATGGGGTTCTGGTCCCATGATGGGGAGGCTTGTAGGTGCTACCACAATCCAATAATACAAATAAATAATAGCAAAACAAAAACATGCATTACTGCTGTGGTGTTGCACTTACTTGATGAGATCTATGGTCTCTGTGAAGATGGTATAAGCTGATTTTGGAGTTAATGCATCGGATTCCATGGCAATTCCATACTCAATGAAGGAAAGGGCAGCATCCAAGTACTGAAATGCCTTTCCAACCTTGTCTGTCTGTTCGGAAGAAGGTGTGCATTGTTAGGCTACAAATGGAGCTCTTTTTTCTCAACTCACCTGTTGCCATATCCATTCCTTCTTTTTCCTTAATTATGCATGGCTTGAGAGAGAGGAGTAAGTCGGGGGGGATTTTTCAGAATATGAAGCAGAGGCTTCCAACTTTGGCCCCAGTGACAGTCTCTGACAGCTCTGGGGCAAATGGTTTACCCATCCTCTCTCCCATGGGAACATCTTCCAAACAAGGCCTCAACTTGTAGTCTTTCCAGTGGGGAACCTTGCATATCACCACCATTAGACCAGAGCACATGGCTATAAACCTCTCTATTCCCATCGTCTTGCCATACTTACAGGACAGAGTCCTCTAGGTCCCTCATGAAAGCATATGTTGCATGACACATACCACTACCGTCATCTCTCTTCGGCTTTACAATTCTCAGGCTGCATCCCAGGAGAGGGGAGAATATGCCCACTTTCTATCAAATTACACTTGGTACTGGTACCAACAAGCTACTACTCTGTATTTCTGTGGTTACTGACAGATTAGGAGGAGCTGTTTTAAGTCACTTTAAACAGGCATGGTGTCCATCTGCCCACAGGGACATAAGGTAGGGAGAATAGGTGTAGCCCAGTTACCTCTCACACTGTTTGGTGAACTTACCTGTCACAGGCACAGAGGGTACAGGATAGGGGATAGATCACTCTAGAATAGATTAGGGGTGCTCAAGCTCCAGCCCAAGGGCCAAACGTGGCCCATGGCACCATTGCATCTGGCCTGCAGGGATCCCCATGGGTCGAGAAATTTTGCAGCAGGGAAGTGGTGGCTATTAATATGGCCACCCTCCCCCCTGCCAAATCTTGAAACCCCATTCCCTGCACGGCGAGTGAGAACCAAGCTATGATCCCCGCCTTCCCTTGTGGGGCTGGGCCAAACCAAATTCCCCCTGTGAAGCTGGATCGGGGCCTGGCCATGCCCCCTTCCCTCTCCATGGGGCCAGGTCAAGCTCCTTTCCCTGCAGGGCTGTGTTTAGGCCAGCCTGCACCCAACTCCCTCCATGCGGCCAGGCAATGTCCACCTGGATGACAGACTGCGAGCACCAGCTGTATCCAGCCCAGGGACAGACCAGGCACTGCCAATCTGGGCCACCAAGCAAAAAGGTTGGGCACCACTGTTCTAGATCTATTCAGTTCAAAGCTCCCCCTACAGCATCCACTTCTGCCACTGTTGGAGACAGCATACTAGTTTAGATGGACCACTGGTCCGACCCAGGATGGGACTTCTTATGTCCTTAGGTAGTTGCACATTTGACATTGTTTTCCCAAAGCCTAACCATTCTCTGAGCTTGAGAAAGTCCATCTCCTTCAGATGCCCTTTGCAGAATCTCTCCCAAAGTCATCCCACCTCCCATATCACTTTCTGACAACTGACTCTGCCTTTCCCCAGAAGGGTTTTCTAACTCTTGAGTACTTTTCTAATCTCAAGGTTCTCTGTTTTGGCAAAGTAAGGCTTGGAACTTGCATGAGACAGAATGCAAGGTCCTCAAAGCTAACAGCTTGCCCCATCATCTTTCCAAGGTATGCCAGAATCTTCTTGTCCAGAAGCCACTGGGCTGATTTTCTACACTTTTCCCCGAAAATAAAAATGCCATCTGTCAATTTTAGGTTATAAAAATTTAGGTTACAAATCAATCTAGGTTCACAACTGAAAAGAATGCTGAAGCTTGTAAAGTGAGAACAAATTACTTGGATCTAATGCTTTAAAAAAAAAGCAACTCCAGAGATGGAAAAAACTTAAGCTCTTGAATTCTGCAAACATTACTCTTAATGTGATTGTATTCATAGCAAAAAAGAAAAACCCAGGGGGGGGGGTTGAAATCGAGAAAAATCATGTTATTAAACATATTATTAAACAAAACACCTCTTTGAGAAAGTGTGGTGGGCACTGTTTCTGGAGTTCAAATCCTGCAAAGCTCTGCTTGACCTGGTACTGGCAACCAGGGATGACCTAATCAGTGACCGAACAATCGAAAGGAAGCTGGGTGATAGCGACCATGAGCTGATCCTTCATCATCTGCCGAAAAGCTGTCAAGTAGGTCAGCAGTACAGAGGTCCTCAACTTCAGGAGGGCTGACTTTGACAAGCTCAGGAGACTTGTCAATGAGGCCCTAAGGGACCATGACCCCAAAGGGAGGGGAGTCCAGGAAGAGTGGTTGCTCCTCAAGGAAGCGATCCTAGGTGCACAAGCTAAGGCTATTCCATCTCGGAGGAAAGGTAGGAGGGCACAGCAGCCCCCCCTTGGCTTTCCAGAGAACTGGCAGTCCTCCTGCATCTAAAAAGACAGACCTACAAAGGATGGAGGATGGGACCCACCTCCAAGGAGGTATATTCTGTGCTGATCCGCACCTGAAGGGAGCAAATCAGGAAAGCCAAGGCTGCGATGGAACTCCAACTGGCCACAAGTAGCAAGGACAATAAAAAGTCCTTTTTTTTTTAAGATATGTGGGGAGCTGAAGGAAAAGCAAGGGCAACATTGGACCCTTGCTAAACCAAAAGGGAGAACTGATGACCGACGCCCAGGAAAAAGCCAACTTGCTAAATGGGTACTTTGCGTCAGTCTTTCACAAGTCGCATGGGACACCCCTGCCCATTACGGGATAGGGACGCCTAAGCAAGGGTTGTTCCTTGCCCTCTATCAATGCTGACCTTGTGAAGGAACAGCTTGAGAGGCTCAACACCTTCAAGTCAGCTGGCCCTGACAATTTACACCCCAGAGTACTTAAGGACCTGGCTAGCATCATAGCTCAGCTCCTGGCATGGATCTTCGAGAGCTCCTGGCGCTCTGGTGAAGTGCCCGATGATTGGAAGAAGGCCAATGTGGTGCCTATCTTCTAGAAAGAGAGGAAAGTGGATCTGGCAAACTACAGGCCCATCAGCCTGACCTCTATCCTGGGGAAGGTCTTAGAGATAATCATCAAGAAGGCCATCCTTAACGGACTTGCTGATGGCAACACCCTGAGGGACAGTCAGCATGGGTTTGTTGCACGTAGGTCTTGCTTGACCAATCTCATTTCCTTTTATGACCAGGTGATCTATCACCTGGACAAGGGGGAAGAGAGTGATGTCATACAACTTGACTTTAAAAAAGCCTTTGATCTGGTATCCCGTGATCACCTTTTAGTAAAACTGGCCAACTGTGGCCTCAGGTCCACCATGAGCTGCTGGCTGGGGAAATGGCTCCAGGGTCGGACCCAGAGGGTGGTGGTTGATGAAAGTTAATTGTCATGGTGCCCTGTGACCAGTGGGGTCCCTCTAGGCTCTGTCCTTAGACCTATTTTGTTCAACCTCTCCATTAATGAAGTGGACATTGGAGTCAGAAGCGGCCTGGCCAAGTTCACTGATGATACCAAACTTTTGGGTAAAGCACCCACACCTGACAACCAGGGGGTAATCCAGGCTGACCTGGACAGGCTCAGCAAATGGGCAGACAAGAACCTAATGGTGTTTAACAGCAAAAAATGCAAGGTTCTCCACCTTGGGAGGAAAAACCCACAGCACGTCTATAGGCTCAGCAGTGCTACGCTGACTAGCACTATGGACAAGAGGGACTTGGGGGTCAGGACTGACCAGAAGATGAACATGAGCCTTCAGTGTGATGCTGCAGCCAGTAAAGTGAGCAAAATGCTGGCTTGCATCCATAGATGCTTCTCAAGCAAATCCCAGGACGTCATTCTCCTGTTGTACTTGGCCTTGGTGAGGCCGGAGCTGGAGTACTGTGTCCAGTTTTGGGCTCCACAATTCAAAAAGGATGTGGAGAAGCTTGAGAGAGTGAAAAGGAGAGCCAAGTGCATGATCAGAGGTCAGAAAACAGACCTTATGATGAGAGGCTGAGAGCCATGGGGCTCTTTAGCCTGGAAAAGCGCAGGCTCAGGGGTTATCTGATGGCCACCTATAAGTTTATCAGGGGTACTCACCAGGACCTGGGGGAACATTTGTTCACCACAGTGCCCGAAGGGATTACAAGGTAGAACAGTTATAAACTCCTGCAAGACTGTTTCAGGCTGGACATAAGGAAGAACTTCTTTACTGTCCAAACCCCCAAGGAACAGTTTGGAATGGCCTGCTGCTGGAGGCGGTTCAAGCACCTACTCTGAACGCCTTCAAGAGAAACCTGGATGTTTTTCTTGCTGGGATCCTATGACCCTTACTGACTTTCTGCCCCTGGGGCAGGGGGCTGGACTCTTCCGAGGTCCCTTCCAGCCCTAATGTCTGTGAAATCTATGAAATCACTAGCAATAAAATTATAATAAAGATCCTGAAATGTCAAAGAGCAGACTCTTTAAACATACTGTCCAATCCAATCTGAGGTTTAGTAATGGCACACGTAGCAAATGCAGCTGTTTACGCTATAGAAGATATAAAGTGGTGGGCTCATTTCCTAAGTTTATTTAAATGACTGGACATGGTTCAAACTTGAATGGACACTTAGGAACACTTCATTTATCTGCCAACAATACTTACAGGAACATGAAAAAGATCTGTTTGTAAGTTTCTGACGTGAATGTAACAACTGAATTTCATGCAGGATTAGTCTATTTTGAAACACTTTGATCCTGGGAAATTGGATTTCCTCAGACAATCTAGCACCAGTAGCTACACATAGGAAGAACACTGAGATTATGACCCTCTTTTTTGTGAATTAGGACACTATGAAGCCAAAGGTTCATTTAGAATATTCTTTAATATTTCCAGAATATGGGCAGGACTTACCATTGCATCAGCTTTGTGCTTCAACCTTTTGGCCTCCTCTATGTGATATTCCATTGGATGTGTTCTGAATTGGGGATGGAGGAGAGGAGAAAGAAGGACAAAATTAAAGGAAGGGGCAATTAGTAATGTTACTCTCCTTCAAAAAGCATGCTGTTATTGGTATGTGGGCTTCTGCTACGATTCTATATGTATTAAAATGATGATAATCTTTACACAAATGGTAATTTCCCAATACACAGAAGTAGTTAAACCTCTGCTCTAAGGGCCCTACAATCGAAATCTAATACAAATAAAATAGCAGGAAGCGAGAGCCAAGATGCATGTGGGGGGCAACACCATGGAGAATCTAGAAAGGGGAAACTGGAAACCATGCGTCTCACATAAAAGTCAAGCACCTCGGAGGATAGAAAGGTGACAAGACCTGGCTGGAGCAAGGAAGACATTAAAAAAAATTCCCTTACTTTTCAATCTTTACTTGAGGTCTCCTTGGCTTGGAGGTACCATTTGGCAAAGAAGGCACTGAGAAAGGATTTGTGGTGTCCCTTGCATATCCCTGGAAAATCACCACCATGAAAAAGAGGAAACTGGTCAGGTAGCTGTGATCAGACACTTCAAAAGCTTTGACTTCCCAAATTAAACAATGTTTAATTAATCCCAGAACATATTCTCTTCACTCTCCCTATTTTTTTAACCAGTGATGAGGAAACTTGGTTTAACACAGGATTGCTGAACACCATTTGGTATTTTCTTGCAGGGTGGAAAAACAAAGTAGCAGGTTTTCCTCAATACTGAAACTAGGATTGCGTTTAGCAAGACAATGACCTAGTAAGCTAAGGCAGCACGAAGGCTACTAACAATACTTTTCCTGGCCTCTAGCAAAGCCAGGTACTAATAAGACCAATTCAAGTGATTTAATCACACCTTCTCACTGGGGGAACATGGGGGGTGGGGGAGGGGGAAGAAGGGGGCAGCAGCTGAAATAGCAGAAGGTAAGTTACCAATGGGAATTCCAGAAAAAAAAACACAGAGCTAAAATGCAAATGTAAAACTGGCTATGGAAATTCCCCAAACTTTCTGAAAATAAAATGAACCAGGACCACACACAAACAAACTGCAAGGTAATTGGACTTTATAACCCAAGACTCATGAACTCTCCTGTGAAACATTAATTTTAAAAGTCATGATGATTACTACAAGTCCAGAGCCTAAATGACAGCAAGACTTGCTTTTAAAAGTGACCAAAAGTATTTTTTTTTCCAGTGCACTGATTCTGGATACATAAACTGCACCCACATTACCAAAAATGAAATTGGGGAGCCTTAAAAACAGGGCCATGACTTAAAATGTGATCCTCTTACCTATCTTTTAAATCTATTCATTCTCCTTTGTATTTGATCCCTGGCTGGGTAAAAGTAGGCAGGAAAATTCATGGGTGGCATCAGGTTAAAAAACCTTAAACATTACACAATGTCCTGGGCCTGATCCAATGCCTCCCAAAAGCAATGAAATGACTCCCCAACTTTGCATCAGGCCAGGTGAACATCTGAGGCTGTTAAAGAGTGGAGTCTCAATCAGCATATATCCCTCCTAAAAAGGCATTTTTGTGAATTTTTCATAGTAAAAATTCACATAGTAATTAAAGACCCGTGGCAAATTAATGCTTTTTGTGAACTAGCAAGTGAAAAACATAAAAGCAAAGATGTTGCAGCATAAAGCAATCAAGTAGTATACTTCCTGAAATAATGAAGTTTCAATAAGCAGAACTCACTCCAGGCTCTGCTTTTATACCTTTCTGGAAAGGACTAAGATTTGAGTTAGCAAGATTCTGCTACATAAGGTCATAGAAACCAGGTAATAAAAAAATGTGTTTCTAAAAGCCCATTCAGAGGGCTTCAGAATCATTGCAGTCCTTTAACATTCGAAAAGCCGAAGAGACCTGCAATGCCCCCACTGTTAGCAGGAAATCTTCTCCCATTAACAGATTTCACCTACTTTGTTGCTCTTGGAGTATTCATAATGCTTCTCCTCCACTTTCCTGTGTTTAAAGGAAGAAGGATCCTTGTGGTTGCTCTTGCTCTTGGCAGTGCTGTTGATTGTGGCAGGCAGTTGGCAACAGGCATTACACTCATTGTTGTGCCTCTTCTGTGCCATCTTGGCTGGCTTCTGTGCAGGAGACACTGGTGGTAGCGGCGGCAGCAACAGGAGATCTTTCTTCTGAACTTCATAGGAACATTTCGATACTCTGGAGATGGGAAATGAACTTATCACTTGGGATATACTTGGTGTGTATTATAGGGTTTTTGAGAAAATTAAATTATATGGTGCAATGATTATGTTTATTCAGCTGGAGATGCAGGGCATGTGAGATGACTAACAGAATGGATCCACAAAAAGCAAGAGGAAACTTTAGGGACTTTCTGGTGATACAAAGAACACACCTTCCACTGTCAACAAGATGCAGAAGATGACTTTTGAAACAAGGACAGAGAAAATCTCAGATTGGTAATTAAACGAAAAATTTTACAAGTGAACAATTTGGAATTTAAAAGTAACACACTCCTCAAAACACAGCCATCTTCCTCCCCTTCCTTCACTCTCCAGGGATATCTACAATTAAGAGACTTGTATCTTTATGAAAGGATGCCCTGACCAGTGCACACTACTATTGCATGTTGCTTATTTGAAGTGATTTACTTCTCTAATTTAGCAGTATGCATATTTATCACTTGAAATCATCTCCTATTACATGAGTTGAGAGAATTAAACTGAATGCTCTAAAGAGTAGCCAATTAAGTTACCTCACACAAAACTGTTGAGATGGAGATTTTCATCTGAGTTTTGTTTCTCAGTCAAGTTGCCTTTTAAGTAGTTTACAAAATGCTGTGATCATCATGGCCCAGATAATCAGAAAACTCAGGCAGTTGCACGCTACTCCTACAATGCAAAGCAGTTACACATCTCACTTGTGTAAATGCTTAAGTTGGATTTGCAGCTTCTTTAAGTTGCCAAAATGGCACAAAGTGTCTAAACCAGAGATTTTTAAACAGGGTGCCAAGGCACCCTGGGGGGTACCTTTAGAGCTTTTCAGAGGTGTCACTCAATGTTAGCACAAGCCAACAATTTCAAATAAGAATCCATAGTGTTAAAAAAATTATAAACTAATGATCTTTGAGTTCTTTGCCATAGAGAAGTTGCTGTATTCTTTTTCCATAGTCAGAAAATGAATGAAAACCAACTAAGAGCTGGCATTTTTCTGGGGTGGCCTAAGCCCAACTAGAGGTGCCTTAAGCTGCTAGAGATTTGGTGCAACAGGCTCCCTGCCAATTAACCCTGCCAAGTAAGTGGGTAGTTGCATGAAGCATTAGCAATAGAATAAAAGAACCCTACCACCATGCCATAATCTGAGTTGCTAAAGGCAGATCCAGCAGGCACTTCAGTTATCATGCTGGGCGCTAGGGGAAAAATAAATTTTTGGTCATCAGTGCCACCAGGATTCCAGTAGTCACAGAACATTGGATAAAAGATGCACATCTTGCCCTCTTAATGAAAAGAAGGACAAACTACTCCTATACTAAAAACCACATCTATTCAGTGGATTAAGCACTGGCTAGAACATGCTCCTTTAAGTACCACTAGCGACCAGGCACAGGCAGGGCCGTCCCCGGGGGAGTGGTGAATCAGGGCAACTGCCCCAGACCCCACAGAGCTGGACAGAGCAGCCGCAGCAACTCTGTGCTGCTGTTGGCTTCACATCGGGCCACTTGGCGCACCCCCCGCCCTCCCAGCTTCATAGTTTCATAGTAGCTAGAGTTGGAAGGGACCTAGGTAGATCATCTAGTCCGACCCCCTGCCTTGGCAGGAAAGAGCACCGGGGTCAGATGACCCCGGC
>NW_017728948.1:76402426-76443042 GCF_001723895.1 Crocodylus porosus
GAGCCCTGCGGAACCCCACTGCCCACGTCCTTCCAGGTCGAGAAGAACCCATCCACTACCACCCTCTGGGTGCGGCCCTCCAACCAGTTAGCTTCCTCGCATCTGGGGGCAGGGCCCTGCACAGGCTGATTTGCCCTGGTCCCTACACCCTGCTCCAGTCACCTCTGGGCACAGGCAAGAAAAAAAAGACACTGCACCATCTGGGTCTCATTATAGCAAGAGAGTTGCTGCTCGGTCTCTCCGCTGATGACCTCATGGCTCATGTCTCCTTACTGGCTCACACGTGCCAAGTGGGACACGTAGCTGCTTAAAATAGATGATCAGTCACCACCACTAGCTGTGACCTAAGACAGGAAGGAGTCAGACCACGCTAAGCAGACACTGCCTTCCCACCCAAGCTCTGAAGGCAAGTTGCCAAAATCTCACAGTTGATGACATCAAAGGTAGCAGCTGAATCAGATCTATCAGCATGCACACCTGATTCTTGTCCATCACTAACAGATCATCAACTAACAAGACAAGCACAGTTGGCACTAATCAGAAGCTGCTAAAAAAATAGAAACATCAAGGAAATCAGGAGACTTGATGAGTGAGGCTTCTTCACTACACTAAACCTTCTCAAGCAGAAGGCTATGAAATCAGCTCAGCACAGCTTCCAAAGAATGAAAACAAATGCCGAGTCTGAGAGGTAGGGGACAGCAAGAAAAGAGACCCCCCCAAAAAAGAAAAATCGGATAAAAGTTGGGAAAAAAAAGATATTTTTATATTTCACCCTGAAAGATCCCAAAAGTGCTTGAATTATTACACAAAATAAACATATAGTTCATGTACCAAGACATTCAGCCACCTTGGGTGATAGACAGCAGCAGTTTCTTAGCAGAAACTACAGTACACCGCAGTTTAGAAAAGACTAAATGCCACCCTTTTCTGGAGGGAATAAGGTAAGCTTCCCACACAACAGCTGCAACTGGGAAACCAGATTTGCAAAGATTCCTCAGGAATGTTAATAACTTTGTGTTGTTCAGGATCATAATATTGTTATTTGTACCCCATCAGAAAGATGGCAATTCCACTGAAATTACACAGGGACATTGGTTATGCACAGCTTGAGAGGGAAGAGCATCATGCCCTGAAAGGCCAGAAGAATTTCCTGCAGTAGTTCTGGGTCCCTTGAGCCATGCACTATTTAGACTTAGAAAGGTGGCTCTGGCTGCTGGGTGAGGGAGGGAAGTTATCCATTTCAACATGTAAACATGAAAGACTTGGTTCTGATCTCAGGCTGATGTAAATCAGTAATAATTATGCTGTCAAGGACACACTGAAGTCAGCAGTGTGTCATCAGTGAGAGAGGAAAAGTCAACCCTAGAACTTCTCTTCATGAAGGATTAGTACCATAAGGAGAGGAAAACAGGTATGCTGTCAATAGTAACTGGATCGTCAATAAAAAATGTAAATAAATGAAAGTTTCTTTAGCTGCCTTGTGGATTCCAGGCCAAAAAACATAAATTTACACCAAACTAAGTTTCACATAACACACTGTATTACATAAACCCACAGCTGAAGGGAGGAGAGAGGAAAGAATTCCTCATCCAAACCTTTTTAAAGAAAGAACTCAGTTTCACATATTGTGTTGGCATCTTCCTTCTCTATACTCACTTCATTTTACTGGAGTCTTTGTCACCTGAAGCTTGCAATGATTTGGTTTCTTTCTCCGACTTGATTTTTTTCCTATCAGTTTCTTTCTCTATGTTTCCCTGTTAACAGAAAATTCATCACTTAGGCTCTAAAAACATGTGTAAAAAGCAAGCTTGTGTAGCTAAATATGATTCATTAGTCTTTAAAAAAAAGAAGAAACTGGGAATAAAAACACACAGCCCTAGAGCACATTATTAATCTAAATTTCTGCTTTGCTGAAAAGGATCCCAAATGGGATTGTCTCATTTTGCAAGATAGATTTATTCTGGTAGATGAAATAGCAATACTGAACATCTCTCATCAATCCCACTCCAGAAGCAAGCAAGTATTTTTTAACGTACCCCACTGAACACTAGTATTTCAGATCTACTGGTGGTGTCTTACTTCTAATTAATATGAATCAGACAAAAGCACAGAAAGGCTGAAGCACATTAAAATTCCTTCTGGCAAAGTCATCAATGGTAAGTGATTGTGTTTTGCGATATGCTTTGTTTGCCAAAAGGAAAAAAAAATAGCATACCTGAGAATGAAACAACACGTGGATTACCCAAGGTCATTTTAACATGAATCAGGTACAGGGGGAATTTTTTTTTTAAATAGTTGGAATAATTGTTCATATGCTTCCCCCAGGAAACTACCAGCATCTCAGACAGATACACAAATATGACCAGGTAAATAAAGCTTTAAAATGCATATTCAACTCCTATGGAACAAAGTATTTGTATATATTTATCAAAATCTCAGCCTAACAGGGTGAAACATTAATATTTTTTAAAAAGAAATATTGTAACATTTAAATGTATTCAAGCAACCTGACCCATAGAGATATCAGTGCCAGCAATGTGCATCCAAGAAGGCCCCTCTAAATGTTTGCCTACAGTGCAGTCTCCACAGCTCATGTTGACATGACTAAAAAAGTTCTAAACTAGTTCATCCAGGTGCTGGTATCTACGGTAGCCCAAAGCAACAGAGAACTTAGTGTGAGTTGCAAAACTTGCCTGAGAAATGGGGTAAATTCCCAGAAAGACAGAGGCCACACTGAGATCTCTCTGCTATGGCTACCCTGCTCACAGGGTGTGTTTGACTGCAATGCAGATATAGCCTGAGAAGGTGAGATGTCACCCTGCAAAGGGCCTGATCCTGTGAGCTGCCAAGTGCACTTAAATTTATATCGTCCACAAAAGATGTCAATTTGAGACGTGTAGCATCTCAACGCCATGGAGACAAAGCAATATGTGCATCTCCACATAATTTTAAAATCAAATGTAATATGAAACCTTCAACCTCCTGTGCCATAGGCACAGATGTCATTCCCCAACATGCTTGAGAATTTTTCAGCCTGTCCCAGTAAAATTGAGCAAACATCTGAAAAAAGCCAGTCTTCCCCTCTTCTACAGATTACTAGTCCTCCTCACCCTGAGGGCCTTTCTCCATTGGATAGTGCCTGTGCTGAAATCCAAATGTGGGTGTACAACTATGACTAGCTTTCAACTAGCTGGTTGGGTACTGGTAGAATCATAGAAAGTTTGGGTTGGAAGGGACCTCAGGAGGTCATCTAGTCCAACCCCCTGGTCAAAGTAGGCCCAGCCTCAGCTAGATCATCCTAACCAAAGCTTTGTCCAGCCAGGTTTTGAAAACCCTCAAGGATGAAGCATCCACCACCTCTCTGGGTAACCTGTCCAGTGTTTTACTGCCCTCTTAGTGAGAAAATTCTTCCTAATACTTAACCTAAACTTCCCTTGCTGAAGCTTGAAACCATTGCTCCTTGTTCTGTCATCTGCCACTCAGAATAGCCTAGCTCCATCCTCTTTTGAACCACCCTTCAGGTAGCTGAAGGCTGCTATTATGTCTCTAGATTAAATAAGTCCAGTTTCCTCAGCCTTTCCTCATAAGTCATGTCCCCCAGCCCCCTCACCATTTTTGTCACCCTTCACCGGACTCTCTCCAATTTCTCCACATCCTTTCTGTAGCGGGGAGCTCAAAACTGAACACAGTACTCCAAATGTAGCCTCGCCACTGCTGAATAGAGGGGAATAATCACTTCCCTTGACCTGCTAGCAACACGCCTACCAGTGCAGCCCAGGATGCTGTTAGCCTTCTTGGTAACTACAGCAGTGTGGCACACAGAGCATGGAGCTCAGGATGGGTGAGCTGCCTGGGCACTTAGCCCAAGTCCTGGGAAGGTTTCACAGTCACACAGGACACCTTGCTTCCGTAGTCAGGTACTGCTGTTTGAGCTAGTTTAGCGCTACACAGGGCACATCTCCACAAGCTACATTTGCCCCTTTGGACTGCAGTACATAGCATCTAGTAATGCATCTCTTTGGTGGGGGGCAAGAGATGAAGGAACACATTTAACACCCTATCACTCCCTCCCTCCTCTCTCTACAAGACAATGCCTGCTAAACTCTCTCCAGGTTTTCTGCCATTTCTCATAGCCTTCCCTATTGCTGTGGGCCCTCCCTCTCAAAAGAGAGTAGTCAATCCTCCCCCATAGAAGGAATGTGTTAACTGGCTCAGAAACAGTAGAGTTTAAAAAAAACCTGCAACCTCATACTTCACCCTTAACTGGTGGAACAATAACAAATCCAGAGTTGTCTGAAGAGTGAGAAGCAACCCTGGACCAAAAATAGGGACAGGGCCTGAAATAGCTACAACAAATATACTCCGCACATGTACTCCTTGTGGATACTACAGTCAATTAACTGCACGTACCTTGCAGTCATCTGGCACTCACACATGATCCAGTGTGCCTTTCAAGAACTGGCACTCAGAGAAAGTAAGGGAACTACTGCTACCACTACTCCTACTTCAGCTGAAGGGTCTGTCCATTAGCTCATTAACTGTTCAATATTCAGGCTTCTTTAGCATAAGAGCCAGTGTTAAGCTCTATCTATTTGTACGTTTCTAAGGTTAGATGTAGTATTAGAAGTTAACTTTCTGTTTTTAAGTCCAAACAACAGCTAGACAAGTTCCATGATTGTATTCAGGAACCCTTCCATCTATTACCAAAACACTCACAAGCGCTTCTTAATGGAACACAAGTCGGGCCTATGGCCAGTCTATGCACTACTTTTTTTATAATCTTTTAAATTACAGGTGTGATTTTTTTTTAACTCAGTTACTGGTACAGCCCTGAAAGTAGATGACAATACAATACAGCTTCTTCCAGTTTGTGCAGTGTAAACACCTTCACGCTGGTACAACGGAATCTGCTCTGATGGGGCTGGATGACCTAAACTAGGGGTAGGCAACGTTTTTTGGCTGAAGTGCCAAAAAACCCCACAATGTCTACCTTGGAAAGTGCCAGAGTGCCGACATGCCGGAGCCCAGAACAGCTGTTTGCAGCTGGTCCACAGAGTCCGGTCTACTTGCAGCTGGGCTTGCAGCCTCCCAGCTGCCTACTGGGAACAGCCTGGGCTCTGTGATTGGCAGCAGCTGATTAAGCTGGTGGTGGTGTGCCGAGCAAAACTGCCTTGCATGCCATGCTTGGCATGTGTGCCGGGGGTTGCTGACCCCTGACCTAAACTGTACTGGTATCAATTAAAGAGGTACAACTTGTGTAAGGCACCCCTCTCTGCTGAACTACTGAAGATTTCACTTTAAGCATCCACACAAATAGGAAAGAGGGGTGTTCTGAAGTAAATACGAACAGCCTTACAAGGATGAACAACACAACACAAGGAAGCATTTCAAACACTATGCTACTTGCAGCAAAAGAGCACTTCAGCCTTCTCTACTTCCAGTACTGCTTTGTGGCTAAGTTCACTGAAAGTGGAAGCAATTTAAAAGAGGGATCAGCAAACTTGCCTGCAGGGGACATTCATAGACCTGGTTTAATGCTCTTCCAGTTTCTTTCAACATGTACTGAAAAACACCCTTTTTCAAGAGCAAAATTTGCACACCTTTCAACTTTTGCATGCCTTTTCTAAAAAAAAAAAGCAAAATATTAACATTTTATTAGAAAAATCATCAAATTCCTATTTGCTGAATAACTATCTGGATCCTTCTCAATTTTTACCAGGTCCGGAGGAAAACGTGAAAAAATCTCAATTCAAACTTTGTGAAATTGAAATCAATTCCAACTGTTAGTAAGTTTCTCAGGCAGTTCCACATTCTTAGTCCACTCAATAACCTTTCCAATGTAATGAGAAATCCCCCTATCCCAACTGTCCCCCACCTCTCACCTTCCTCTTAAGAGGCTTGTTAGGAGTTTCTGTGCTTTTCTTTTCCAAATCCCGCTTCCTTGCACTTGAGAGCGCTTTTCCCTCAAGCTTTTTCGGGTGGTTCCCCTTCCCAGGTGGTTGAGGGACCCTTGTAAGGAGAGCAAGCTCAATTTTGACAACAAGAGCATGAGGGGTTATGAAGTCTCTCAGAGGTGATAACTTCTTATCCCTGATAGGCAAAAGAAATTTGTTTCTATGAAAGTCCTCTCTGACCACAATGGTAGACTTATTGCCACTAGTCCTGGTGTGAGTTGTGCTCTGGGTTTGAGCTAAGGGGCTGAGAGGGAAATGCTCTGGGACATTGCCAGTCAAAGCATCTTTCACAGGCTTTGGGTCCAAAAATGGTTTAGAGGCTGCTTGATGTTGCTTGTGCTTTTTCTTTTCAGAGGACTCTTTGACCGTAGTCTTGGAGTCCTTTTTATCACTGGATTTTGGCCTCCCTTTCGTTTTTACTTTTGGCTTGTCCCTGGAAGACTGGTCTTTAACCTCGTATGGACCAGGCTCACTTTCCACTTTCAGGCCTCCCTTCGGTTCCTCCTGCAGTGGTATCTTGCTGGGCTTCTTGGTACCAACTGTCTGCCTCTGAGAAGGCCCCTCAGCATGTGTGGGAGACTTCTGGCAATTCCGTTTGGTAGGAAGGTGGCCCTCCAGTGGAGCCCTGGCTGCTTTGCTGGAGTTTTTGGGATGAAGCTCCTTTGATCCAGAACACTCATGAGTGGAGCTGTTGCTGCTGCTGCGGCTGCTCCCCTTCCCCTGACCTTTGCTCTCAAGGTGACTGTGTGAATGGACCACCTCGCTGAGGTTCTCAGTTGCTGCTGTCGGTGGGTTCACCTTGGTTAGCCAGTTGTCCAGCTGCCATTTATTTGATGTTGGTGGCTCAGGCTGTGGGGGGAAGGGGGTGGGGAGGAAAGAAAGAAAGGCTTCAGGGATCTTATTCATATTTGCAGGCCAGATCTCCCAGATACACTCAAAACCTATGAAGTGTTTGCCCTTTCTATGAAAGGCACTGATCATGAAAGAGATTATATTCATAGGTTCATACGAAACATGCAATGGAGAAAAAAATCCTCTCTTTTGCACAGGGCCAATCTGACAATTCACAAAGAAATTCTGGTCCTCAATTATCTTAATTTTTCACGTGAAAGTTTGGCCCAGTCTTACTCTGTAACAGAAGTACCTTTATCACCTGATGGCAGGGTGCTACTAACACAACAGAATCAAAGACAGAAATTTTAAAGTTCTCTTGAACCTACACAAAAAGATACTTCTATCACTATCCCTCTTTTGGATGTCTAAGTCTGTATTTTGTATTTATATGTTGGAATGGTGAAACAAGTGAAACACGTGGGCCCCAAAAGTTATAAAAAACACAAACTTTGGCCAAGAAATTTATACATCAGAAAATATAAAATAAAAATATTTTTGCCTCTCACCCACTAAAGTTTTCCAGTTGCCAGTGGCCCGCAGATGCATTCTAGCAGCTGGGCACTAGAACATAAATAGGCTTTCAAACTCTTTTTTTTAAGCCATACACCTTGTGCCAGGGAAGAGCACCCTACAACACTTTAGGTATCTCCTAGATTAGGTAAATCCTCACGAGCCAGATCTACTAGGCTAAAGTCTGCTTTGTTCTAAAAAACCTCTGTAAAGCAGGATATTTTCCACACAGAGAGACATGTTCTTAACTCAAGTTAAAAGTATAGTGAAGACAAAGCAGTCTGTCATCTGAACACAGGTCTTGTAGGCAGAATTAAGTGTCAGGTTCTGCTATAGCCTATCTGTAGTCTAAATACAAGCCAGCAAAGTGCCTTTGTCTTCACCAAGATTTTAAGTCAAGTTTGCTAATTTGAGGTAAATTCTCCCTGCCCTCCCCATACTGATGACATGTCCACAGACTAACAGTCTTACAGCTGGGTTCAAAATATTTGTATGCCCTAGACTGGCATCCTACCCATTGTCAGCTCTCTCACATGCATGCAATTCACCTCTTTAATACAGATTCTCATTCATTTTTCCAGCCATTTTAGAAAAGCTAATAAGAGGTCTTCAAGCACTCACTTTTGCCTGTGCTGGAATTTTTTATATTTCTTCACCAAGTAAAATGTTCTAACCTATTCTCTGTTTATCCTGACAGATGCTGGCAGTAAGAAGCCAGTTAGGAACCAAAGGAGTTATTCCCATTGGCTGGTTAAAGCTATTTTTTTTCTCTTTCCCATCAACTTTTAAATGTGAAAACAAGCTAGGTATGTTTGCATAAAGGAATAAAAGTATAACATTTTACCTCCTTCAAAAGGCATCCAAAACTTTACTCAAATGAAACCTGCAACTGATCAATAAATTTGAGAAGTAGGGGTTATGTCTCATAGGGGTGGTGTCAAAAGACCTATTGCTTTTGTGCTTCCCATGCTTTCTGGCACTAGCAAGCCTCAGTAAACCTTATGATCAAATAACCTACCTCTGCACGTGCTTCTAACAGCTATAATACAAGACAGAAAATTGAAGGATGGGGCAAGGAGAGAAAAACTGAAAAACAATTAAGTATATACACTGCTACTGAATCCCTCTGAATCAAATAGAGAAAATGTAAAATTGTATCTTTCCAGCTATTAATGTAGGAACACTTTGCAGTTGTTTCTTTCTCTGTTTTCCCTCCACACCAGAGCAGGAGAGAGACAGCGAGACACCTTGCTCCTATGACATGTTGCCCACAGCATAGCATCATGTCCAGTGCTTAACTAGGATGCAGAAAACACATTTTCATTTCTGAAGTGATTTTTTTTAATGCATCTGGTCTCAGTTATGAAACTATAAAGCATTATCTGGAGTTTTGTTAGTTTGGTTTCCCAACTAAGTCAATAAGGCCTCCAAAGCACTAGCATGGCAGTAACTGAGCCCAACTCAATGAGCAGCAAGTCCAGTCACATTCCAGTGGAACCCTCCTACAGGTCTGGTCACTTCAGATGCAGTCGAAAGAGAATTTTCTCTCATCATTTGCATGCTATCCCGCATTTTCTTTAAAAAGGAATTGAGCTACTCTAAAAGGGACTGACCGACCGCATTTTAAATGGCAGAAACTGTCAGGGCTGCTCACAATTTAAGTTTCCACAGTAATTACATACTCAGAGACGGGCCTGAGCCCCCACAGAAAGTACTGATCCACCCCTTCCCAAAGTTCAAGTGCAAGCTCTGCCCTCTCTTTGTTTCTATCCATTACTTTCAAGTAGGGAGGGAGGGGGGAAAGAAATATTGCATGAAATTCCTTATGGGAAAGAAAGAGAGAGGCAAAGACTTTAAAACACACTTTCTAAATCCCAATTAGACAGTTACTAAGTCCTATTTCATTAATGAGCTTTGAAAGTTGAACAGAAAAAAAGTGTTTATGGAAGTAGTGTGGAAAGTAATGGATGCCTGCACTATAAGGTGATGACAGTCTGTCCCAGGCCCTGGAAGCATGTTGGTATCCAGTCAGCAAGAAGCCTGAAGCAAAAAGCTTTGTTAAGCTCCCCATATGTCATGTGCAATCACTTCACAGGCACTCACAACAGACACAGTACCTCAGGCACTAAAGTTCTTGGTGGCTCATTTGCTTCACTGTCACTCGAACTGCTCTCACTGTCTGAGTCTGAAGAGCTGTCTGAGTCACTGGTGCTCCCTGATTCTGCACTGCTGGAATGTGCTGATGCCACGCTCTCAGGCTGTGATTGTGGGGCACTGAAAAGCAATTGGGAGATAAAATTAGAAAGCAACCATGGGTGAGGGTGTTATTTTTTTTGCAGTGACATGATAGCATTCAGAATTAAAACAACTAAGTTATGTTTTGGCATTGGTGGGGAAGGGTAGAAAGCAGAAGGAATTCATTACCATACTTAAAAGAAAAGCAGAGGATCCAAAGCCTCTTGAGATACACTCATCCCCAGCCAGATTTTGACCTGCTCCATTAACAGGTTGTAAAGATGTATTTATTTATGGGGCTGTCTACCAAAAGCAAAAAGCTGTCAGAGGCTTTTAAAGTCTATTTCTCTGAAAAACCAATCCTCATTGGGATAGATGCCAATTACACAGCAAAAAGCAAGCAGCAGAAAATCAGTTTTTTTGAAAGGGCCCTCTCACTGCCATAGCTCCCTCCAGTTTCCTTTACTTCAGCAGCATAACTAAACTGAACTGCCAGTCAAAATAATAGCTGTGCTATGCTGGTGCATCATCCAGAACACGCATGCTGCAGTGCTCTTTCCTGAAATGTGCTTGATACAGAACTGTAGAAAGCTGAGTAGAAACTGGGACTTAAAAGCACAAACACATTTTGGAAAGGGGCTAAAAGATTATGGTTCTGACAAAATTATGGTTCTGATTTAAGAAAGCCCTTTCCCATGTCAACATCAATTTGCCTGCAACTTAGGCAAACACTTTTCTTGTTGATCTAGACTCATACTGTGAGAAAACTACATTTTAAGGGAACTCCCAGAGCAAAACTTATCATCAGTGCCAAAAACTAGCAAGGCCCCTGTGCAAGTCTCACTTTGTAGACTATTACCCTTTTCTTGGAGGATAAAATTATGAGCCAAAAATGTGGTCTATATTTATGCACTTTCCACTTCGGAAAGTTCTGGGCTTGGATTTGTTTTTTTCTGGGTGGGGGGAGCACATGCCCATTTATTTCTCCTTGAATAATGCTGCTGATAAGCAATACCCTGATGAGTGAAAATCAGATATGTGCATTACGCATCAAGTCAGCTCAAGGAAGAAACCATATGGAGACAGGACTGGGAAAAAGGCAAGATTTGGCACATCATCTATTTATCCAACTTCAAGTCATGCTCATATTTTAGTATTTTAGCTTACAAACAACCCACATTGCCTAAGCCATATTTCATGCCTAGCTTTAGACAGCCAGATATAGAAGTTTGTATTTATGATAGAAATAAGCAGACTGGTGCTTAAAAGGTGCACTGCAAGCTCTCTTTGAAACATAATAGCTTTTACTTTTTCCCCATTCGCTTCTGTGTACAAACATCAGTCACATTTTTCTTTCTGTTACTCTAGTTACTTTTGGAACAGAGTACCTTGGAGGAGCAGATGAGGGAGGTGGCTTTTCAGTGACCTAAGTATTTACAAAAACAAAGAAGGAAAGGGGAAGAGGTTAAATTAAGGAGCTTAAAATAGCAGATTGCATGATTTAAAGAGACTTCAGCATGCATAGAACATAAAATGCCTAGAACTGACATGATCATCATCACTGTCTTCAGTATCGCTGAGCTGAAGGTCATTTTGTAGCATTCTGCAAGATAAAAAAAACAAAAGGATCAGTGTAGGGAGCTGCACTTTAAAAGAGGACAGACCACAAGAACTGACTCTGCCCTCTGAAAGTTAGCTGCTCAGTTCTGACACCAGTCTTAGAAAAAAGCAGCAGTTTTTCAAGACTTAGCATATTCTACCACTCAGTTTCCTTATTACTTGAATAAACCACAAATATAAATGACATGGCTGAGTTTTCTCACTGTTTTTCCTCAGATGTCAAAGCGCTTTATCAAGCAGGACAGTATCAGCTGCTTCATTTTACAGATGGAAAAAAAAATGAGGCATAGAAAGGGCAAGTGACTTGCATGGGGTCACCAACCAAGACACCAGCAGATATTTGGGACATACACATTTCATCCCGAAGTGCCAACCCAGTGCTCTAAATCAGCTAGTCCACATTGCTTTCCATTACAATACAGAAGCAGTCTACTTGCACCAGAAGCAATGCAAACGAACATATGTATTCACTTAATTTTTTCTTGGACAGTAATTACTCCCATCACTGGACAGGATCTCTTTCTGCTGCTGTAGTCTCCAAATCAAAAACACACAGGTAAATGCAAAGGTCAAGCTGAACTTCTACTCCTCTCTCTCACCTACACAATAATTTTGTGCTCTTGCAAACTGCACCGCAAAACGTAACAGTTGATACAATAGAGAGATACGAGATAAAATATCAGTGGACAAATTCCACACTAACACTGCCAGGACAGGAGAATGGTTGCTTGCATGTGTCCAATAGCAGAACTTGGTCATAGATTTGTTCATAAATATGTAAATGTATACTCATAAATACATAGATGTCTACTATCACAAACTATAATGCTCTTTGTTGTCTCACAGCTGCAAGAAGATGCTTAAAAAACGTAATTTTAAAAGAGGGAAAAAAGTGTCTTGAGGGCCCCAAAATTTTGTTTTACTCTTGATGATGTACAAGGGCAGCTGAAAGTGCTGTAAAATATTCACACACAAAACCCTTGCTAATTCAAAAGACAAGAGGTGAGACAAAGCCAAGGAAATAAAGATTTTTAGTTGATTTAAAACTGTGTTTGTTTACAGCCTTTATTCAAACCAACTGCTAATGAATATTTGGGGGAAAAAGGTCTCCTTGTTAAAGGATCCATGTGACCAACACTGGCTGATGAGAGAACTCATAGTACATTTATTGAGAGACTCCCCACAAAGTTCTCTAGCAAAGCCAAGGAAACATGGATTTGAAATTCTGGCAACTGCTTAGCATATTTTTGAAAATCCTTAAGACACGACTGTCAAACTCATCCAGCCTCTGCTTCAGTCAGGGTTGGACTGTGAGGTTCCTTGTAAGTAGGATCTGGACCTACTTGCAACAGTGGGATTAGTGGCATGAGGGATCCAGACAGCTACTGTCTGCTCTGCTGCCAACATGCAGCCCCCAACAGGGCTCTGCACCCTGAACTCAGTGGTGGGCTCTACCCTTGCTTAACCCACAAATCCTGGATTTTCCCCCTGCAACCTCTGCCCTGTGCTTCCCTCCCCTTCTTCCCCCCCTGCCACTTACCCTGAGTTGTAGCTTCAGCTCTTGCCCCACCCCAGATCAGAGCACACGTTGGCTCCAGCCCCTGCCTGCCCACCCAGCCAGGAAGCAGCAGCAAGCATCTCCAGCTCCAACCCTGAGGTCAGGTAGCAAGGGGGAAGTGTTGGGGGTTAGGCTGCTCAACTCCTCGTCCACAATGGGGGCATGAATTTAAGATGACCCTCCAAATCTATACGTGGAAAATTATAGCAAAATTATCAAGTCTGCACATGTAGAATCTAATTATTGGGAGGTCAACTTAAATACAAAGTCACCTTAGATTTGGACAAATTTAGTATTTGACATTTATACTCAAAAGCACTCAGGAAACACAGATTGATGCACATTTTCCCCAGAATTACTCAACCGCTGAAATTACAGCCATCCTTGGGGGAAACTTGGCAGATGCTTAACAAACAGCAGCTCTACACAACAGGAAATGGACAGGAAATGACGAATCCCAAATCTAAATGAAACTGAAGGGACAATTAGCTTGTCAGTTGGATAAGATCTATTTTAACAGTCAGACATTAACTGGCATTTATGACTGAATAGTAACCCTGGATTTCTCTTAGTGTACGTTCGGTTTGTCAAGAAACAGATTAAAGTACCACAATTCAAAATTTAATGAGGAAAAGCTACTCCTTCCCCTTTGGTGTGTAAGCATGTTATTCCCATTAATACTACTGAGAATTGCACAAACATGATAAATGAAGAGACGCTCAAGCAATTGTTTAGAGTAGAGGTCAGCAACTTTTCAGAGTCTTGGGTCAGAGCAACCTGGTTTGGGTCCAAGGTGGACCAGTGCTCTGACCTAGCTGCTGTTCCTGTGGCTCCCCCCTACCACTTCTCCCCACCCCCCAGCTGCAATGTGAGCACAGCTCTGAGCTGCCTAGTGCCAGATTGTGGGCAAATTCTCCCACCACCAACATATTGCTGGCTCTACAGGCTGTATACAGTTGCTCTCCACAGGCTACATCTGGCCCATAAGTCATATGCTGATGAGTCCTCATTTAGAGAGTTTTTATTTTTGTTGCATGCTTCAAATTTTACAGTTTCCTCTAATGACTCTTAACAAAAATGAAACAAAAATAAATAACTCCTCTCTACTCTTTCAGCGTATAACACAGCTTCCTTGTATTGTATCATGAAAAAGCACAGCTTTCAAGCTTCAGGAAACACTGTAAATGAAATACCTTACAAAATCATTTGTGTTCTTACAGAAGCCAAGTCACCCACCCCCCATGACATCCCAGGCCTGAGTAAAGCAAGGAAGAGAGCATTAAATCTAACTGAAGTCCCCATGCTACACTACATGCCCATATCACAAATAAAACACACAAGTTCCACAGGACTTGTTAGGTACCTGAGCATAGCGGCTGCCAGTGAATCAACTTCTCTCTAAGGCTCTGCTAATGAAAACAAATCCAGCTGAAATTTGACTTCAGCTTTGATGACACTAATGCTATCCTCTGAAGGAGATCTGTCAATGGACTATATCAGTAAAGCTACAAACACAGGAGGGTGTCATTCCAATATATCCAGAGAATTAATAATAGTGATCTCTGTGTTAATTTTCCCCTCTATTGCTGAACTCGATAAAAATATTTTAATGTGAAATAAAAGAGAAAGAAAAAAGCATAGAAAAATTCAAATAATGAAATCCTACAGAAGGACTTCAGATGTCTATAATTAATCAGAAAGATTTATAAAAAGTGAATAAAGAATCTACACTATGGTAAAACATGCCAGTGCTACTTTGGGTCAGATTTCAGAAAGTGTTTTAAACAAAAACACACACAAAATTATCGTCTTTTGGACATGTGAAGTGGGACACTTTTTAAATAAACAATTGTTGTAGCTTCCTTAGGGGTGTTATGGGATGGTCAAAGAGAGCTACAGATATTCCCAAGATCCCTTTTTAAGATGTGGTTTGCAATTGAAAGAGTACAAGTATTTTAATATATTGAGAGCAATATCTAAACAGTAATGTTTATTTGCAAATTGCATTTAGTCATAAAACAAAAGGGAGCTTTCTGTGCCCCTTGGGTATTGGTTTCTTTGGGGAAAAAACCTGACTGGGTATGTCAGGCAAAACTAACTGGCATTGCTAATCTGACATAGCCTTAAAGTTTCAACATGGCAGATGAAGATTGGGAATTAAAAGAACACCACTGCTTTCCATCACAGCATGAAAGCAGGAGCAGCAGGCATTAGGAAGAGGTTCAATTACAGAAAACACCATACAAGTTAGTTTTCTGTGGTGATGGTTTCCTGACATTTAATATGTGATGTTCCAGCTATATATTTGGCACCTCACCAAGTGACAGAAGAAAAATAAAATAGGTCAGTATATGAACCTGAACTAAAGCTTTCGGAAAGGTAAATCACATTTCTGTCAAAAGTACCAGTCAAAGCTTTAGAAAAAGAAAGTTCAACTGAACCAGGAACATAAATCCCACAGATCATAAATCTCTTCATCCTGACCACCAGATTTTACTACTCCGTTGTACTGCTTTTACATTGGCATGGTTCCCTTAACTTTGTTCTGGAATTTATGGCTACAAATAGACACCACTTATCCCAGACCAAAGTGTGATTGTTTAGACATCTATATTCCTTGTCCCAGAATAACTCCTAAAGAGTCAGTACTTTTATCTAGTGGGAAAGGTACTAACAGTTTATCTGGGGATACTGAAAAGTGCGTAAACAGTTACTACCTCTCAGAGAAGATGCAATTATGCACCTGTATAATTTTGCACACAAAACACATGCCCACACATAACTGCAAAATATTGCATACTTTAACATAGGTGGGCTCTATGCCTCCACCTCTATGGGGCTCCCAGCACTCCAGCTCGGAGCCCCACGTAAAGGCACTGAGCACAGTGGCACTTAACTGGACAGCTGGTGAGTGGGGAGGGGAGCTCCTGCCCGCTGGAGAGGCAGTGGATGTGGGGTTTGTGGGTTGGGGCTCCCCCTCCCCCCACAGTGCACAGCTCCTGCTGCCAGCAGAAGCAGCAGCAGGCCCTCAGGGGACTCATGACTGCAGCAGGCAGTGGCGTGCACCTCAAGCTGAGTCCCAGGGGCTGCACGTGCTGGCAGAGCCATCTGGGCCCGACCCACTAGTATGTGCCTTCAAACCAGACCAGACTGGCTCCATGCCAGCGTGCGGGGCTTGCAACATAGCAGGCAGGAGCCACATGATTCGGCCTGGCCAGGCCGACTCCAGTGGGAAGCCGCATGTGGAGGCACAGAGCCCACCCAGTCTCTTGGCATGCGATTCTCTGAGGCTCCCAGTCTGCGTGCCATCAGGCTGGGTTGGCTCTGTGCCTCCTGTGTGGCTTCCTACTAGAGTGCTAGAAGCCCCACATGAAGGTACAGATCTGGCCTGGCTCAATGGTGCGCTTATTTATAGTGCTGCAAGCCCCACATGCTGGCATGGAGCCAGCATGGTCTGGTTCAAAGGCATGTGGTAGCAGGCCAGGCAGGGCTGGTTTTATGCCACCATGTGCAGGCCCCAGGTCTCAGTGCATAAATTTTGAATTTTTGTGCACATAATTCCCCGGGGTGTAAGTTATCCTGGGACTGTGTTAGTGAATCAATAGCAGAAAAATGACAATGCATTCAGACACTCACCAATCCCCGATTAGAAAGGCAGTGTGTGTACACATGAATTTTGGGATATTTTTGTTTCAGCACCAAACACTGACACAACTTGTTCAGGGACAAATGCAACATCTGTTCCTAGCCAGAGTGTCATGATTCTCTCCTCCAGAACACCAGTTACATTTGCATGATGTACTGCCAAGTGGAACATATATTGACATAATCCAAGAAAAAGTTGCATCTGGCCTGAAAATCAGGGACGGAATCTAGAGATAAATATTAGTAATTTTATTTAATTTTTTTATAGTTGTAAGCACCTGAAAGCAAGAGGATAGAACAGAATGGCCTGTCAGCCTTAGCTATATTATTATTGCTGCAATGCTGGAATAAGATCAGGGATTCCCACAGAGGACTTCCTGTAAATCTGGACAGGTTAACTACTTTTTACACTGCTGGTGTTACAGTTACATTTTTCCTAAGATTATTTTGTAACGACTAAGTCTTTTGTTCAAACATGTCTTTGCAGCTGTTAAAGCAAGAGTTCACAGAAAAAATCTGGTTAAAGTTGTATATGTTCCTCTCCTTGCAGGATTCTCATGCAAGTCAAAGCTCATTGAAAATTACACCATTCTAGTTCATTACTTTTGCACACACATTGAAACAGTACAAAATTTTTCCTCCTCTGCCCACAAGATGCAACTATTCTCCCTGCGTAACCTGTGTTCTAAAATCAAGTCAGGTCCTATGAACTTTATTCCTAGAGTCATCCTTATTCAGGCAAGTGGTCACACTGAAGCCAACAGTATTTGGATGAGCAAGCCCTCCATCTCATCTGTGTTAAGCATCTAACCCCACTGCTCCTCTGAACATTTTCTTTCCATTAATTTTCAGAGCATCACCTTATTGCACATACCCAACTTCATGGCACTTTTCCCCACTTTTTTGAAACAATAGAAAAAGGGGATAAAATGAGAAATCTAATATTGCCACTGTCCTTTAGGACTCGGGAGAGTCTCATCTTTCTGCAGTCTCTAGGGAATCAATGAGACTCTAGGGCTAGGGACAGAAATTACACATAAACCTGTATAAGTGATTGGAAATGGGTTCAAATTTGTAACACAACAGAAGTTCAGTGCACATAAACTGCTTTCAAAATGGCTGAAACCAATTTAAAATAAACCTGGATGGATGTAGCATCAGACAACTGATTTAGCATTAAGGTTTAGGTTAAATAGTTTTATTAAACTTCTGTCCCAGATCCCCTCCAAATTCAAGTTAACTCACAGTCCTCCAGCATCCCAGGATGCTTTGCATCTCCCCTGCAAATGCCCCTTTGCAGGGTGGATGGGCTAGCCTTGGCCCAAACTGCTTGCTCCAGCTCAGCAGGGAGGCATGCTCCAGCTCCTGGCCTGGGCCACTGCAGGCATATGGCTGCATTTCTGAAATCAAAAGTGAATGTCTGTTCACTTGCTTACTGGCTCAATTTATACAGCTTAGACTAACCTGTGAAGATTGAATCGATTCAGCCTCGGTCTTTTTGACTTTCTGTACTTAGCCTAGATGGTGGTGATGATTGTTAACTACTCTGGGGTCATCTTTGAGCCAATCACCTGCAGTGGATATTTCATATCTCAATACTAGTTCCAAGCCACAAGCCTCAGCCTGCCAAACAGTTTAAAGAAATTCCTAGTTAGGTTAAAAAAAGTCTGTATTTCAGATACAACACTGTAAAAAGCACCAGGACAACATGAGGATGAACACTAAAACTACAACTATTTCACTGGGAAATGTTCTTTAATTTTGCATGATCCTAAGAAGTACCTCATTACCAGGGACCCTGGTTTTCTCCAATTAAAAATTGCAAATTCTCTGATACAACTCTGAGCACGGCTCTGCGGCATCAGCAGGAGGTTTTGTAGGCAGCAACTATCACCACTGGCATGGCCCTGCAGGTAAGTGGCAGCGGCTGGCGTGTGTGAGCCCCCACACCCCCATCCCTTGCCACCGCTACAGAGCTGGCCACAGAGCTGTGCAGCTGGCTGCATGTGAGCCTCCTCCTCCCCCTCCCCTGGGCAAGCGGCTGGGCAGCATGTGTGCGAGCACCACCACACTGCACCCCACACAGCTTGCCCACAAAGCCCCCCCGCAGACGGGCAACCCTGCCCTCACCCCCTGGCCCTGCTCCCAGCTGTGGTGTGCCACCTGGGGCCTGCAGCATCCCCTGCTCCCTCAGTCCCCAACCACCTTCTCCAGCCCTGTCCCACAGCCCCCAAGCTCCCCTTATTTCTAGGATCCAGGGGCAAAGGACATGGTTCTGCAGTGGCAGCACTTGCCCGCAAAGCCCCCTCAGCCTGCATGCAGCCGCCATCACCCTGCATTGCCATGGAGCCATGCAGCTGCATGCAAGCCCTCCATTCCACCCCCTGGCCAGGTGGCATATGTGGCTCACACATGGTGGTTGCCACTGCACTGCCGCTGCCATGCCCTGTGCCACTTGCCCACAAAGCCATGCAGGTGGCCGTGGGATGGTAGTGCAGGGTGCAGTGGGAGAGTTGCAATGGCAGCCTCTATATGCGAACCCTGTCAGGCCGGCCAGCACGTGTGAGGCCCACAGTGGCACCTCTGCCCTCACCCCCCAGCCCTGCTCCTGGGAGTGGGCACAGGGGCACGCTCTTAATCTACCCCCCAAGCACCTTCCCTTTCCCCTGCTCTGCCCCACCCCTACCCTCCCACACTCTTACCTACTGGGGTGGGTGTCAGTGTTTGTGTCTGCATGTCTGTGGGTCTGGCAGGCTGTTGCAAGCAGCATCAGGAGGGCTGCTGAGACTGTGGGGGTGGAGTGTGGGGCACCAGCATTGGGGAGGGGGCTGTGGGGGGCCTTTAATTTTTATCATGGATTTTGGGTTTTTAATCAGAGAATTGGCAATTTTTAAATTGGAGAATTGGCAATTTTTAAATCAGAGAAAACCAGGATCCCTGCTCATTACATATGTTACCCATGAGTAAAATGCATCAATGACATTTGGTTGTTCAACCCAAGATCAAGAAAGGACAATCAGGTGTCAAATGAGTCATAGGTTCACATAGATAAACAGAAAGCCAGTTCTCAAATAACATTTCAACAAGTTAGCCCAGTCAAAGAAAAGAAACTCAGGCTAATAATTTTTAACACTTTAATTAGCTCAAGGAGTTGCCAAATTTTACACAGTCTGTAGAAACTACCATTTATATACACATAGTCACCCTCTGTGCAAATCTATTAAAAAGGGAGCTTTCTTAGGGAAGCAGTTCTAAAACTAATGTAGTATGTCAGACAGGAACTCAACAATGCACAAGCTGATCTCTCTCCACCAGGCTAGTCAGAGACACAGTAGTAAAAAAGAGCTTGGCATCTTGTCTTTAAAAAAGAAAGGCTACTTCCATTCCAGTGAAGCCAGGTGCTAACTTGAGGCCTGTATTCAAGAATGAAAGCCATCTGGGAAATCCTTGCATATTTTGTAGAGCTGAATGCTTAATTTGGCCGCACAGATGCACAGGGATTTCAACCTCTAATTAACCAACACAAACATTGTTTGTTTTCAGTCAACTATACTTTGCAATGTGAACTACTGGAGGCAGCTGAATTTTCAGACAGTCACGTACATTTTGAAGAGCAAAGAAAGAAAAGCCTGTTGCACAAATGAAAAATCAGAGATGCACCAGTTCAAGAAGAGGGTGATGAAGTCGCTGGGCAAATCATGGCTTAGTTTATTTTATATGCAAATCTTAGTCACTTCTTTTCCACTCTGTTGCTAAACTCACTATGTTATTTTGGTTGACTGCACATGCAGATGTCTCCAATCAGTTTTCTGGAAGGATTTAGCTTTGATGTTCTGATAAAGCAGTCATCAGCAAGATAGGCTTCTACCAACATTATCAAAGGGTGAGATTTAAGATATCTCTTTTCCCTGGCAACCATAATAGAGTCACTCTGGCTGTAACAATTTGCAAGTGACTTTACTGCCTTGAGCTTCATTCAGCCATTCGCTCCTCAGTAGAGTGTATGAGGGCCCCTAGAAAGACAGACTATCATTTTCTCATACGGCATGGGGATGCATTCTGTACTCTCTCTATATAAAATAAACATGTCTGCATCTTAGCAAGGTAGCAGAAAATTAGGTCCAACAACTTCAAAGGCTTCTACTGTATATCACTCTTGTGGTAAAGCTTCCCTGGGGTAAGGAGTTTTATCAAGAGTCTCTAGTGGGAACATTGCCTTAGCTTAGCAAGCCTGAGAGCTTAAATTACATCATGTCTCTAATTTATTCGGCACCAGTGGGATTTTTTTAAATGAAATTCCCTATTAAAAGACATAATCAGTATGATGATCTAAAGAACTAACAATAGGCAGAACCTCACAAGCTCTGTTCAGTTTAGAAAACTGATGCTTGTTGGGCTAGGAATGCTGGGACTGGAAGCCCTTGCACTTACATTGAACATAATCTGTCTACACTTTCCATTGCACAAAAACATACACTTCTTCTAGGTGGCGACAGTGCTTGGAGTTTGGGTGTAGAAAGGATACTCGCTGCTGCTAATATGCAGAGAAAGAAAGGCTCTCAACAGGCCTAGAAAACCATTAAAAACATCAGCACTCCATCAAGGCAGGTGTGTTCTGAAGATGAAGCAAGTTATGATTCTTTACTCCTAGGTTTTTCAAAGTCTTTTTGTGGGGTGGGGGAGAAGGCAGGGCACGGTGCAGGGAGGAGCCCTGTGGGCTGGATCCAGTGCTTGGGGCTAGTTTGTAGGCCTGATCTGGCCTGCAAACTGGTCCAGCGTTCCTCATTCAGTCCATGGGCAGGATGAGTTTGACACCCTTGCTCTAGAGCAGGAGTCGCCAACCTGTGGCTCTGGAGCTACACACGGCTCTTCAGAAGTTAATATGCATCTCCTTGAATCTTTGCACAAGCACACAGTAATCAGCTTCCATAGCCGTTATGTCATGTCACATGATGTTACTGCTTGCAGCGAGCACTCAGGTTGGACTCGGAAGTTTGGACTCCGGAGCAGCAGGTTGGCCACCCCAGCTCTAGAGCATGAACCAAGACCTAGTATCAGTCCCTGAATGGTCTCCATCCCCCTGAACCCACTTGAACTCAAAAGACATAGCTTACACTGCACCCTGAAACAGGGATCTATGCTAGACTGTATTCCCTGTAGTCAGGAGTGGTACCTTAATGGCTAGTCTATCCAAAGGAGACACAGCTGAAACAAAGGTCATTCCTGCAGGGCATCCTCCAAGCTGGCAAAGGAAAAAAGCTCTGGAGCTACTGACACTGGACAACTTCTAAGCAAGAAGCATCTTTCTTAGGAACAAGCCATTGAAGAGGCCATCTTTGGCACGAACAGAGTAAAACTGAGGAAGCTGTAGTCCTGTGGACTGAGCCACCATTACAGAACCCCTAATATAGGATGGAAGGTTAGCATTAGATCAAAATATCACTTTAAGTATGTTTGATAGGCATTGCAGCACTTAAATACATTTTCCCTTTAGGTTCAGTTTAAATCAGCAGGAAAAAGAAAGCATAAACTAGGTCTGAACCCTGTCCCTACCCCAAACTTGTTCTGAACCATGTTGAGATACCTAATTAGACCCTTTTGGTAGTGTTGAAGTGATGTAGCTGTGATGATCCAGGAAATATGTAAGAGGCAAGGATTTTTTATTGGACCAGCTGTACCAATAAAGGACATCTCCAACAAAAATCCTTGCCTCTTACATAATTTGATTGTTAATGGTTAAATAAAGTATTTGGGGAAGCGCCCCTCTTGGGTTTCTAATTGTCACAAAATCACATTCCTATTTCTATAGCACTGAGAGAATTTTAAATGCTGCAGCAGTTGCTAAACGTCCAATGATTCAGCAATTACCCTCCTATTTGAATTGCACATGGGTCACTTAGTACTCTTTGCTTAGAAACATGTGAATTACTGTTTTTCAAGGTTCAGAATCCATCAATACTGCCATCTGGTCAGAGTAACCTTGCAGGACTAAGAACTTCACCACACACAACACTACTTTTAAACAATTACCATAATTAACTGACTTCATTGGTTACAGCTTTCACCTGCTACTAATGTTACAAAGTCAGTGTTGCAATTATTAACCTTCTTCATGAGCACACACTTTTCTATTACAGCTGGCATTTCTTCCCTCCTCTGTTGCCAGTCCCTTACAAATTATAAGCATTAAATTCAGAATTTTCAAAATGCTATACTGTGGCCTAATGCTGGAATTCACATCAATGGAAGCAGAGCTGAATTTTCCTAAGAATCTTAACTTGAAGACATTTTCCCTCCAGTATTTCTTTGCTGAAGTGAGCTGGGAAGGAATATCATTACAGATTTCATAGAAATTAGGGCTGGAAGGGACCTCAGAAGATCATCGAGTCCTGCCCCCAGCCTGAAAGGGCAGGAAGTCAGCTGGAGTCATAGGATCCCAGCAAGACAAGCATCCAATTTGCTCCTGAAGGTGTACTATGTAGGTGCTAGAACCACCTCCAATGGCAGGCTGTTCCAGACCTTGGGGGCTCAGACAGTAAAGAAATTCTTCTTCATGTCCAGCCTGAAATGGTCTTGCAAGAGTTTATAACCGTTAGACCTCATCATCCCTTGGGGCGTTCTGGTGAACAAATGTTCCCCCAGGTACTGGTGATCACCCTCGATAAACTTATAGGTGGCTATCACATCACCCCTTAGCCTGAACTTTTCCAGGTTAAAGAGCCCCACAGCTCTCAGCCTGTTATCATAAGGTCTGTTTTCCTGACCTCTGATCATGCGTGTGGCTCTTCTCTGGACTCTCGCAAGCTTCTCCACATCCTTTCTGAATTGTGGAGCCCAAAACTGGATGCAGTATTCCAGCTGTGGCCTCACCAAGGCCGAGTACAAGGGGAAAATGATGTCCCGGGATTTGCTTGAGAAGCATCTATGGATGCAAGCCAGCGTTTTGCTCGCTTTACTAGCCACAGCATCACATTGAAGGCTCATGTTCATCTTGTGGTCAGACATGACCCCCAAGTCTCTTTCTGACGTAGTGCTAGCCAGCGTAGCACTGCCGAGCCTATAAGCATGCTGCACGTTTTTCCTCCCAAGGTGGAGATTCTTGCATTTTTCGGTGTTAAACACCATCAGGTTCTCGTCCACCCATCTACTGGGCCTGTCCAGGTCAGCCTGCATCGCCCTTGTGTCTTCAGGTGTGGATGCTTTGCCCCAAAGTTTGGTGTCATAGGTGAACTTGGCTTCTGACTCCAACGTCCGCATCATTAATGAAGATGTTGAACAATGTGTCCAAGGACAGAGCTTGGAGGACCGCACTGGTCACAGGGCACCATGATGATTGACTTCCATCAATTACCACCCTCTGGGTCCGACCACGGAGCCAATTCTCCAGCCAGCGGATCGTGGTGGACCCAAGGCCACAATTGGCCAGTTTTGCCAAGAGGTGATCATGGGTTACCAGATCGAAGGCTTTTTTGAATTCAAGATATATGATATCAATCTCTTCTCCCTTGTCCAGGTGATAGGTCACCTGGTTGTAAAAGGAAATGAGATTGGTCAAGCAAGACCTACCCGTAAAAACCGGTGCTGGCTATCCCTCAGGATGTTGGCGTCAGCCAGTCCATTAAGGATGGCCTCTTTAATAAACTTTTCTAAGACCTTCCCCGGGATAGAAGTCAGGCTGATGGGCCTATAGTTAGCCAGATCCACTTTCCTCCCTTTCTGGAAGATAGGCACCACATTGACCTTCTTTCAGTCTTTGTGCACTTCACCAGAGCACCAGGAGTTTTCAGAGATCTGTGCCAGGGGCTGGGCTATGATGCTCGTCTGCTCCTTGACTACCCTGGGGTGTAGATTGTCAGGTCCAGCTGACCTGAAGGTATCCAGCTTCTCAAGGTGTTCCTTCACGAGGTCAGCATTGATGAGAGGCCAGGGATCTCCCTCACCTGGACCTCCCTGTCCCATAGTGGGCATGGGTGTCCCATGAGATCGATGAAAGACTGACGCGAAGTACCCATTTAATAGGTTAGCTTTTTCCTGGGTGTCAGTTGTCCCATCTGGTTCAGCAGGGGTCCAACGTTGCCCTTGCTTTTCCTCCAGCTCCCCACATATCTGAAAAAGGACTTTATTGTCCTTGATACTCGAAGCTAGCTGGAGTTCAGTTGCAGCTTTGGCTTTCCTGGTTTGCTCCCTGCAGGACTGGACCAGTGCAGAATATTCCTCATTGGAGGTGAATCCCATCCTCCATCCTTTGTAGGCCTTTCTTTTTAGCCTCAGGTCTGCTAGATCCATGGAGAGCCAGGGGGGGCTGCTGTGCCCTCTTGCTGCCTTTCCTCCAAGATGGAACAGACTTAGCTTGTACACTGAGGATCGCTCCCTTGAGGAGCAGCCACTCTTCATGGACTCCCCTCCCCCTGGGGCTGTGGTCCCTTAGGACCTCACTGACAAGCCTCCAGAGCTTGTCAAAGTGAGCTTTCCTGAAGTCCAGGATTTCCATGTTGCTGACTGTCTTGCCAGCTTTACGGTGGATGGCGACAGTGATCAGCTCATGGGCGCTGTCACCCAGCTTCCCATCACTCACTAGGTCGCCGATTAGGTTATCCCCAGTAGCCAGTACCAGGTCGAGCAGCACTTTACTTCTTGTTGGCCCGTAGACTTCTTGAGTCAAGTAGAGGTCATGCACACACGATAGGAAGCTTTGCGACCGCTCAGATTTTGCTGAGTGATCCTCCCATGAGATGTCTGGGTAGCTGAAGTCACCCATGACAACCATGGTCCTGGAGCATGCAGCCTCAGCCAGTTTCTGGGCAAACTCCTGGTCAAACTCTTGACTTTGGGTGGGAGGTCTGTAGTAGACTCCCACTGTTGTGTCCCCTGTGCTGAGTTCCCCGCAGATTTTAACTCAGAGGGTCTCCAGTCATCCACCCTGGTTGCCAACATCAGCTTGCAGGGACATGTTGCTTTCCTTAACATAGAGAGATACACCCCTTTTATCTATTTGATCTCTCCTGTACAAGGTATAGCCGTTTATACCCATGATCCATTCGTGGGTGGAATCCCACCAGGTCTCCATTATCCCTATGACATCGTAATCATCTGTGTTAAGCAGGAGGACAAGTTCCTCCCGCTTATTCCAAGCTCCTGGCATTTGTGTACAGGCAGGCAAGTGTCCCCTTGGGGGCTCTTGCCTTGCGCACGGATTGTACCAGGGCTGGGACGGGGTGGGCTCCCGTAAATGCTTTGGCCTGCTGGCTTTGCAAGGGTTGCTCAGCAGGCCAGCAGTGGTGGTAGTCCCCCTGATCACAGCTAATTGAAATACACTTCCACAGACTTTGATTTTATAAACAAAGACCTGACACTACAATCTCACAATTTGATTCACATGGGTAGAATTCTCTACCCCTGAGAAACTCCACTGGCGTCACTGGGTCTCGCTACACATCTGATTGTATGGCTGAGGCCATAGGAAGTATTACTTAAGGAGCAGTAATAACTTAAAAAGCTTTTTTAGTTTAGTCTGTAAATCCGCTTTTACCATAAGGACAATGTACAATTTCTGAAATCTTAAAGAACTGGTTCTATAAACAAAGCTATTACATATGTAAATTACCAATTTTTAATGCAATAAAGAATATGCCAGTAAGGATTCCTATTAGAGAGTACAGGATGTAGTAAGAAAAGGTCACAGCACATTCCATTCCATTTTCTTTTTAACTTATCTCATATTATTCCAATTATAAATTGACCCTGCATATAAGGCCAACCCCACATTTTCAAGTTCAGTTTTCAGAGGGGGGAATAAAAAGCAAAATAAATAAATAAATAAATAAATAAAAGCTTTTCCCCTGAAAAGGAAGTCAAGGAAGCCCTTGAACTGCTTTTGCCCTTACAAAATCCAGCATCAAATAATTAAGGACAATATTCAATGGGGTTAAATGCACTAAAAATATTAAGATAAAAATTACACTAAAAAAAAATCTGCCTTTGTGTTTTTATCGTCTGAACCAAAATAGTGCAAGTACTAAACTCAAGACTGTATGGGATCTAATAAATAACTTCTTTGTGGGGATTAGCTTAAGTGTGATTTTTATAATTTTTTTTGGAGGGAATAAGGATCAACTTGAAATTAGAATATTACACTTAGAACCATTAATTGACAGTTTGTGTATATCCAGTATAGTTTTCAATTGCAATAAAACTACAGAGATTAAATCAAAAGATACCTGGTTAAACATTTTTGCTAACTGTACTGAAAACCCCTCAGTTGTAGACGCACACAAAAATTCGCTGACCGTAAAAAGCCTGTAGTTAAAAAGGCAGAGCACAGAGGCAGAAAAGTAAATAGCCAGGTGTAGCCAGAAAAACTTCTTCACATATGCTATAGATGGCTATCAGATGGTTAGAATTGAAGAATTTTAAGTATTTAGCTCAACCACAATCTTGATCAAGCAGCAGAAAAAAACCTTCAGCAATCTGAAAGATTACAACAATTGCTCACGTTTAACAAATGCAAAACCAGCAACCAAATCACTCAGGAAACTGTTTCTTGGACAACCAAAAACAACAAAAAAGACCAACATTATAGGGCCACGTCATATTTGTATCTATCCTTTCCAAAAAGCTACCATTAATCCAAGGGCTAAAAAAGAGACAATTCTGGGGCCAAAACTTGACACTTGGAGGGGCAAATGTTTATCCAAGAACTGGAAACCAACAAATCAAACTGGCAAGTACTTCTATCTATAAGAAATATTGGTACTGGGAGCTTTCCTAAACTTCACAGACATTAATACTGGGTCATAAAAAGAAACAAAAAGTGAATGTGCACCGAAGATTCAATTTCATGTATAAATCAGTATAAGTTCAGATAGTGTGGCAGGACATTAAGCAGTGAAAGAATTAAAGAAGGGAAAGCCTTAGCACTAATATTTAAAATAATTTATTAATGACATGGTATAGTATTCACTTAAATTACAAGAAAGCCTTTCTGTCAACACCAATGGCCACTGGATCTAGCCCTACTAATTATAGAAATTAAAAGCTCAATCCGTGCAAAAAACAAAGTGGAAAACCACGGCCAGAATTCATAACTGAATGTGTTATTGAAAAATGATGTTACTTACGATTTTCCTTGCTGAGAACTAGGCAATGTTTTTGAAGATGCATCATACTGTTCTGTAAAACCAAAGAAACAGTTGGTTTTCTGCATCCCACTGCACAATATTTTATTGAATAATTTTTTATTTGTGTATAATGAGGCTTTCAACTACAAAATTTTATCAGATTTACAGTGCTTATGTAGATTATCGTTATGGCTGCTTGCCAATCAAGATAGGTTTTCCTAATATTTTATAGTTTGACCATTATTACTTATTTGTTACATAGAAATAAAATACCCTAATCAGGCAAAGTTCGGAATTGCTTAAATTAACCAAAGTTCAAGAAAGAGCTGGCATTTGTGCTCCTAATTAGATACTTCTGATCACACACACTGTATAGTTTCCCTTCTACAACAGGAAGTCTACTTTGGATTTTTACTTACTCTGGCTTTGTATTACTGATCCAGCATGCTGGGATTCCTAGAAAGACAGAGCACAATAAAAAGCAAAACATGAAAGTACTGGATTAACACACACATACCCTCCCCAATCAAATCTTATTTACTATTAATTACAATATTGTCTGCTTGCAATTTGCACTTTGGTCTCTCACTTTTGCAGGTTGAGGGGCTGACTTTGCAAAGGTATAGAAAATTTCTACCTTTCAAGAATTGCAAATAAAATTGCAGACACTTACAAAAAAATCATAGGGAACAGTCTAGCTTGAGCTACCTATGCTTTCCTGAACTTTAACTGTTTGATGTTACGAAGCATAAGATGTACTCGGGTCAGAACAGACCAAAAAAAAAAGAAAAAAAAGAGAGATACATGCACTAAGAGTACATACCAGTACATTAATTTTAAGTGAAAAGAACTAAACATTTTAACTAGGAAATAAAAAAAAAAATTAATTGTGCTGTAAGAAATACAGATGACATACTGAAAACCTTTATGGTACTCTTCCCCTGCCTGCAAGTTAGATGTTTTTGCCCTTGGTTATTCACCCAAGTTTTTTCTGTTGCTAAAACCATGTCTTAACTCTGAAAAAAAAACAGACTTCACTTTAAAAAAATTCTAGAAGATGATTACAGAAAGACGCATGTAACAAGTCTAACCCGTTCAAGCCCAATTACTCAGAAGTGGAAGCTGACCTAATTTCTAAGCAAATGAGATGAGTTTATAACATGTGAAATCAATCAGGTTTTAATTTCTTTTATATAATTTCTTCTAAAGACAAACAAAAATCTAACAGCCTCAGGCTGTACCAACAACAATGAGATGGTCTGAAAATACACCCAAGGGTATGAAAGCTGTATTTTACACATTAGAAGGAGATATATGACCTTTGTTGGAAAAGGAAATTTTGAAGGCTCAGCTGTGCTTGGAGTATGGATAGCTGTCAAGGGAGGTGGCCATGAGTGGGTCATTTCCTAGAAAGGATTTAAAAGAAAAAAATGTGGCTAGTAAACATTTTTATATAGGAGACGTTCAGCGCTTAAAACATTCATATTAATACATTGAAAATCTCCTCATGGATCTGCCCATATAGAAAAAAACATGGCAAAACTTATATTCTGGTCATTCTGAATAGACAACTGTGTAACTTAATTTGCCAACCTTTATGCATGTTTGTAGACCCACTGAAATCTGCCTAAAGTTAAGTATTAAGTGGAAGTGTTTGCATGACTGAGTCCTAACTATATTGTCACCTTCATATTTAATGATTGAAGAAGTAAATAAAGACTTATAGACGTAGATCTTTGGTTTTCAAAGTATGTCTTCCTTGTTTTGAAAGTTGCTGTACCCATCAGTGGTAACACAATGAATAAATTAACGGTGCCCTTTTAGAAGACCTTCATAGCAGAAAGGGGTCAAACTAAATTACACCTTCATTCAATGTTCCTATTTATTCTTCAAAAACTCATTCAGATTTGGGGCAGAAGCTGTCTACGTAGGCACTATATTAAACAAACCCTCTACTGCTCCATTAATCTATTGTATAGAAATGTACTAACATGACTTAAATGCCTGGATAGATTATCATGATCACCCAGATCAGATCTCCTGCATAACCCCACAGAATTTCAACCAGGGATTACTGTAACAAGCCTACAAAACTTGTGGCTGAACTACCTCATCCCTTTTAGGAATACAGGTAGTTTTGATATAAAGACTGTGCACACTGGAGATGCTCGCAAAACCTCAACATATTGGCTAGTTTGAAAAATGTTCCTCTGTCTGCTGGGGTCTACCCTATAATTTGAGGAGGAAGACAGAACGAGGCAATTCTAGCTCTTTAGAAACTCCTGTCTTTATCCCCTGGCCAGCATAGATGTAGGCCAGCTACAGCCACAGTTAGAAGTCGCTTCCTCAAATGAAGCAAGCCATGTATCAGCAGCTGAAGTGTCCATTCTAATAGTCAAGTCTTGCCTAAACTAGGGATTCTAAAATGTTACCTAACTGGAATACTGTGTTTGAACTGTTTAGGATACACAAGGCTCCCAGCTTTAAACACGTGCTTTGCTGTTTGAATAAAGATTAATCTAGGCAAGGCCCCAGGGACTTAAAAGGGCCTTGGAAAGATCAGAAGACAGAACTGATTTGGTTCCTGCCAATGTTCTTAGCAGCTGACAAAGAACAGACCTATCCCAAGGATTAAACACCTGTCTAGGATCTGCCATTTTTCTTCCTTTCCTGAGAATACTCCTTCTCAACACTTCCAAATGTTCATTAACAGCCCAAATTCTCTTCCAAATTTAACCTTGCATCATTCTGAATGAGCATCATTGCAGTCACCCTTCAAGTATGTCAAAAAACTTGAGACCGACTTCCCAGAAGTCACTCATGTAGGAACGAAATCAAATGCACAGTGCTGTTAAAGTCTTTATTACGTCATAGTCTTCAATCCTTTTTTTGTCTAATTAGAGCAACATTGGGGAAAAGGTGAAATGTCGCCATTTTTCCAACCAAATAGCATTTCAAGAAGAACATTAGGAAGTTAAATATGTAAATCAAAAGATTTACCATGAAATATATCTACATTGCTATATTTGGCTCTACAAACATCCATTAAAACAATCTAGAGAGATTTCTATGCAAGAACCGTGAGCAGAGGATTTTACAGATCTAGTTATCATCTTTATGTAACTCTTATCACAGTTAACAATGTTAATGATGATAATGTGATCAAACATTTCCCTTGTATTCTCTCTTTCCTCCCATCATTTCTCTCATTCACTAATTGTGACTTGTTGCAAAAACAAATTACAAGCTCCCTGAAGCACTGTACTGTTATCATGGCTTTTTACCTATTTCTGCATTGCCTAGCATACTAGGATCCTGAGCAAGCAAAAGATTTCTTTCTTTCTGGGACTACAATATTAATACAGATCCTATTTTAAAAGCTAGACTGTTAATTTTATCAGTGAAGTACTCCCAGGTGTACCATTCCTGCCATGGTACTATATTGCGTAGACAAAGTATTTAGAGGACATGAGTTCCTTGTAAGATTACTTTCTGAGAGCAATCAAAGCATCAGCAGCATTTTGAATCTTGCTTCAGGCAACATTGAGGGAAGCAGATTGTGGAAACATAGACCTACACTATACATAAACCTATACTAATCACACACACATTTTTGCTCCCCAGGCTGGTAAGGATAGGGGTAGTGAAGATGGCATAGTGAGTTCAGTGTCTTTGGAGGAAAAAAGGGTTCACATTCAAAAACAACAATCCCAGAACTAAGGGACAGAATTCTTTGGTTCTGTAGTATTTAGTGTATAATCAGAGCTATTGCATTTAGAGTCTGGCTCGAATATTTACTCAAGAAAAGACGGCTATTTTTTTAGTTTTATTTGTGTACTCTGATGGATGCCCAAAGTTGACATTTCTGACACGCAATATGTACTGATCTAACAGAAGCACACTATAATTTCTCCCCATATTAATTTAATCAAATCTGGGGGATGGAGGAAATGGGGCATGCAAGCGAACATTACAAGGGTTTCACTATATGACTTTAAACAACTGAACTGTGACAGCTATACCCTTACCTTCAAGATTTCCTCAACACAATGGACATCATTGGGGAAGGTTTGCTAAAATGTAAAAAAAAGAAAGATAGTGTGAATTTTCAATCAGTTTTTGTGAACTCTTGGCCTGAAATCCAAGTAGATGAGCAAAGGCTGATCTGATATTTCTAGAAAACATACTGAGTAAATAAAATAACACAAGTTAAACTACGGAAGTTCCCCAAAATCACAAGAAAAAGAGGTTGTAAAAATCACTCTCACCATTAACAAAGTTTGTGCTTTCAGCTCTTGACTGGAGAAAACAGGAAGGAAGGAAAGGGGGAGGAAAAACAGATGAAGTTTATATCCCTCAACAGCAACCACTGTTGAATGGTTGGAGAGCTCTATCACAGGAAAAAGGGAACTCAGCTTAGCTTGGAGCACAGAATTGCCATGACACTGGTACAAACAGGGAAAGGGAAGGACACACCCCGATGCAGTTACAGCTATTCATTTAGCTCCCTCTCATGTCTTGACTTCTGTCTGTTAACCTCACCTTTTTCCAAGAGTGCGAGAGCGAGCATGTTGAACAAACCCACTTCTTTGACCAGAGTGACCCTCTTCCACCAATTTCAGAACTTGCTTTACCACTTCTGTTGACCTAAAAGTATCCCCCCAACATGCAGTATCAGAAAAGCCCCAAACCCACACAACATTCAGAGAGAGAGGCAAGACTGAGTAAATGCAGAGACAAACTACATTACCAGTGCCTAGAGTCACAGCTTGAGAACTGATGCTTTCATCACAAAGTTTCTAATCCCCATAGTTGTGAAGAAAGGCTTGAAAAAATTATTTAATTATAACTAGTACCATAACAACTCCCTAAATTTGTAGGCAGCCTGAAACAACAGCAGTTCTAGATGGCCAGGGTGAGGGAGAATTGTTACCCTACATCACTGCAGACCATGTAAAGGAATGCCTTGAGAGGCTGGATACCTTCAGGTCAGCTGGCCCAGACAGTTTACACCCCAGGGTACTTAAAGGGCTGGCAGGCATCATAGCTCAGCCCTGGCCTGGATCTTAAAGAACTTGTGGTGCTCACGTGAAGTTCCTGAAGACTGAAAGAAGGCTAACGTAGTGCCTATCTTCAAGAAAATGAGTAAAGTAGATCTAGAGAACTACAGGCCTATCCGCCTCATCTCTATCCTGGGGAAAATCTAGGAAAAAGTTATCAAAGAGACCATGCTTGACAAACTGGTTGATAAAAACATCTTGAGGGACAGCCAGCATGGGTTTGTTGTGGGTAGGTCTTACCTGACCAATTTCATTTCCTTCTATGACCAGGTGACATATCACCTGGACAAGGGAGAAGAGATAGATATCATATATCTTGACTTCAAAAAAAGCTTTTGTTCTGGTGTCCCATGATCTCTTAATGGAAAAATTAGCTAACTATGGCTTCGGCTACATCACAGTTTGATGGCTGGACCAGAGAGTAGTAATAGACGGAAGTAAATCATTGTGTTGTGGCGTGACCAGTGGGGTCCCCCAAGGCTACATCCTTGAGTCTATACTCTTTAACATCTTTATTAACAATGTAGACATTGGTATCAGAAGTGGACTGGCCAAGTTTGCCAATGACACCAAACTTTGGGGTAAAGTGTCCATACCTGAGGATAGACTGGTGATCCAGGCCAACCTCAGGCTCAGTAAATGGGCAGATGAAAACCTGATGGTGTTCAACACCGAAAAATGCAAGGTACTCCACCTTGGGGAAAAAAACCCCGCAGCACACTTACAGGGTTGGCAGTGCTACGCTTGCTAGCACCATGGCCGAAAGGGACTTAGAGATCATGACTGACTGCAAGCTGAATATGAGCCACCAATGCAATGTTGCAGCTGGTAAAGCGAGCATCCATAGATGCCTCTCAAGCAAATCCCAGGATGTCATCCTCCCACTGTACTCGGCCTTGGTGAGGCTGCAGCCAGAGTACTGCATCCAATTCTGGGCTCCACAATTTAAAAAAGATGTGGAAAAATTTGAGAGTCCAGAGGAGAGCCACACATGATCAGAGGGTAGGAGAACAGGTCCTATGATAAGATATTGAGAGACATGGAACTCTTCAGCCTGGAAAAGCCCAGGCTCAGGGGGGATCTGGTGGCTGGCTATACATATATAAGGGGTGTACATCAGGATCTCAGGGAACACCAGTTCACCAGAGTGCCCCAAGGAATGACCAGGTCAAACAGTCACAAACTCCTCCAAGACAGCTTTAGGCAGGACATAAGGAAAAACATCTTTGCTGTCCAAGCCCCCAAGGCCTGGAAGAGACTGCTTCCAGAGGTGGTGCAAGCACCTACTCTCGAGTCTTTTAAGAAACATTTGGACATCTATCTTGCTGGGATATCTATTAATGAGCAACTGCTCCACGAACCTCAGCAGGCTGTTCCCTCCAAGATCTCTTCCCCCATCAACATCACTCCAGCAGAGAAGCCTGTCTGAACCAGGAAACAAGTAGTCCTGAGCACTCCCAATTAGATTTACTCCAGGTTCTGAAGCAGCAAGGGGTGGTAAGGGACTTGTTTAGAAGTGCGGCAGAATCCTACTGCTTTTGGAGGCAGAGGGATCCTTTGTTTTTTCACATACATCCCTGGAAAAAGGTAGACACTTCTTCCACTATTACTTTAAGGTTGGAATGGAGCGACAGCAGAAGGATAGGGCCAGTGAGGAACCATCTAGGAATTCTGTCTAGGCACACAGATTGCCCCAAGCCAGCCATAAGTGTATAAATTAAGCTCTGAGGAAGAGTCAAAAGTAGAAGTAACACCAATGTTTCCCAACCACATCTAACAAAACAGCAAATATAATGGCTGGTGTCACACACATTTTAAACATCCTACTGGGATATACAGAGAGCAGAAAACCACCTAGCAGTTTCCAGTAGGATACATCTATCCACAATACTCAATGTTACAAAGCAGCAAATAGCATAAATACAGCCACACAAATAAAAGAAAGCAAATGCCTCCTGCCTGTAGAGTCCATGTTTGTAGAAGGTATAGAACAAACTCAACCAGTTGCCGCATAATGGCATGGTCATGGGTGACAGCAAACAGAGATGCTCAGTGGGAAAGAATTAATAAGAAGCACTCTAATTCTTGCACCAAGAATAGGAAAAGCTGTCTGAGAAATGTTAAGTGACAGGACACAACACTGTTTCCACCTTAAAGCTGGCCAAGGAGGACAAGTTTATGTAATTTATATGCATTTGGGTTTTATTTGCTATTCAAGCTAACTGCTACCCTGAGAGTAACATATCCATTATGCACGGGGACTTTCACCTGATCAATGATATCCTTAAAGTTAGAATTAGAAAATAATTTATTAAGTTCAATTTGTTGACCAGTTACTCTTACCAACACGTAGCAAATTCCATTTTTTCATCCTACACTAGAAAAGCACCAATTAAACAAAAACACCTGGTTGCAAGTGTGCTTATGGAAACAAGATGATATTGGGGGAAGGTGGGAGTTTGTTAAATTAACTCCAACACTGGCTAAGAGAGATCAGATCTGAGCTCTGCTCTCAACTAGAAAGTGCCTTGCGCCGTCCCTTCCATTTTACTAACAAAGAAACCAATTAAGTCCACTCATGGCATCTGACAAAGTAGATTGTCGTCTATAAAAGCCCATGCCTCTCTCAACAAATTAGTCTATAAGTGCCATCCTACCCTGCCTTCTAATAAACAAAGTTGGCAAACAGAGTGTTAACATAGTAAGGTGACAACCCAAGGATTATTTCACCTGTAAGAGAGGTGTGGGTTTTTTGTTGGTTTTTTGGGTTGTTTTTATTTATTTATTTTTACACACGCACACCTACCTACCCACCCACTTACCCACCCTTTACACATGGAAGTGAAAGGGCAAACAAAACCTTCCCCCACCCATTCCTTTTCAAGATCTCTAAAGAGCTGAACTCATTTATTCCTAATCTATACTGAGCTGTCAGTATGGCTGCTGTCACATGATGAAGATTTCACTTTTGTCTAATTCTGATCTTACCTGCTTCAACATAAATCAGAAGCAACTCCCCTGGGTGAAAAACCAAACAAATCAGGCAGCAATTGTAAGCGAGTGTGTGTTCATTCAAGAGAAAGAAAATGCAAAATTCTCGTCCTGTAGTAGAGCTAGTGCACAGAAGGGCTCTTCTCTCTCTTTTTAATTACAGCAAACATTATCTTGTATTCCACCAATCAAACTCACCTCTGGGATTCATGACTAGCAAACTCCCCAGTGAACCTAGAAACCTGCATCTCACTGCACTGAAATGGAAGCAGATTAACTGGGCAAAGAACTCTTCTGAAATAGTCCTGAATGGCATGCAGTCCTTGAAAGGATTGGTTATACATGGGGAAGAAAAAGGTTCCCACACAATGGGTATTAAAGTTCCCTCTACACTAGAGTACTAGAAAATCAAGTCAGTTTTTACTGTCCCAGAACTTAGTGTTTTAAGAGTTTTATTGATGGCAAGAGTGAAGCACAGTTAATATGAGGATGATGCCTGTTTTGGGTATCTTCTACCTCACTGCGAGGGAGGCTTTCTAAGCAATTCTTGATTCAGGTACTGTAGATCCCATAAGGCTTTGAAACTGGTTTAGCTTTGTAAAGAGAACTTCTTTGTAGTTAAATCTTCAGGAAGATTCATTTCATTCCTAAAAGACTTGGTTCAACAACTGCCTGCTGCTGTACTTCTTCATACATTGAAGACATTAGTACAGCAGGACCCATTTTGTCCCATGCAGCCTGATCAGATGAGCAGCAGCCTGCCACCAAAACACATACTCACACCGTTTCTTAAAAGAAACATAACTACTATATTCTATAGCCACAGCACAGTCATTGTAGGGGGATTTTTCTCTGTGTATTTAAGTCTATGTCAGATTTAACTAATAACTACCATACAAGTACAAGCAGTTCCAGAGAAACAGTTAAAAAGAACTAGGTATATGCATCTTCAAACCTGGTTTTACTCTTATACTAGGGAAAAAACAGAATGTGAAATGGCTACAACTGCCTAGAAAATCTATGCCACTACCAAATTCTCTCTTCTCAAGAGCACAGGTTTATCTGCTGTCTTAAAGAGTTTTAGGAGAATATTTGTACTCCAATATGCTGCTGTGCTTTGTGATAAGGAAATAAAAATCCTGAAGGCCACGTCACCAACTACAAAAATGTCAAATAGTAAACAAAACTGCCGCCAACGAAGGGCCTAACATCAGGCTCGCAGCAAAATGTTTATTCTACAGGCATCAGTGACTGTCACTGGCAAAAATGGACTTTTACTTCTAAGGGCAAAAAAAAAGAAAAAGAAAAAAAAGCATTTTTCCCCGAAGACAGAAAACAAGCAAACAGCATAAGCCACAATTCGTACTTTGTATTTAGGAGCCAAGTTCTCCCTTGGTGGGGCAGGTTAGCTCAGGGATCTCTGCACCATTTGCATTCCAGAGGATTCCCACCATGGGAGGCCAAACTAGCTGAACATTCAAGCAGAAATGTCTTTATGCCTACTGTGACATACGTCCCAGTCTGGCTGGGACAGTCCCGGACTTCATAGATTCTCCTAGCATCCTGGCTGGTTGGTGAAAATGGAAACAAAAGCCCCTGATTGGTGCCACCCTGCCCAGCCAGGCTCCTCCTGGGACAGGGATCAGCCAGGGCTGAGGTGAATGGAGCGGGCGGGGGGCGGGGGGCTCAGGGGCACGGAGGAGGGGGGAAGGCAGCACCCAGGATTTCCTTAAAACTAATACAGTCACCCTATTCATGCCTCTTATTAGCTGATGTAGGGCCTGAAGAGAGGATTAATTTGTGATCCCAAAAAGGGACAGTGGATCTGTTTTGCTAAGTATATGCTAGTTCTCATGCTCTGTTCAACCAGCAGAGAGAAATTACAACTGCTATTTCAACCCAGAAATTAGAACAGTGCTGTCATGAGTCGGTCCATCTGCCTTAATCCTAGAGATGGCACATGTGCTTGCCTTTTATTTAAGCTCTTACCTTTGCCCATCACTTGTAATATCTGAGTAGCTTTGAATTCACCTCTCCAACTTTCCCACACCCACCCATATAGAACTTGAAAAGCTGGGCTTTGTGCACGTGGACTGAATTTTACCTGCAAGGAAGAATGTAAATCTGTGCTTTGTGTCAGCATGCTACCCAATATTAAACCACCACTGCTGCCCAGCAGCAAATCACTTCCTTTGCCAATTCTCTAAAGAACAGTCCTTTCTTCCTTCAGGTCTTTGTGTGACAAGGTATTTAGCAAAATACACAGATTCACTGGAATTTGACAGGCCGCACTGTGAGTGCTTGTGTTATGGCCGCGAACTCCCAACTCTGGGCTTTCAACTGATTGCCTTAGTGCCTGTGCCGTCCCAATCCCTCTAAAGAACAGTTGCCCCATGAAGAGTTAACCTCCCTCCCATAACCTTGAAATATAATAAATCATGAAACAAAAAGAAACTCTGCTAAACAATTATGGGTTTAGAGTATTAAATATTATCTGCTGCTTTGTATCCCTGTTAGCAGTTTTACAGCCTTTAGAGAGAGAACATTGTAAGGCACTCTCAAAGGACAACTAGACAACTGCTGCATATATTTTCTGTCTTGTATTGCAATTTGTGCAAGCCCCAGGTGGAATTTCTTCATAAGATGCTGATGTTGAATTTCAGCTAGGAAATGATGCATACTTCTCTAGATGCCACGTTATCCCACACAAATCTTGTTAATGTTTGATGTCAAAACTGTTTCACGATGGTGGCCCACTGTAGTTTAAAAAAACCACAAACACAAATTTCTCCAGACAGACAGACAGACAGACAGACACTGTAGTATATCAGTATTTTTTTTTAAAATTATCAAATGAAAATGTATTTTGCAAAAACAGCCCTTTACATTTCTGCTCAAAAAAAGCCCAACTCCCATGAACTTATTTCAAGCTGGCCCATAAATGAAGACAAAAATCCATCCTCCTATCCTCATCACAAAAGCATGACAAGGCCCACATTTATACATGTAAGTGTTTGGTACTTGGGTCCTGTGAAAGATTCAGATTGTTCCTGTTACTGAAAACCCAACTCTGTAGAGATTCAGATACACACACAGCCTTGAAAGAAACCCAGTCATTATAAAAAAAAAAAATCAAATTCACAGGTACTTAAAGCCAACAGTGACCTAGTATTACTGATGAATAAACACATATCCACCAAACCTACTGCACACATTCTGCAAGAGTCTCTCTGTCCAAGAGTCTAAGGAAAAAAACATTAAATTTGAGGGACAAGTAAAAAATTTATGTTTGTTTAGTATGCAAAGAGTGGGTAAGAAGATTATATACCAGAGCACGAGTTATGCAAAACTAATTGCAGATTTTCAGGTTACAAATACCCGGTTAAATAAACAAGTAAGTAATTATCATGAGAAACACATGCAGCACTTGAGATTATACAGAATAAATTAAATTGCCAACTATTTGGAGGGAGACAGGATAGTACAGATAAAGAAAAGACAGTGAAACATGTTTACTTAAAGAAGTTTTGAAGACTGCCATCATTGATTTATGAGCCCATCTGAATTACCAAATAAAACTCAGGCAAGCTATTAAAATAGCAAGATTCCAACACATTCTCCAGCTTTTATAGTTTTGTGTTTATAAATCTCCCATTTCACTAACCTGCATGATCAGCTGATACAGGAAGAGTAATACTCTGTTGGGGCATATAATCTCATTTCTAACGATAGACAATACTTATACACCAGAGATGTGCTACGTAAAGTCCAAACAGATGTTAAATACAGTTTACTGAAACTTTATACTTCAATATATCTTAGAGGTTCAATCCATTGAGACCTATGATTCTAAAAGGCCAGAAAACAAGTCCACTCCCACTATTTAGTGGCTCTCTGAACCCACCAGGTTTCTCCTGGTTACCTCAATCCAAAAAAAAATGTCTATACTTGCACTAATGCAAGAATGAATACAGCAATACATTGTACTAATTTTTTTCTGCATAAAATCATGTATGTTAAATCACATGCAAGTTAGGTAAACCCAAAGCTTATGTAATTCTAGGTACTGCAATTTTGAGACGCATCAGACACTGGCTGGTGTCAGAAGTCAAATCCCAGACTACATAAGAAAGTTCCTGTAGAGCAGTTCTTTTTATATATATATATAAAATACAACTCACCTAACAATGAAAGAGAACAAAAAGACAGACTGAACAGTTAAGTCCTCTGTTGCAATGTTTCTCGAACTGCGGGTCACAACCCAAAAATGGGTCGTAAGAATATATGAAAGGGTTGAAAACTAACTTTAAAAAATGGATCAACAAACTTTAAAAACAGATTCTCCTTTAAAGGAGATAAACGTAGGAAACGGTGGGTTTCCTGTTGCAGGCTGGCAGAATTCCAGGCTGCAAGGGGCTGCTCATGGCTGGGGGGGAGTGGGAGAAGCGTGATCAGGCAAGAGGTGCAATGTGCATGTGTGCACACACACATGCACGTGGGAGCCAGGCAGCACGGGCTGGTAAGCAGCTCCAGCAGGTAAGTCTATGGGTCAGGGGAGAGAAGAAGGGGGCACAGGCAATGTGTTGTGGAGTGCCCACAGGTGATGCTGCCCACCACCCCATATCCACGATGGGGTAGAGCCATGGTCTGAGGGGAGCTGTGGTGGCAAAGCCATGATGCTAGGGCAAAGTCGTGGCCAGTCACACAAGCGGCTGTCAGAGAGAGATGGTAAAAACAGCACAGCCCTCACACCATCCAGTATTTCTCACGCTGCTGGTGCTGTGACTGGCATAGGGGTTCCAGGGGCAGTAGCACCAACGAGTCTTGCCACCCCACTTTGCACTCCACTAACAGTTCCTACTCATGCTGGTTCAGCCAAGCTGCAGCCCCATGCCCACACTGTGTGAGAACAAATCTGAGGGAGCATGTGCCCCACATTCTAAGGGTCTGGGGCCTAGGAGTAGCAGGTTAGGAGTGAGGGGCACCAGCAGGTTGGGTGTGGGTGGGGGAGGGGGAGGGGGAGGTGAGGGGC
>NW_017728948.1:76443142-76482507 GCF_001723895.1 Crocodylus porosus
AGGTGAGGGGCTGTGGGTTGGAAATGAGGCAACAGCAGGGCCAGGGAGCTGTTTTCTACTTGAAGTACTTACTGGGTCAGGACTGGCCTGGCCATCAATGCTTACAAATGGGTCCTGCTACAAAAAAGCTTAAGAACCACTCTTCTATTTGTAATAATCAGGTGGTGGCCGAGCGCTCCGATATGTTTATTTCTTTACCAAAATTTGAATAGCAAGTTATTACTTCATAGGATCTGGTTTCCCCTGATTAAAGTAAAACAAAATTGCTGCTGATGTGAAGTACTAAGCAATACAGCCCTCATCCTGCAAAGTATTAAAGATCATGAATGGTTAGTCTCACTGAACAGAGAGAAATATAAAAGTCACTCTTAACATTAAGGAAATACTTAAGTGTCCAGTGGCACAGGCAGATCTAGGATTTTGAAAAGGAGAGTGCAGATGGTGTGACACATCACTGTATATAACACAGTGCATTTTTTTCACGTAAAGAAAAATTAGAATCTTTGCTAATGTGGGGCTAACACTATATTAGGGGTTAGCACTATATTATTCAGTTTAAGATAAATGCAAAAACAAATATAACTACTGGAATGTATACTAATTGGCTAGATTATATATAAAGTTTAAGAACTATAACAAACAAGGCAAAAAATAGCCAAAATACTGGTAGTCAAAAGACAATTCTTATTAGCCTTGTAGTTATTATAATTAAATGCACATCTCTTACTCATTCATAAAACAAAGCCTAGCATTCCTGAGCATCCTGACAGTTTCTCCACTACTTCATTGTCAGTCATTTTTACACCTGAGTTAATACTTTCCACACCCAAGTTTAAGGTTTTCAGCTAGGCCTAAAAACAGTCTGCAGAGCTGTGAAATAGAAGACACAGGTTACCAGGATTGGCTAACAGATGGAAAAATTACAGAAGAAAGGATATTCTACTATTCAAATGATCAAGACCACTAAAAAAGGATAGAGGGTCATTAACACACGTGGAATACTTTTTTATGCAATGGGTAGTTAACTTGTGTAATAAATTGCCACAGGAGGTGGTAGAGGCAGATAACATAACCAGGTTCAAAAGGTGACTAGATAAATTCCTGTATGATAGATTGATTAATGGCTATTGAACAGAATGGCTGGAGATGTTTCCTCTGGCACCTCCAAACCAATAATGATGGATGCCAGGGTGGATATTGAATAGGGAATAGAACATTGGAAAGATATCCAGGTCAGTGCTCTCCCTCTATAGCATCCAACTCTGCCACCGTCAGAGACAGAACACTTAACTGGATGGACCACTGGTCTGGCCCAGTACGGCACTTTTTATGTTCTTATGAGATTAGCAGGAATCAATAGGGTAACAGGCCATGAAGTCAATTAACACTCCACACTGCCTGAATAAAAATGCTTCCGTCTCCCAGGCAGTTAGTTTGAGTGGAGCAAAAATCAAAGGAAGGTGCAACAACACCACTGCTACCCTCCCTCTTCCCTGGATCTGCCTCTGTTCAGTAATGTGCAGGATCGGACCCAATATGATTCCAAACATTTCCCACCACATATTTAAAAAAACCCAAACATATATGTGTCAAAGTCAAAATAGGAAGAAAGACCTTTAATGGTGGTATGTTTATTAACCTTTTTCTGACAACAGACTTGAGCAAAGTCAAGTGCCTATGTCTGGCTGAAAGGGGGAGCTCTTCATTTAAAGAAGTGTTATAAAACAAATTCTGCAGACTTACTTCACAGTGGATAATAACTGTGGTAAAGCACACAGAACTGAGTTTCAGTGAAACTGCCTTGTGACTGGATGAACAATATCAAGCACAGCCAGCTAACTATTGCACACAATGCTATCGGGGCCATAAATAGTATCCTGCAGATGAGAGACTAGCCAGGTTAGTCAGAAGTCAAGTAGAAGGTAGTATAGATTTACACCTTATAAACTAACCAATTAGATATATAATATATTATAAACAATATAGTATATATCTATTTTGTTTAGTTTATTAAAGTGCAAATTTACTTTGCCTTTACATAGAGAGATATATAGATAGATATCTAGCACAAGCTTTCATGAGTAGAAGCTCACTTCACCAGATGCAGATCAGAAGTTCAACTGGCAATCAATAATGCTTCAATAACTCATGCAGGGAGCAACGAACAGGAAAACACAGGTCACCTGGCAGGCAGAGACTTTTCTCTCTTGACGTAACTTATCAGAGCTAATCTGTCCTGGAAGCAGGGACACTGCTCGGCTCTGAGAGCTTGGGATGGGAGGAAGCACTGACAGAGCGTGACAGAGCGGATCTGTCACGTTATCCAGCAGAGGAAAACGCCAGAGGGCCTGCTTTCTCACATGCACACCCCTCAGCTAAAGCACAGTAACTAGTTGTTAAACTATAACTCTGTGCATCCCAGACCTTGTGACTTTAGGGACCTAATGCTGCTCACTTGAATAAAACAGGCCTGATTTCCAAGAAGTTGTAAAAAATCTTAAACATTACCATCTCGCTAACCAAATGTTAAGTTTCTTGCTTAAAACAAAGCATTACAATATTTCACAATAATGGTCTAAAACACTTGTTTAAACCATTAGCTAGAATAGACTGCTGCTGGTCAACATTGCTTTAATTTCTTAATTCTTTTCCTAAAGCAGATGCAGGTAGAAAGCAGAGTAGTGAAGATGGGGGAAGAAGGGCAGGAAGGGAAATGCACAGGTTATCAGGAGACCTAAAATGTAATTTAGAGAGAAAGCTGCAACACTTCATGTGGAAGACATTAAACACTTTTAAAAGTGTAATGGTTGATGTTTGGTAGAAGGCAGGGTAGGGGATGCACCTTAAGTGTAGACTGACTAAAGTGTGCGCACCCCTGATCCCTCTTGTCCTCCTCTTCTCAACATGGAATCTAAAAAGACATTTGCTATATATTATAGTAAAAATTGTGCATCTGTACACTGAATTGAAAAATCTCTCCCCTTCACCCAAATCATTAAGTAGCTTCCTTGTGAGGCATTCCATGAACTATACGGTAGTTTTCAGCAGCTGCTGCCAACAAAATTATCCTCCAGACAAAGCCAGTCGTACCTTACTGAATCAGTCAGTCATAGGCTGCCACTGTTGAAGTGAGCGAGCACCAATAGTCAGCAGCTGTAACAGTACACAGATTGTGCAAAGATCACAAAAGGAAGTCTGGAAGCAGATATTAACTGGATAGGATGTCGACTGCCTAAGGTGTTATAGACTTCCCTGTTTATTTCTGTATCAGTAGTTTCCACACCACTGCTTATTTGCATGAGTACTACTGTCACATCCTATCTCCAATTTCCTCTTTGACATTTTCTATGCAACAGACTACTGATTTCTCAGTACTTATCAGAGGCAGAGCTGCATAGTGACTTGAGGAGCTGTAAATTTTTAGGAGAAGAATTTGAAATTTAGTGGAACCACACACACAGAAAACAGTTCTTGATTTTATTAAACCATTGAACAGCTAGAGACTGATGCAGCAGCCAATGAGTTCCATATCACTGGCCGCACAGCTAATTTGGCTTGATGATTTCTTACATCTGTTGCCACTAAAGAGCTATTAACACAACAGGTCACCTATAAATACTAAAAAGTGTTATAAAAATATCAGACTAATCTACAGATGTTTTCTATTTAATATATAGATTTTAAAATAAATACGGCTTTTTTAAATTAGTTGCCAGGCTCTTACCACTTGAATGTGACAAAGTCCAATTATAAACACAACAGAAATATATTTACATGCAGGCACCATTTAAAAGGCAGAACAAAGGAAAATTAGGTTCCAAACCACCTTTCTGTCCTCAGTTTACCCTTATGTACAGAGCTACTGTAAAAGAGGCCTCAGAACTAAGGGATCTTGTATATCAGAATAACGATTCTGCCCATTTCAAGTCAAACTAAGGACACCAGGCCCATCCTACCTCCTACTGCCCCCTTTATATAATTTTTTTTTCTTTTGCACTTTTATAAACTAGTCCACTGCTGAATCTGGACATATTTTGGTAAACAATATACACACTAGAACAGGTACTGAAATATTACTTAAATGTGTATCAGATGTTTGAGACTGCTCAAAATTTGAAATTTGAGTTATCCTTGTTAGGTCCAAGAAATATCCACCATTAGTACTAGGCCCCAGTTTAAGAACTTAAACAGATTAGTTGTGAAGTAAAGATGATTAAGTTGTTTGTTTTATTTTATTAACAAAAACAAAGGCAAGTAACATCAAAACGTGAAACACAGGGCACTAAAAGTGGCTTATGCCACCCTGCTTCAGTTGGCTGAAGTTTTTATTTATTTATTAGATTTATATGCTGCCTCTTCCCAAAAAAGGCTAAGGGCAGTCTACAGTTAAAAACAAAATTACTGATGAAAACCGTGATATTAGTTTTTATGATTACATTACGGAGGATGCATGTGAAGGTGAGTATAAAAGGTGTGTGAATTTATTTACAACAACATTATTTATGTAAATGAATACTACTGTTCCGGCAGCTTGTCAAGGTGCACAGCCTTTGAAAGAGGCTTAAATTTTGCTGTAGGAACATGTGTCCTTTGGAAAGATCCATTTTATTTAATTCAATCAATCTCTCTCAGTGCAGCTTTCATTGTACTGGAAATTATTATTATTATTATTTTTTAAATCACAAGTTCAGGAAAAGGGTCTTCCAACTCTACTATCCAAGGATTTATTTTGTGTCCGGAACAGTTTTCTTTAACAATTCTTGAAACAGCATCAAATATATTTCCATGTTATTTTCATACTATGCAAAATTCTATTAGTCAACTACAATCTGCTGAACAGTAATACATGAAGCACAACTAATAATTACTAAAACTGGCAGACAAACTTATGGGTGTCAGATACCCTTGGATTCATAGTTTGTCTGCTTTTTTCTTTCCCAGTAATCACATTATCTTTTTGGGGTCTTACTATTTGTTTATAATAAGCACTGCCAGCCTTGTGCTGTAGATAAAAAGAAAGCCATGTAAAATGGAATATCAACAGCACTAAAAACTGCCTTCCAAAGTCTTCTGATTAGACAGCCTATTAGCAGTCAGCAAAAGAACTTGAAGCTCTGGAAGTTGACAAGTCTTGAATAAACCAAAAGTTAGGGACTTTCCTTAGTAAGGGAAGGAAGTAAGAATGAGGAATGAAATTTGCCCTAACACTCAAAATTTGCTCTAGAGTTCTAAAGAGAATAGATGTCTAAGCCAGTGCCCTCAGCTTCTCTTCTGCAAGCTTCAGTCCATGGTGCTGCCCAGAACTTGTATCCTATTTCCAAAGACCCTGGGGGAAATAAGTGAGCTTCAAGAAAACAAGAGTGGAGACTTGAGAAACAATTTTCACTGTAGGGTTAATTTAGCTATTTCTTGTGCTAGGGTTCCTCCAAATCCAGGTACCTGCTCACCAGAAAGCTCTGAGCTAGGTTTTTATAAACCTAGGCTAGATAGCCTGGCCAGAGGCGAAGAAATGACCCAAGACTCCGCACTTTAACCTGGCCTGGTAACCCACTCTTTGTAATGCAAACACCAAGTTAAACTGACAAGAGGCACTGGTCATCCTACACTGCCCCTGAAATCGGCAACGCCAGTGGCATGTCAGCAGTAGAAGTGCTGGCAGTGGAAGTCCCAGCACTTCTGCCACTGTCGTGCCACATGCAGAAGTGCTGGTACTTCTGCTGCTGCCGTGCCACTGGCATGCTTGGTGACCAGCTGCTGGGGGACCCTCCCAGCCCAGTCACCAGCTGGCCACTGGGAGACCACCCCCCTGGTCATGCCCTGCTGGTGCCACACCCCAGACTCAGGAGACACCAGGCACTCATTCCTGTGGTAATATTGGTAATATTTTTTTTCCCTCTCCCTACTCCCCTCTGCGTTGGACCTTTGGTATGGGGTCAGTAAAATGCAAAACAAGCAGAGGTTTTAAGATGACATCTCCAAAAGGCTGGCAAAAAAGGGGGGGAGGAGATGCTAGATATACTATACACAAGAAGGTCCTGCCTACCTCAAAAAAGTCCAGAAACTATGCGGCTCCCACAGGGTTGAAGGTAAATTCCACAATGCCATCCTTCCTCAGGCCTGCTCTGCACTACTAAGCTTGGTTGACAGAAATTGCTTTCTGGTTGCCATTGGTTTGCATTCATCCACACAGGAAACCTAGCTTAAATAAAGTCACTGCCCCAAACAATACAAATTCTTAGCTAATTTACGACCACTAATTGAACATTGGTATGGATGCAATTCCAATGGTATAGGGGTGTCAGTGTCAGAGCTACACAGGGAGCACCATCTTTTCTGTCAACAGATCTCCCTCAAAAAACATCCAGCACCAGCATTATCAGCCAAGTTTTCCAGAGTCATCAGGAACTTAAGTGATCTCCACCCTATCATACCTTTGACCTCCTTTCTACATAACCATCAAAAATGGTCTGCTGACATTTGGGCACAGAGGACATAAGCCACATTTATGTGAAGCATATTTTTCCAGTATAATTATACGAATATGCTGTACTCAAAGTTTAGCTGGCCACAGCTTGTATCAGTAAGAATGCAATTCTCTTAGTGTAACAGTACGTCTACACTGGGGCCTTTTGCTGGCACTGCTAAGTTGGTCAAGATCACACCTCCTTCACACCCCAAACATGCATCAGACTTTTGTAGTATAGACGTGGCACTGGTTTATTTGTAACAGGGTATTCTTGTATCAGTACTCTTGGCTAACACATACAGTTTGGAGCTAGTCATCATCATGTAGTAGGATTCACTCATCTCAGATGTTTTGGATAGAGAAGGTTGTACTATGGGGGGGGTCTTATTTGTGGTGGGGTTCTTTATCAGACTTTTTTCAGAAGCCCTTGCCTATTTTCAGTTTTTTATACTGTGCTAATTTAAATAAAACCATCATCATGGAATGGCCCCCTGCTGTTTTTATTATTTTTTAATGGAGCTCATCAGTATGAGCAAGTTTCCTTGTAAACTCCAACACTGTCTTCAGTAGAATTTTTTATCTCAAGCTAATTGTTTGCCATTTAAAACTCGGGTACTTTAGATTAGCCTTTACAAACATGTGAATTACCAATTAACTTGAAGTATGCAAATAAATGAAAGTAAAAACTCTAGAGAAGCCCACAAAGTTCTTTGGTAAATGCTATATTGTTTATTAGATTAACTCAAACATTTGGAAAAAATCTTCTTTGTAAGCTTTCGAGTACAATTACACTTTCTCAGGCAGAGGCAGTGCCTGCAGATAGAGAAGCCCAAACCCTTAGCCAGCGGACAACTACCAGAAAACTGTTCTTGTAGATGCACTTCAGCTACATAGAATATTTGCAGCTGGAAACAAAGGGTGACTGTATATGTGCTGAGAAGCTCCTTCAACACTGTAATTACAGCGCTCCAGCAGCCTCTCATGTATCAACATCCCCACATTTCAAAATGGCAGCAGGGGTGCTTTAACTAAAGCTTGTTCAACAAGCTTGAATTCAAGCATGCCCCCCACCATTTTGAAGCATGGGGACACTGATACACAAGATGCTGCAATGCTTTAATTAGAGTGGCTCTCAGAACCGTTTTAATTAAAGCACCTCCCCACCCCCAGAGCATGTGTAAAAGTGCCCAAACTCTTTTCCTTGGCTGGAGGTATGGGTCAATGTGGTAAACCCTAGAGACTTCCAATAAACACATGGCTGGAGCTTACAACTTGTGAAGACCTAGGAAAAAGATGACGACTTTGCCCAGGGAAAAGAAAGGTAATAATCAAAAGAGGCCTTGCATATTGAATTTACTGTGCACTGCTCTAAAATAACTATGCTCAGGGCTCTCCAACTTTAGCACAGCCAGGGGCTATATGTGGTACCTGCACGCAGCCCCTGGGCTGCTCACTGTGTTGGTACTCTCCTGGGATCCCTCCCACTTCACAAGACCCCTCCCCCCCCACATACTTCAGGCAGCAGCACCAGCACTGTGTCCCTCCCGCCCCATGGCCTGGGCCAACTGCATATGGCCCCTCCCTGCATGAGCTCTTCTCCTCTGCAGGAGTGGCACACAGCTCTTCTTCCCTGCCCACACTGTGCAAGTTTCACAGATGGCACATGGACCCCTATGGACTTGTCCACTGCACAGCAGTGGGAGAGGCAAGCACCAGGGACCATGTGCCAGCAGCTGGACAACCCTGCATAGGACTCTCCCATATTAATACCAATCACATTCTAAAAAAAGGAAGAAAGAAAAGAATCAAAATGAGAGAAAAAAGAAAAAAAATGTGCCTATGAAGTAAGCACTCCCACGGTGCAAAAACATTCTGGACCAAACACACATAAATGTCACTCCATATGTTGTCAAAACTGGGGGAAAAAGTTTTAATCATCACAAAATGCCAAGAAACACATACAAGATCTCTGCAATATTGCCAGTAATGTTTGAGATGCCTCCAACAAAATGGCAGCAGACTATCCACAGTATTCAGTCTTAAAGAACCAATCCTTGGAACTACAATGAGGAAGACACAAGATCAGATATTACATGCATATCCACCAGGAGTCAGCATACATTCCCCAAAAGCACAGTTGCTCCTTAACTCTTGTGCTTCTGCTGAGATCAGTGGTAAAACCCCCATCAGCTTCAACAGGAACCTATTTAGAGCGCTTCACATTTAAAATCTCACTCTTCAATGTTTTACCGTGTCTGAGTTTATGTAACAGCCTGTATAAAAGTGTATGCAGAAGTTTATAAATGTGTAAAGGATACTTCAACTTAAAAATATGTAAGATTAAATTTACTAATAACTTATCTTTTTGCCTTTGTTTCCAGCTAAAAAGGGAAACATTCTTTGCTTTCCTCCCTCCATTCTCTACCCCAAAGCCACCAGTGCTTTCTAGTCCCGTCAGCTGAATAGTGGGTTTATTTCATGGTTTTAATAAAAACAGATAAAACAGAAGAGAATGATGAATCAACTTACTGCCTGCAACAGCTCTCCTGAGTATAAAACCACATTTTTGTTTCAAGCCACAGGTTTCATGAGCACCCACATACCTTCCTGTATGGCACAACTAGCTAGTTTATTTGACAATGCTGTATAAGCCACAGAACTATTACCCCTTTTGAAAAAATATAGTTGTAGTTCACAGGGGGAAGCCAGGCAGTCTACACCTCAGGTTTCCTCAATGAAGGAGTGCAACGAAGTGAAAGCAAGATAGTTTTAGTATGTGATCTGACTTCTGCTGAAGTCAACAGCAGAACTTTAAAAGTGTCAGTCGCTTAGGATCAGACTCTTAAAGGGACCACACATGAAGAGCACTGACTTTGAAGCCAGCTGGAACCTCTTCCTTGGTGCTCCAGGGTTGCAGAGCCCACAGCACAGTGAACCATACAGTACAACCCTGGGGCACTTCATACAGTTTGATTAACCAAAGTTCAACTTGTGCAGCTTCAGTTCTCAGAATGCATCCAAGCTGTGCATCAGCCAGCACTCCTGAGCCGTCCAAAGCTTTCTGCAGAATTTTAAAATGATCGCTTGGAGGCAGGGGAGGAGAGAAGAACAAAAAAGACATTTTCTAATGCTTACAGAGAGCGTAAGAACATTTAAGACATCTAAAGCACAGTTCCTTGGGGTTTTTTGAGCGAATTAGAACTTAATCTAGAAAGACGTACTATTAACTTGAAATTTAGTCATTTTTTTGTAAAAATGAGCAAAGAGTTTCAAATACAATATCTAATCCTCTGCACCCTTGTCAATTACTGTGGTTTTTTCATGATTTCCTTGGAAAACATTTCTCTTACCTGCTGCTGTATAAGACACCCCTATGAGTTGCAAGATCATTGATCATACATGGAGAACAAATGCCAGTGAGACAAAGCTGTGCTAAAGGCACAAGATAAGAAAATGGGGGGGGAAGGGGAAATAGACTTCCATTTAATTTCTTTCAGTTACATGAATCCTAGTTGTTTCTTGTAACAATAGTAGCTAAAATAAATAATAAGTATGTGGGGGGGGGGTGTTAAGCCTGAAGGAGGACTTTTTTACTCAAAGTCCACTGAAGTCAATGAGAGCATCTCCGCTGACGATGTATCAGGTCTGTATCTTGCAAAGACCTGCAAATGCACTTTACTTAAAGGACATGAATATTCCCAGTGACTTCACAGGGAACTGACTTCAGCGGAGCTGCTCATGCTGAAAATTAATTCTTCTTCGGTGTTATTTTTGTGATAACCCTGAATACTTCCTTAATTGAATAGTTTTAAGGTAAGATATGACTGTTGTCATAATCCAGTCAGACCTCCTGAAGAAGTCCTTTACCTTACGTTCCAAACTCTGTGGTAATTAAATGGAGACAACATAGCTGGCCCAGCAAATCGTAACTAGGGATTTTTGAAAGTCATGTTATTATGCATGTTATTGTCTTACTCAGTTGAACTCCTAATAAAGCCATGAGCACTCGCACCTGTATTTGACAATAACACATCTATGTCAACAAATTTGATGAAATTCAGGAATCTATCTATCTGTCATTGGGACAGGTAAACCTGAAAGAGGGAACTGAATTTTCACAGCAGATGGCCCAAGACAATGAAATTAGTTTGATGAAGGGCTAAAATTCCCCCAAGATGCATCATTTTCAGAACAAAGTACAACACTCGCTTCATTTCAACACCACCACACGACAGAAGAAGAGAGGCAGAGAAACAGGCAATGACAGAAAAATAAAACCACAGCAGAGAAAAAAAAATAAAGTCACTATGTGAAAAGGAAGGAAACTAGACTATATGTGGAACTTTACTATAGTACCAATAGAAATTTTATGGAGTGCAAGATGCCACAACAGTTATGGGATATACACTTTGTCTGATGAGACAAATGCTTTCTGCAGCCGACAGGGATGGTGGTAAGGATGGAATTTCTTCTTGGCATCCCATTGACTGACCTGATTCTAGTGGGGGAAAGATTTAAAGTGTTTTTAAAAAATCCTTGTCAGTCCCTGTTTATAGTGGTAGTTTAATTTATGTATTTTTACATGCTTTGAAGACTAAAACAGTTCTACTTTCCTATTTACACTTGCTAACACAAAGCTGAGGCCCACAGCACAGTATGAAATGTTTAATTTTTCACTTCCACTGAAACAGACTCAAACCCCAAGAAAAGGTCAAAAAATGCACTTGCATTTACATTTGATTTTACAGTGTAATTTTTTTTTTTTTTTTTAAATACACACAAATCCATAATGTTTGGCTTTTAGCTATGGGCTACTCCAGGGCGGGCAAACTCCCTGGGAGTTTTCCTATCGATGCCTTCAGGTGCTGAATCCAGAGCTCAGTCAGAAGCATTCTTTACACCAGGGGTGTCTAACGTTTCTGAATGTGGGGCCGGATCACGAACTTTTCACGTATCGCCCAGTGGGCCAGCGAGTCATATTCAAACACCCTTTGTCCTGGGCCAGAGAGAGCCTGCCTGTGTTGCCCTACTGCACCTGCCTGTTACTGCAAGGTTCATGGTAGCTGCTGTTGGGCAGGGGCAGGAGGGACCCATTCTGCATCCAGCCAGCTACTGCCCCAGAGACTGAAGGGGAGAAATAAATAGCTCCACATCCCCATCCCCTGAGCTGCGCAGCCCCACGAGCTAGTGCTGCCTGAGGATGGGACAAGGCCAGCCAGAGCAGCAGGGGCTAGGCTGCATTTTCCCCCTGCCTGCACCGGTCAGTCCCGAGTGGCACATGGCTCCACTGCCACTTCTGCTGGCTGGTGCCAAACTGGCCAGCCTCCTCCTGGCCCCAGCATCACGTGGGAAGCCGGCTTCAGCTGCAAACTGCTCCAGATGGGACAGACCTGCCCAGGTTGGCACCAGCCAGCAGAGGCAGTGGCAGAGCCGTGTGCTGCTCAGGACTGACTGGTGCAGGTAGGGGGAAAGTGCAGCTGAACCCCTGCTGTTCCGGCTGGGCTCATCCTGTCCCAAGAGGCACATGGCTGCTTCTCTTCCCACACACACCATGTCGGTAACGTCAAGTTGACGCCGTGCGTGTGGGAACCTTGTCCCTTCTCCACCCCTTTAGCAGCCATTAGGATGCTGCTGAGGGGCTGGGGGAGGGACAAGGGGTGGGAACAAAAGTAAACAGCGTTGCAGCACCACGGGCCACAGAAAATGTTTCGGTGGGCCACATGGCGGTCCGCGGGCCATATGTTGGACAAGGCTGCTTTACGCAAATTAAAATAAGATATGGTACCAGTTCTCTGTAAGGTTTAATAAGCAAGTCTGTCTTTAAATACTATACTGCAGTGTTCAACATGACATTGTACTGACTAGCAAGTGTACAATACTAGAAATACTCTCTAGGCTGCTCAGTCTTAGTCTGACCTAATGTAAACACAGCAGTCCATCCTACAACAGAAGACAGAGCAATTCCCTTCTGTCACTGAAGGTTTGAAAATAAATCAAACTATTTCCATGAACTTCTACTCATGCTTTCTTCAGCTGACACTTGACGACCCCAACAATTGAGGCATTTTACATAAAAATGCTAAGTAAACAATGGATGTACTGTAATGTTCATGCGTGGGTGCCTGGAGGAAATCAAACATTCTTCAAAGATTTTACATGCTTTTCTAACCCTGAGATGGATTATTTTGTTCAATCTGAAAACAAATACATGGGCCTTGTTCTTATGTTCAAACAGCACAAGAAAAAAAATCCCCAGTGTTATATTTCTTTGTGTTAAAAGCATAAACGAGTTTGCATTCTGGGGGAATGAGGTCCTTATACCTTTTAATAAAGGGTTGTTTTTTTTCTTTAAAAAGGCTGATTTAAATGATTCCTGCATCTCTAAGTAGATGTTACCTAATTATAATTGAAATCCTGATAAAACAGATTTAAATGAAAATTAAGTGCATGGCAAACTACATGAAATACCAGTCAAGATATCTTTATTTCATAAACAAGTTATATATTTTTAAATAAGGAATTGATACAGGTCCACACCTCCAACTTGTCAAGGAAGTAGTTTCCTTTTTCTTATAAACAAGAAAAAATAGTAATAACCCCCCAAATTATAACCACCATTTATGTATCACTTTACATGTTCTAAGCATTGCGCAATCATTAACTCCTTAATCCTGATAACACTTCCCACTCCTATAAAAATGCCGGTGCTGCTACAGACTACATATTCCAAGCCATGCTTTCAAAAAAACAAAACAAAACAAAACAAAACCAAAAAACCCAACACAGCTTCACTGTGCAATGTGTTACTTCATTCCTCCTCTATTATGGACATTTCTCTTCAGTGTCTCAATTTCCCTTTTCCCTTATACCCTCCTTTTCCCTTCCCCCAAAGAAACATTTTTCCACACTATTTCTGTTGCAGCACAATCCACAAGGCTTTAGGGAAATAGGAAAGAACTGGGGCAAAATAAAGACTAGCAAAGAAAAAATGAGAGTGGGAAATGAATTCCTCCCCAATTTTTCAGGACAGATGAATTTCATGTAGGTGTAGGATACCAATACCAATACAAATACCGAGACTAAAGCAAACAGTCTTTTCAGAGATGAAACTTCTGCTTTGCTTCTATGCCATCTCATTCCAGTTTGTGTTTTTATATACATTATATTTTATAATGTTTTAAACATATTCAAGGTTCCAGCTACTCTAGAAAATGCTTGTCAGGTATGCTGTCTCAGGAAGCTCTTCTAATATAGGCAGAGTATATATTGGTAGACACGCTTTTGCTAGTGTAACTTATATCAACTTTATGAACAAAATTAGACAAATTGACAAAAGGACTTTGCTTTGGTAACACCACAACTTTATTAGTACTTTGCCACTGTAAAAAAATGGTGGTTAAAAATGTATTTAAATAGATTTTGAGAGAGCTTTCTCTCTCACACAAACCCTAAAAAAGTATTATGCCAGTGCTGGCATCGCTTCAGCGTTACTGCATTCTGATGCATCTGTAAAGAAACTTTCTATAAGAGTGGTTTTCAACCTGTGGTCTGTGGACCCCTGGGGGTTTGCAGATTATGACTCAGGGGGCCATGAAAGAGTACAATCAAAAGTATGTGAATACCCACACTTACAATTCAAAGGGGTCTGCACTTGCATTTGTATTTTCCAAAGGGTTCCACACTTTCTTTTGCAATTTTTTAGGGGTCCGCAAATGAAAATAGGTTGAAAACCACTGGTCTATAATGATGAATTCCATAGTGCTAACTGGTTCCAGGCATATGATCTTTAATGTGAATGGCTCCTTCCAAATTAACTTACATATATTACTTTAATTGAAAATTATAGCAAAACCTTATATTAACATATAATATACTCTTTGAGAATATAAATCCAGAAGCCAGGAAACTCAGATTAGGAGGTAAAAATTTGCGAGATGCCTTAAGCATCTTAGAAGCTTGAATCCTACTTTCAGAAGTGATTTAAGTATTTAAGAGCCTAATTCCCATTGACTCTCAGCAAGATTTAGGCTCTTAGGGCACCTATGCACATGCTCTGAGACATTCTTGATTAATTGAGTCTTCTGGGGCATTCTAATCAGAATGCTCCACAGTACTGCAGCATCTCATGTGTTAAGTGCATTCAACGAGCTTTAAAGTACCCCCACCACCATTTTGAAACATGGGACACTGAATACATGAGATGCTGCAGGCGTTTTAAGTAGAGCAGCTCCCGGGAGCCACTGTAATTAAAAAGCACTGCCCCTCCCCCACCAGCACCTCCCTGGAGCATGTGTAAAAACACCTCAAGTGCTAAAGACATTTTGAAAACGGAATTTAGACCTTGCAAAGCTGAAAGAAGCAACATCTTAATACATTCACCCCTATAAGCACATGGCTATCCCCACTTCTATTTGGAAACACGGTTTTAAAACATTTCTTCGTTCTCATTAAAGTTTGATAAATAAGACCTGAATGTATTTTAAACAAGCAAACAAGCAAACAAACAACAAAACTCCACTCAGTTACTAAGAGAATTGGCAAAAAACTGCTCTGTACTCTCTTTCACATACATTCTTTTTATCTGGAAGAGACATCTTAGTCCTCCACACCAAGCAGCTTCTCATTCAGATCTTTCAAAACCTATTTGGCCTTCTTTTGCTGAGAAACCACAAGTCCATAGGATCAAACCTTTTCACTTTGTCTTTGAACTGTTTCTCTCTGCCCCATTTAGGACCATTAAAAAGTCCACCCACTGACTTCAGTAGACTTCAGCTTGGCCTGTTAGCCTACGAGAAACAAAATGCCATGGTTTCTAAAGTGCAATGTACAACTGAGATTAAAAATATGTGATTTTAATCTCATTATTAATCTAATAAAGGAGAAGAAGGCCCCAATCCAGGAAAGCACTCTCATTTAGGAGTGGCTATGTTTTACAAGATTCAGGTACTAAATCTTGAAGAAATGGTGGATAAGCCAAAGAAAAAACAAGATGTCACCCCACCATCATATCTGTCGCATGTGATATGTTACAAGAGAAATGTGACATCTAAAAAGGAAAATTCAGAGAAACAGAAGTAGCCGAAGTTAATTATATGAGGTTTTTGAATACCGCATGAGACCTCTGGTTGCCAAAAACACAGATTTCCTCTCACAGCTGAATATATACATTAGGAAGGCCATTGTGGTCATTGTCTAATCACATTAAGTCCTATTCCCCGCCCCGCTTTCCTTTTTTTTGATGCACACATGTGAGCATGTGTCTTTAACCCAGAAGGTACAATTTACAAGCACTTAGAATTGTTTTTTAAATTAGTTTCCTAGTATCTGGGAACTGATGGATTTCAGCTGTATTCCAAAGTCAAGTTCTGGAGAAATATTTTCTCCCAATGTAATGGAAGAAAAAGACAACTGCACCACTAGCTAAAGTAGTTATGGTGTGCGCATTGAGCTATTTTTGCTACCCTCAGAGATAGGGAGAGAGATTTGTTAAAAAAAAAATTAAAAATAGTGAATTCCCATTCTCAGTTTCATTTTAAAGTATTTTTGAAGTTGTGTACTTACATCAATATGTTTAAATATCATTCAGTCTTTGTTGGTAGATTCCTCACTGCTTTTATATGTAGACTATTAAATGAATAAAATGCCATGCAAGAAAATGACTATAAAAATGGTTGATCTTAAAAATCATGAAGCTGAGAGGTACCTACAGAACCTGGAATGCATCTTATACTCTGTTTTGTGCTAGGGGTCACTTGTTTCTATGCAAGAGAAGGGAAGGGTGGTATGGGAACCATGATTTCTAATGCCATTTTTGGCAAGAACTGTAGGTATATAGAAAGCCACATCCAAGTGATACTCAGTGGAATTCTGCTCCTGGTACTTAAAACCTAGATTTTCAAGGCTGAGTTAAATTTAACTTCCAGTCACCAGACCTTACAAGGCTCACCCCATCAGATTGTTTTCCCCTTTTCAGCAAGAACTTACATAACACTCCAGCCCTCTTGTACAATATGAATTTCCATTTCTACCTGGGAGAAACTTTATAATATTTGCATTCTATGCCTAAGGAAAGGTGCATATGGCCAAAATGAAGCTTTTTTTTTTTTTTTTTGCAAATAAAGAAAATTTAATTGCAACTGTCTAGTTGGTCTAATGAACGATATCTCCTCTACCATACTGATTGCTTGTACTTTTAAACCAACACGGCTATAACCTGTATCCCTGATACAGGGATTGGGTCACTTTTCAACCTTCAATAAGGAGCCCAGAATAATCAGCTTAAAAGTGATAGAATAGGCCTAGCTCCTCGATCATTCTGGGGGCCATTCTTTGAACTTGCTCCAGTATATCTACATCATGTGTTCTCAATCTTTTCGTATCTAAGGCACCTCTCATTAGACTCAAAGCACCCCTTGGAAAAAGCAAACTCAGTTTCCACTTAGTTTTTGACTATGGAAAAAAGATAATTGAGCAGTTTTTCTGTTGCAAAGAATGGAAGGAGACCACAATAGGTCAGAATGTTTTTAACAATATGGAGTCCTATTTGAAATATCTGACTTTTTCCTTGTGAATGATCTTTGCATACCTAACAGTGCTAACATTGCATGGCACTCCTTAAAGGCACCTTGGTTGAGAATCACTGCTCTACATCTCTAAGTGTGAACCCTGGAACCAGATACAGTATTCCGAAAAAGCCTTACAAAAAAACAAGATGATTTCCTTACTTCTGCTTCACATCCATACACCCCAGCTTACAGTAGCATCTGACTCTGCCTGGTGATTTTCTCCAAGTAAAAACCTGGAAACTCACCAGAAATTAGGAATTATGTCTAGCCCAATCACTTCTTAAAAAGGTCACATACCCAGATGTAGAAAGATTCAAGTTGCTTATGTTTGCTCAAAGTGTATTCTGACTTTCTCATTCTACCCCCCCCCCCACACCCCAATCAATAAAGTTACTGGGTTACAGCTTGCCTTGCTGTGTTACTGAGGAGGGAGGAGAGAGGCCTTCAGCCCCAGCTCAGCCAGCTAAGTTTGTCTTGTTATTTTCCCTCAGTTTTACCTGATGCTAACTTTGGATGCTTTGGGCTGAAAGAAGTACCCAGAAATATTACTGTGGGCAAAGCACTCCTAAGGCTCACAGGGTCTGTGTGCCCCTGCACAAAAACCTACCAGAGACCAGTGCCCAGGTGGTGGCAGCATTATCTCAGGCTTGCAGGTGTTCTCCAGGAAGCAGGACAGCTGTCTGTAGGTTACCCAAGGGAGACTTCTGAAGCAAGGTTTTAGGCCTGGCACAATGAGGTGAGTGGCTCTGAGTAGTAGCGCACCCTACTGTGCATGCCACACCCCAAACCAGTAATCTGTCTCAGTTTTAAATAAACTCTCTCTTCCCCAGTTAATGAGTAGGGACCTACTTAAATTGTAGTGAAAAACCCTTTGTCTCACTCATGGTGTGCAGAGCTCATTTTGCAGGAATTTTGTGGTGTCCCCACCCCTCAGTGCTGATTGGCAGAGAGTCCTGCCCCTCAGCATCAATTGGTGGAGCTGTCCCAGTGGATAGGTACCCAAGGAATTACTGCCAGTCCACCGAACTCGAACAGTGAAAATAAATACATGATATCTTCATGTTTTTGGTTAATATTTAGTTTCCATAAACACAAAACCAGTTGGCTAATATTGAAATGCCATCCTGCCAGAGAAAGAAAGGAGAAGGTAACATTCTGCCACGTGGGTAAGGAAACAAGGAGGACTCACAACATTCGTGCTGCAGAAACTTTATTTTTCCAGAACATCCAGGCAAAAGATGGCAACCAAAAAAACTTGGCTCTGGGGAAGCAGACCAGGGACCTCACAGCAAGTTCCAACACTGCATCCTGCTAAATTACTCTTTTGCAAAATGTTCATTTTTATCCAAGTCAAAAAGAGTTGCATCCTTGCTTTCATCCAAATAAAAGTCAGCATAGCAAGTCAGAATTCACAGTTAGAAGATCCAAAATGCGTCTCAACGTTGAGCATTTTTATCCTTAAAACAAATATACTGAGCTGACTGGGTGCATACATAAAGTGTATCCTTGATATTTTAAAAAGGAAACCAGGCTGATTCCAAAAACTGACTTAACTAGATTTCAACCTGTCACCTCACTCTCCATCTTTACTTCTATTTATAAAATTCATGTAGTTCTTCATAAATCACTGCCAGTCAGAACATGACCCAGAAGGAACATTACAACAAAACACTGTTTTTGTGCGATGGAGGAAAACAAATCGCTATACAGCAACTGATTTTGACTACAAGTTTCCAAGTAATTGATTAGAGAGACAAAAGTAGCACTAATGTAGCATTAAGGTTGAAAAGCCAAAGACTCAAAAGCAAGAAATCCTATAGGTGGCTGTTTCTGCCATAGTACAAATGAAAAGCTATTGTATGCACTATTTATTTTATGATAGAGATTTTAAAAGCAAGCAGTTAACATGTCAGGGTTTGCGCTTACCTCAGAATAGAAAGTATAACATTTGTACAAAACTGCAGAAAACATAAAATTGTAAAGACAGAACTAACTCTGAATTTTCTGAATGCTTCTTTTCCAAACGTCAATGCTGTCTTAAGACAAGTGTTTGCATTTAGCTCCTGATTCAGCAAGGTTCCTCAAGCACACGCATAAATGCTTTTGTTGAAATGGAAGTTTAACTTTCCCTAAGGTTTTAAAAGTCTTTTTTTTTGTTGCTGTTTTGGAGAAATGGAAAAAGTGCAAGTATTGCTAAATCATCCCACTACCACCCAAATAGAAGCAACTCAGGGTCAGGGAGAAAAAAATACTGTAATATGTGTCTTTTGCCAATATTGAATGATCGTAACTTTAGAAATTATGACTTAATTTTCCTCAAACTTTTCTCCCTCTTGCTCAATGAGGGATTCTAAGCTACATTTGAAAGTTTCCAGTTCTGGCCAGATCCAGGGGATATAGCAAAAGTTGTCAACAAACATGAAAACTTGATTCCCAGATGTGCATACAGCAAGAACAGCTGAGCCAATTTTGCACATGCAGTTACAAAACATTAGGCTGGGAAGAGTCAAGGAAAAGGTCAAGTCAAGCAGAATGTGTTTGAAAAGGCTTGGCCTCACAGTCTGTGCATGAAACATCTGTCCAAAAGGGTGAAACAAAAGCCTCTAAATTACATAGCAATACCCTCTATAAGCTTCTTACCCTACTCGAGAACTGCAAAGAACTTCTTGTTATGTAATTTGATATTAAATTCAATTTATTTACTGAACATCCCTACATCCCTAATTGGGCAGCACTGTCCCGAAATGAAAACATCAAGTCCCTGGGCTGCATGATGCTGGGACAGCATTTGTCCCATATTCCCAGTATCATACAGGGATCTGGGTTTTCCATTCACCGTGGAAAAATGCAAGAAAGGTGGGCTTCCGCTTGCAGGCTGGCAGAGTTCCAGGGAAGACAGCTCCCCACTGCTGCACACACTCCCAGGGAGGGAAGAATGAGGGGGGATGGGACACTTGCCCCTCAGATTTGTGCATAGGGTGGGGGTACTTGCAGGCTCAGGGCTCCCCACCCTGCTGTCCTGCCCCTGGGAGTCTTGCGCTGGCTACATCTCCATGGCAAGGTGCCCCCTGCCCACCTGGCAGCAATAGCACAGAGTTGTAGCCCTTGCTGCTGCTGGGAGGACGGGGGTGCCTTGCCATGGCAGTGCAGCTAGCGCATGGCTCCTGGGGGCAGGACAGCAGGGCAAGAAGCCCCAAGCCCACAGCAGGTAGCCCGCACCCACCCATCCCCCACCAGCTCTGCACTGGCCGTGCCATTGGGGGAAAGGAGGTCGGCATGTGTTCTACCTTCCAGTGTGTAAAAGATGGTTACCCTAAGGTTTGCTACTAGCAAGTTAACTGCAAAATTGGAAAAACCTGAACAGGCAGGCATGAGCTGGGGTATTTGGAACAGAGAAAAGGAAGTATGCATTATTTACTGGCAAGGGGGGAGACACCTAATATATTTAGGGCATGAAAAGCTTACAAATCCTTTCTGCCTTCCCTTTGAACAAGAGCAAAAGTGAACTGAAATCCAGAACTAAGCAGTTTGGATTCATTTCCAAGTTTTACATCTACTACTTTCTCCATGCCACCCCACCCCACCCCAATGACTGCCCCATTCCACCCTATGAGAATGGAGAAGCACATTATTTTAAACTTTCTGCTAAAGCAATCAAAAGCAAAGTGGTTAACAATTTAATAACTAACAAACCTAGGGTTTTTTTTTAAACAAGTGTGCCCCTTCAGTCTCAAAGTTTCAGCTCATGTACCTCTTTATATTTTTTTCTTGTTCTTAAGGCTGGGGGGTGCAGATTGAGGCCCCTGTGGTGAAGGAGGGAGTGAGGTGAGGGCAGGCAGTACAGAAGCAGAGGGAGAAAAAATTATTTGGGGGGGTTGAATTCACGCATGCATATGCACCCCCCTCAGCAGGTAAGTCTGTGGGGGAAGAGGCAAAGGGAGAGGAAAGGGCTATGGGAGGGCAGATCGAGGCCCCTGCAGTGAGGGAGGGTGCAGGGTGATTATTTCACTGATTAAATGTTGTATGCATGTACACAGCCACTACATGCACACAGCCAGGAATGCAGCCCAGCAGCTTGGAGAGCAGCATCCACTGGTAAGTCTGTGGAGGGAAGGAGAAGGGCATGGGGGAGGGAAGGTGTGGGGGGGGCAGATTAAGGCCCCCACAGTGAGGGATGGAGTGGGGCTGGGGCAGAGGCAGGGGCAGGCACAGAATCAAGTGTGGCTTGTCCAGGGGGAGCAGCTCCTTGCCACTGCTCACACCCCTGAAGAGACATGGGGGGCACGTGCACCCTGGATTTGTGCACAGGGAGAGGGTGGGCTGCCCACTGTGGGCTCAGGGCCAGGGGCTACGCCAGCCTCTTCCCAGTGTGGGGGCTGGGGTGGGGGAGGGAGGAAGCAGGTGGCAACAGTGCTGGGAGGGTGGCTAAAGCCACCCCAAAATTTGCCATAGTCTACCTGTTTTCTCCCCTCTCAGCACCACCACCACCTGCCCCAAGCACAGCCTTGGCCTAGCACCCCTGCCAGGAACATGCTGGGACAGCCCCTGGCCCCAAACCCAGAACAGGCAGCCCACCCTCGCCCCATGCACAAATCTGGGGAGGGGGGGAAGCACATGCCCCCTATATCTTCCCTGGGGGTGTGTACAGTGGAGGGAGCTTCCCCCCCATGCCCTCTGGATGAGCTGCCTGTGGCTCCATCCTGGACCCCACCCTGGCTCGGCAGTGCCTGCCCCTGCCCAAGGCCCACTCCCTCCCCCACCGTGGGGACCCTGATCTGTGCCCCACATGCCCCTTCCCCCATACAGACTTACCAGCTGGATGCTGCTGTCCAAGCTGCTGGGCTGCATATTGACTATTGGCCAATATGGCTAGTTAATAATTGGCCATCGGTATCAGCCAAAAAAATCTTTATTGGTGCACCCCTAATTTAAATCAACAAGGGCTACAGACTTACTTTAAAATAAAAATAAGAGTAGAATGAAACTTAAATCCTGGAACACAAGTGAATGGTAAAGTCAAACAGAAACAGCATCCTCCTCAGACTGCAACAACACCTCTATGTTTATGACACCGGACTAAGGCCCAGGAATCCTGGAAACAATTCCTGGTTCTGCTCAAATTCCCAAATGAGCCTGGGAAGTCTTGCAGTCCTTCAGCTTCACGTGTATAACAGAAGGCATACACCCTCTCTCTCATTTGGCCTTGTTTATATGGACTTCATGGTGAAAATGGTCTCCAACGTGTCTACAGAAAATGAAGTCCTGATCTTAGTCAAGCTCACAGTCATAGATTCATAGATGTTAGGGTTGGAAGGGACCTCAATAGATCATCGAGTCCAACCCCCTGCATAGACAGGAAAGAGTACTGGGTTCAAAAGACCCCTGCCAGATGTCTATTTAACTTCCTCTTGAAGACCCCCAGGGTAGGGGAAAGCACCACCTCCCTTGGGAGCCCATTCCAGACCTTGGCCACTCTAAATGTGACAAAGGTCCTCCTAATGTCCAGTCTAAACCTGCTCTCTGCTAGTTTATGGTCATTATTTCTTGTGGCCCCCAGGGGCGCCTTGGTGAGTAAAGCCTCACCAATTCCCTTCTGCACCCCCACGATGAATTTATAGGCAGCCACAAGGTCACCTCTCAACCTTCTCTTGTGGAGGCTGAAGAGGTCCAGATGCCCTAGTCTCTCCTCATAGGGCTTGCCCTGCAAGCCCTTAACCATACGAGCGGCCCTTCTCTAGACCCTCTCCAGGTTATCACATCCTCTTGAAGTGCGGTGCCCAAAACTGCATGCAGTATTCCAACTGCGGTCTAACCAGCGCCCGACAGAGGGGAAGTACCACCTCCTTGGTTCTGTTTGTCATGCATCTGCTGATGCACGATAAAGTGCAGTTAGCTTTTCTGATGACTTTGTCACACTGATGACTCATGTTCATCTTGGAGTCCACTAAAACTCCAAGATCCCTTTCCACTTCCGTGCTACGGAGCAGGTCATTTTCAAGAAAATGAGTACTATATTCAAGTACCATATATACCTCCCCACCCCCACCCCTAAAAATCAGCCCTCCAAAATTGGGGTGGGTGTCTTAGGGAAGCTGAATAGAAGGATGTAGGACAGGGGTGTCCAACCTTTTTGAATGTGGGGCCAGATCACAAACTTTTGATTACCCAGTGGGCTGGCAAGCCATATTCAAAGACCTCACAGGAAGTGGTATCGCAGCAGGAAGTGATGTCACGTGACCTTTCACACCAATGAAGTTGCAGGAAGTGACAAGGAAATGGGTCTGGAAATGTGGTTTAAAATCCAAAATAAAAACGATATAAAAGCAAGAATGAAATAATACCAAACACTTGACTAAAATAAACACTTTCGTTTCTACTCTCTTCTCAATGAATAAAAGAAGCATAATGCAAGTCGACAGATCAAATGTGGAAGAGATATCACCCAGAGTGGAAACTAATCAAAGCAACAAAATATGGGCATTTTTGAGAATAATCTTCAAGAAGATTTACTTTTATTGAATTAATAACTTGTTAGTAACACATCTTTAACAAGTAATAACAAGTTGAATCCCCAATCCAACACAAAGAGAAACAGAAGCAAACACAATCCAAACACTGGACAGTATTTTTACCTGCTCCAAATTTACGTTGGAACCCAGATCTTTCATGCTCTATTCTTGAGCATATTGTTCAGTCTTAAAGGAGCATACAGCACAGCTGCAGGGGGATCAGCCATAGCTTTCCCTCCCTGGTGCAGCCTGGCCAGCCCGTCCCATCCCCTATCAAGCGGTGGCTTCCCCACATGCTGCTGCACTTTACCCCTACCTGCACCAGGTGGCCCCAAAAGGCAGGAGGCTCCACTGCTGCTTCTGCTGGCCAGTGCCAACCCAGCCGGGTGTCCCCGGGAGCACGTGGGAAGCCAGCTTCAGCCACATGCTGTCCTGGATGGAATGGGCCCAGCTGGGTCAGCACCAGCCAGGAAAAGCAGCATGGAGCTGAAGCTGGCTTCCCACATGCTGCTGGGGATGGGAGAAGGCTGGTCAGGTCAGCTCTAGCCAGCAGAAGCGGCAGTGGAGATGTGTGTCACTCAGGACTAACCAGTACAGGCAGGGGGAAAATGCGGCTGAGCCCCTGCCCGCCAGGCTCATCCCATTCCTTCCCGAGTGGTGCACGGCTCCTCCGCCGCTTCTGCTGGCCAGTGCAGACCCAGCTGGGCTCCTCCCATCCCCCAACAGCTTGTGAGAAGCCGACTTCAGCTGCATGCTGCTCTGGTTGGGATGGACCCAGCTGGGTCAGCAACGGCCAGGAAAAGTGGCATGCAGCTGCAGCCAGCTTCCCACAAGCTGCTGGGGACAGGAGGAGCCCAGCCAGGTCTGCACCAGCTAGCAGAAACGGCAGCAGAGCCGCTCGGGACGGGACGAGCCTGGCCGAAGCAACAGGGGCTTAGCTGCATTTTCCCTCTGACTGCACTGGTGAGTCCTGAGCGGCACACGACTTCACCTCTGCTGGCCAGTGCCGACCTGGCTGGGCTCCTCCCGTCCCAAGCAGCATGTAGGAATCCAGCTTCAGCGGCACGCGGGTCCCAGGAGGCGAGCTGGACACCGGAGGCAAGAGGCAGAACCAGAGAAGTAGTAGGCACTGTCCCCAGCTCATCCCGTCAGGTGCAGCTGAGGCAGCCCTGCGCCACACAGTCCTCAGGGTAGCGGCGGCGGGACTCTGCTCACGTGATGAGCCCGGCCCCACAGGGGTAAGCAGCTCCCCTCCCCTCGCTGCCAGCTGGGGTCTATGGGCCAGCCCTGCCCACCTCGCCGCTGCTTCGCTGCCACCATAGAGCGCAGAACAGGTGCCAGGACTCCTCGTCTGTCCAGAGCAAGGGACCCTGGGCCCAAGAAAATGGCTTGGCGGGCCGCATGGTAGCCTGCAGGCTGTATGTTGAACAAGACTGATGTAGGAAGAGAAGAAGCAGGGAAACATTGTGCTGTATTGACTGCCAAAATGACTGCAGTTTCTCTCTGTGACAGCAAGCAGTAGAGGCAGTGGCTTCTGCCTGAAGAGCCATTGAGCTAGCTGGGGAATAAGTGAGCTGCTGCATGCAAGCAATTTTCTCCATCATGACCATGGAAATATCTTTTTGCTACACTCTGCCTTCCAAAAATAAAAGCATGCATCTTATTTGGGGGCTCATGGGTATGTGACAAAATTACCGTGTGGCAAATGACACAGCAACTCAACAACATCCTACACTGTGCCATGGTTATAAATAAAGGGAAATGGGAGGTGATAGCAGAAAAACAGTCTGCTATGATAGTTTAAAATCAAGTAGAAGGCAGGGTAGATTTGCACCTTAGATGGCTGGTGGTCAACCTTTTTTGCCTGGCAGGCTGGATGTACGGTGCCCAATCTGCTCAAGGGCTGCATACAGCCCATGGCTCTGATCCAATGTCGGGAGCAGGCATGGCAAAGCCCTGCCCAGCCAGGCAGAGCAAGGTGGCGGGCAGCCTGGCTCTGATCCAGCTGCGTAGGAGAAGGGGGTTTGGCCTTGTCCCAATCTGGCCCACAGGGGAGAGGGAGTATGGCCCAGCCCCAATCTGGCCAATGCAGGAGGAAGGGGGCATGGCCTGGTCCCAACCCAGCAGCATGGAGCAGGGGAAAGAGGGCATAACCCAGGTCCAATCTGGCTGTGGGGGAAGGGGTGGGGGCATGGTCTGGCCCTGACCCACCACAGAGCTTGGCAGTTTGGTGGTATGAATTGCCACTGCTCCCCTGCTCTCTGGGGAGCCCCACTGGCTGGATGCCATGGCTCTGCAGACTGGATTTGGCTTCCTGGCCTGAGGTTAAGCTCCCCTGTTATAGACTAACTTAAAGTGATAAAAGAAACAATATTTAAAACTTTAAAAACAGGTTCTTCAACGCTGAGTCGATAGTAATGAGAGTTATGCTTATCTGCTTATTAAGCAAAATGCACATTTGGATAATTTTATTTTAAACCTCTCAAACTACAATTTATATTGGTAATGCAGAAAGACCATCCATGCCTGGGAGAAGCCTCATTATTTATTATTGTTACAGCTGAAAAATCAGTTAAAAATCATCTTGTAAGCTGCAAGCTATTGATCTACTTGCTCTTACCAGCCTAGAAAAACACTGAGAGGTTTGTTTATTTTTCCTTTGAAAGATTTAGGAAAGGTCTTGTAAGAGTAAAAAATAAAGGGAAAAATGTATGATTAAGGGTAACACCCAACCACTGTTGTATTTAGTTTGTTTTGTGTGCTTCAGTAAATGTAGAACAGCTAAGGCCAACTGCAAAGTCTCCTTTCACAGCCTCTTGGAACAGCACAAATCACTAGAAAATTCACTGGTGCATTTTGCACAGGGTGCAGTATGTTCCAAGAAACCAGTCTCATGTCATGATGTGCTGCCAAGACCACATCCAGCAGCATTTGTTACACCTGAGTGCAGGTAAAAGAGCACCCGAGTCCCTAGTGAAGGTTAATGGGGAATCTTACAAGTTTCACAATAATATGAAGTATTTTTATAATGCAGCTAATGGAAGAAAATCAGTGCGCTAGAAGTCAAGGGCAAAAGTTCCAAGAGGCAAGAAAAGCCTCTTTGGCTTTCAACTCCAGAATCAGAATCCCTAGTTACTAAAAAGATCAAACACCAGCAGTCTGGCTCTTGCTCATAAACGTTAATTAGTATTATTATAAAATGGATAAGCCAAGCCCCTTTTCTTGAGAAGAAAAGCTTAGGGTGGAAGGGCTTCAGAAGGGAATTTACACAGCATTATAATTAATCATCAGTGAAAATCAAGTACTAAGGTTGTGCAACCTAAAGGTAGGGAATGATTACATAATAAAACAGGCCATTTAATTTGTCTAGCAAAAATGAGAGGCATAACTAAGGGAAAAACAAACAAGCCATACAGAGTGAGGTGACTCCAGGGCAAAGAGCTCTCCTAATATGAATGCCGTTAGGAATACCCATCTGGGTATTATTTCAGAAAGGAATATATCTGCATATTCAAATTTCAGGACTATAGGACAGCCTCAGTCAGCACAGTGGGAAACACAGGAGTGGCTGTAAGATCATCTAACCTGGATCATCAACCCTGGAAGCAGACAACCTCTGACACTGCAGAAGGTGACAAGTCTCCATGGTGCAGCTGGCCAACTTTATAATGCTACCCATGGAAGGAATAATTCCTCCCCAACCCTTAGCAGTGGTAAAGTTCCATCTTGAAATAAAAGAAATGAAATGGTACATTTTAGCACATATAAACTACAAATATTATTGTCTTAAATACACAGTGTTTATTTCGCTGCAACTATGGTGACCTTCAGCAGTCTTCAACTTATAGGCAAACTACCCAGATCAGCTCAGTGGCATTGGACTAGTTTGCTCTCAGAAGGTCCCCAAATTCAAAACAAAAGTATACATCCTGTCTTCCCCTCTTCACCACCTTAACATCCAGATCCCTTTCACCAGGGTAACAGGGGGTCATTGTAGTGATGTACTATTGTAGCAGATGGCATAGGGCAGGGAAACAGTGTTAGAAGTAGCATAACAGCAAACATTAAAAAAAGGCACACAACAGTTATCACCTGCAGCACTGTCTTGACAGTGCATATATTTATAGAGCATCTTTAATCTGTAACATTTCACTTAAGATGTGGCTAAGTGACAACCACTAAGCATCCTATTAAGCAGGAAAACAAAATATAAATCCTCCTACCCACGTTCTTTAATGCATCAAATTACAAGAATGAAGACCAGGAGGAAAAAACAAGCTCCAGAAGCTGAGATCAGATTTAATAAAACACTACCATAGAAAGATACCATTTTGATGTGCATGAGAAAAGAGTGTTCTCATATTTTGCAGAAGTACTTTCTCACCAAAAAAAGTGTGTGTGTGTGTGAGGGGAGGACCTTCAAAAAACTCAGCTTCAATCTTTTCAGAAGCATCTCCACTGGCATCCAAGACAAGTACAGAAATAGGACACAACCCTGTTAATTATCCAAGAAGTGTCCTAGGGTGGGAAGGGGGAAGGGGACAAAGCTATATCTGACATTAAGGCTTGTCTTGTTTACAAGTTCTTTTGTTCTTTGGCAGCTCCAAGAGCTGACTTGATTTCTTTTTTTTTCTTCTTTTTTGCAGTGAGGGAGCCTTTAAATGAAAGCCTTCTGTTAAAAATAAAACCACAAGTCCTTCTCTTATCTATTTACCTAAAGCAAATGAGACAACCAATTCCAGTTAAGGCCTCCCACACTGTATTGCTTGCAGCAATCTGCCCTGCTTCCCTCCTCCCTCCAAGTAAACACCTTAAATTACCCAAGAAGCAGGTTAATACCGAATCATGTACGTGTGGTACACTTACCTCTGTGAACATGTCTTATTGTCTTCCTACATGGCAAGAGAGATTTCCTGTTTTCATACATTCCCTTGTCAACCCTAATCAGTGTCAATGGGTTAGTGTCTTTTGTGCTGGCGGCTGAAGTAGTAGCCCTGACAGGAAAGAACTTTTAATCTCTTCCCTTGCACTGAGCCATGAGAAGCCGTGAGTGCTCCCAGGCATAACTCCCTTGGCTCCTCTCCTAAAAACGCTCTCTCAAGTACATGGTTGCTTAGCAATATCTGCCTTCCCCCTGTACATTTGAAATCGGCAACATCTGTCCCTTTGGCAGTTTTGACTTGTGCAAAGGACTGTGTGGAGAGTTTTAAATCCTACAAAAACAAGCTGGTAGAAGATGTTTCCTACAAGCTTGTGTGTTTGCTTCAGTGTTTCATTACTAATTTACTTCCAATCTGTACAAAAGCTCTGGCTCTTCCCAAAGGGAAGGTACGAGGGCAGAAGTGTGTGGAAAAGAAACCTTCGTGCCCAGTGGGAAATGCCTATTAAACCACGTATAATAAGTAGCTTTTTCTATTTACATATTTACACCTGTATGCTTTGGCTTCATTTTTTTTCTCCAAAAGGCCCTTTAATTCACCACTTCCACTGGGACTGGCATCTATTTCTCACAAGATATTGTGTACATGTGTATGAAACAGGAGGAAAACAAGGTAGTAAAAATATGGGTTGATGAGTTTATAAGCAGCAGCTGCTATGATTTTTTTTCTATTCCTGACCCTCCAAAATCCACAGAAAATAAGCTCTGACATCAAATACATTGGTAAAGTATATAGTGCAATTGACCACTAACCTTATTGCAGCCTCAAGTACAACTGCACAATCAATAGTGAATCCTGACCAAAGCAAAAGGAGACTGAAATTCTCTCTCAGAGTGGAAATAGCATCATGGCCCTTCATTTCCTAGAATCAACATGTCTGGAAAGACGCACATTAAAAATGATATTTTTTGTGCCTTTGTGTCACCATCAAAACCTGCACTCTTAATTAAATCCAATTTAAATTCACCCTTCTCCTACCCTAGTCACAGATTTATTGCATTGCAATAAAGGTTTTGGGTTGCATTTGTGTAATTGCATTGGGAAATTTAGTAGGTTGGGGGTCGGAGTAGGGGGATGAGAGAATTTTGGGTTCCCAGATTGAGATGTAGCATTGTTACAAGCTGGAACCAGATTATTAAAATGTAATTAGCAAAATGCTAGCAGGAGGAATGTATGTTAAACACAGCATATGCAGTTTCTAAGAACCTATTAAAAATGCATGTTTTCCTTTTTCTTTGGTTTTGATGGATTTCTTTTTTCTTTTCTTTTTTTCCTGCAAAGTGGTTAACAAACAGATTAAAAAAGAACGAAAGAAAAAACAAGCTATCACAAAGGCTTTGGTGAATAAGTCCCTATGATGGTAGAAGAATTATTAATGGTAGTAAAGCATTGTTAAAAAGAAAGGCTGAATTCTGCCAAAATTAGACAAACACTTAGTCTATATTAAAAATATGGGCCAAAATTTTGCATTAAAAATGAGTTCTTTATTTATATGACTTTAAACTCAAAACTTAATACCTACAAAAAATAAACAACTGTTCCAGCTTTAGACATTTTATGCCACATTATAAAACCCTGTGATAAAAATGCCATCTTGGTTGTTAATGGATGTTTACAGAGGAAGTGCTGATGCATGCTTAGCGAATATTATGTTGCAAGAAGCTGACATCTATAGGGAAAAATTACTTTGGGAAGGAATAGTATGTTCTGTTAGTTAGGAATTAACAACTTTCTTCTCAACTGACTAATACTCAAAATTTTGAGCTTGCCTTTTCACTGCCAGATGGCTGGCACCAAGTGACACAGTCCACCTTGCAAAGCAGATATGTTCAACTGTCCCTTTTAGGCTTGTTTAACAACCAACATCAGTTATATATTTAAACAAAAACCAAAACCCCGCCCCTGATTTGTAATTTCCACTGAGCATGTTTAGGCTTTCTTCCTCTGTCAGATACCACAGGTGTCAAGAGGTAAGAGAGGCAGGAATCCTGCAAGATCTTTTGAAACCCTATGCTCTAACCAAGGGTGTTGATACCCAAAAACTTGCAAAGAAGAATTTTTCTGACTACAGCAAGCTGTGTTATCTGGCATCCATGGGGAATGTGGAGCGCCAGTTAATCAAAATTGCTGGTTATCCGAGAGGTGCCCATTTGGGCTGCCACCCCTCCCACCATGTCCGGTGCGTCAGTGTGCTAGGGGACAGGGAGGGGGGCCTGAACAGAAATGATGAGTAGCAAGGAGGGAATTTTAATTAAAAGTTTACTATTCCCGTATCAATGTGTGCCGGGGGACAGAGAGGGGGGCCCTGTGCAGGGTGCTTTACCCAGGCAGTGGGATTCGGTGAAACTGGAAGTGCCACAGTGGGACTTCCAGTTTCACTTTTTCTGCATCGATCAACATGCCAGTTAATAGAGCATGCCTGTTAGTAAAGTGCCAGATAGCACAGCTTTTAAGGTATTTGAGTTGGTATAATAAAAAAATATCAGATTTCCCCAAAGAACCTTGTGTGCTCTAACCACAGCAGTTTTGATTTGGAGAAAAGAAAATGCTAAGTTATGTCAGTGACACAAAGGCAGCAGGTTTTCTTCTTACCTTCCAACCTTGAAGGACTAAAACACTCAATGTAAATTATACATAATATAATAAAGGGCTTAGTCTGTCTGTCTGTCCATAATGCTCTTGAAGCACTCTGATTATCTGATTGGTTGTCCAGCAGCACGGGGCGGTGGGTGGCAGTGCTCCGTCCCTGCCCAACCCCCATCATTCTTGATGGGCAAATTTGGTAGTACTTAGTAAGACCCACGCTATTTTTTTAAACTATTTATTTAGTGAGAAAGCAGCCACATTTTGTAATACTAACTTTACATAAAAAACCTATAGCTTCTCTGTCTAAAAAGTCTGACAGTGGCCTGTCCATTACTCATTGCATTACAGACCTCCTGGGTCTGGTAAATTTTGGTCCAAGAACTCTGCTTTCAGTTTTTTTAAGAGGGCCTTTATCCTTTTTGCTATTAAAAAGCTTTAAAACTCCAGAAAGACAAAGCCTGGCAGTGAACAAAACATGGACATTTGGGGCCACTGCCACCTCCTCCTCCAAGAGAGATGTCTGCTTTAACTTCTGAATCAGGCAGCCAGTGGCAATGTGTAGGGGGTGCACATGCACCCCGAGCATGTCGGTACACTCCCTGACCAGCTGTGCTTGGGCAGGGGGGACAGGTGGGAGTGCAGATGTCCCTACTGCAAGCACCGCCCAAGGAGTGGAGCACCGTGGTGCTCCCAGAAGTGGCCACAACCACTTCCAGGAGCAGCCGCAGCAATCACCCTTCTCACAATCAGCTGCAGGGGGACCCCCACCCTGGTTGGTGGGCTCAGCTCTGGGGAGGCACCCTCCCCCCCCGGTCACTGACTGGTCGCTAGGGGGGCACGTGGCCCCCCAACTAAGGCAGCAGTCACCCATGCAGGCAGCAAGAGGCTGTCCCATTGCTGGGTTTTGTTTTGAGCTCATTAACATGCATATTGTCTGCCACATCTTGCTGCCTTCAGTGTTTGTTCTGAAGTTGCCTCGTTGGAATATTTGACTGTCATCTGCGCCTGGCCTTTTTCAGGCTTTCATGCTGATTTTCAGTTTACATATTTTTTCATATTAGTCATGGTGTGCATTAATAGTAATGAAATTAGCAGTATGAAACGTGTCTCATTAGAAATTGTAATGATTTTGGGGGCAAACTCTGAAATGCCAAACAATTTATTAAGGGGATTTTTAGGCAATTATTACAGGCTCTAAGTAACAGCACTTAATTTTGTGCAGTTTATGAAAAATGAAAATAAGCAGTTTATAAGCCACTGCAGTTTATGAAAAATGAAAATAAAATTAAGTTAACCCATTCCTGATATTTACTACACTATGTCCATTTGTTTTCAAAACAATATTTAAACTGCAGTACTGAATCAACATTTAAGGGTAAAACTATTTAAGCTAGTTCCATTCTATTATGATTTGCAACACTATATGTATACAATTTTGGAGACTCCTAGGCTATCTTTTGTCTTTTTTCAAGTGTGAAAAACAAAGTAGTTTGCTGTATAGGCTGCTCTTAGGGAAGAAAATCTGTCGGGATAAACTTCAAAATTAGCTGACAAAACAGTTTTTGAGTTATTGCACTTAAATACTGTGTGTGGGTTCTTCCAGTTCTGAGAAAAAGCATTAACATTTTTCATTCAATTAAAAATACATGGATTTTTCTAAAAGATAAAAAGAGGACTGAACCTGGTCTCACAGCTGTGATAGAATCAGTTTGACAAAAGTTTAGTTTTCAATTAAAAGATTATGCAAGGTGACACTATTCATAGCGGAACCTCCTCCATCAGGTCCCCCTACTGAGATTATAACCTTCTCTAAAACAGTGGGCAAAAATTCCAAAGTTTACACTTCTAATGTCATGCCAATGGAGGTTAACTACTGTAAACCTTTGCCTGCCATCACTGCAGGGAAATCTGTTGGAATAGCCAAAAAATTGAAAGCATCCAACACAAAGTCCTTCCCAAGGACTTTGAGAAACATCAGTCAGTTGGAGTCACCCTTACATAAAAGGTTTGTAAGGTAGTGCAGAATTAGGCCCACAGAAAGTGGGCTTTTCAGCAGACCTCATCAAAGGTTACAAGTTTCAGCAAAAAAGCTTGTCAGCTCTGTTAGGTTACTGCAAAAACAACTGTAGACAAAATCTTCACCAAATATTTTAATATTATAAGAGCCTAAGTCTGTCCATAACGCTTTATTCTGATTGGAAACAGCCAATCAGAGTGCTCCATGCGTGGGGGAGCACTGCCATGATTCCAAAGCTGCACCAAGGAGTGGACAGAGGATGGGGGAGCCAAGGCCAGCACCACTGGCCTCAGCTCCCCCACCCCACTCCCTGCAAGAGACAGAGCAGTGGCAGCGTGGGACGTTAGGTGGCGGCACTCCATTCCAGCCCCCCCCATCATTCTCAACAGGTAATTGGATAGTTCTTAATAAAATCCACTCTTGCGACCCCCTAACCCTCATACACAGTGTTAAACGGCATTGCTAAAAATCCCTAAACACACTGAACTCAGGACATTAGCAGCGAGGATTCAAACAAACCTATTTTCAGCAAAATGCTACAGGCTACTGATCTGCAGACTACTGAACATGATATGATATTTTTACATCAAACACACAACCCACACATCTTGCACACATGCATGCATATCCCTTCCTGCATCATATGCTCAAAAGTCAGAAAATATCAAAACTGAGGTTGCCCATATGGCATTATTTTAGCCTTCTTGGGTGTAAGTATTATAATGCATCTTTAATTTCAGGCCTTCAAATTGTTGGCCCCCTCACTTCCCCCACACAAGAGGATCCCTGCCTCATTCAGTGCACAGAAGGGACGGAACTGTCAGCAACTATTCAGTCATCTGTTGTCTCCTCATTGTTCAGTGTGTGGCCTCTTGCCTTATTTACTGCACATTATTCAAACCACGCTCTGAAAACAGAACAATCAGCTTCCTCATGGGACTTGTCTGTGATCCTCATAATTATAGCATCCCAGTGCTTCACACACATTAATCTTCAAAACACCCATGTGAGACCAAGGGTGGTACTTACCCCCATTGCACAGATGAAGTACTGAGGCTAGGCTGTCATAACACAATTCTAGCAAAAAAATTCTTACTATTTAACATAAAGCTGTTAAAGCTAAATGCATACCATCTGTTTCATAAAAAAAAAATATTTACATGCTTTTCATTCAACAATACTATCGTTTTAATGATATACCGTTATTCTAAAGCTGTTCTTTTAGAATTGGTTTTTTGGCTCTCAACTCTGCAAATTTAAAAACTCCGTTAGGGCTGTCAGATTACCCAAGACAGAGAGAATGGCCAACATATATTAAAAAGATAGTGCCTTAAGTTAGGCTTATATGTTACAGCTGATCCCAGTGTGAGGGTTTGTTTTTTTTTTAAGTCAGGCAGTTTATTTCAGACACTTAATTAAGATTCAGAAGCCCAAATTTATGCATCCATTTTTGGGCCAGTATATCCACTATTTTTTATTTTGAGGAGTCTCCTACCTAGATTTAACACAATGTAAGGGAACTTCCAAAATTATCTTTCAGGCCATGTTGTTGCCTTTTGCAGACTTCATAGCTCCTCCTCTGACTGCCCTTCCCTACCTCTTCCCATTCTTTCAAGTTAGGAGTTTGACATAAAAGTTAGAAGGGTTTCCTGTTCCAGAGCTCAAAAAAATCAAACAAACCCAAAACAACAACAAAAAAACCAAACCAACAAAGTCTAAAGAAAACCATTTATTTGGTAAAACCAGCTAAATATTAAATTTAGCTTAATTGAGGACCATGATTGGATTCTGCCACTAACACATACAGATACCATTTACCTGTGCTGCATCATGCTGAATGCCTTATTGGCCAGAAAAATACTGCCCCCAAAATACTCTGGAAAGAGCCAGAAATTTACATGGAGTATTCAAATGAGCCAGACTCAACTGCTATTCTAGTTAACCTCCCAAAACAGCAAGAACATAAAATGCTGATGGAGCAGACAGATAAATACAATATTGCAACATGATCAAGAGTCTTACCATACTTTGTATTTTGCTTAGCTATGAAACCAAGCTCTTGCAGCTACATTATTACATAAGAATCTCTGATTTCATTATATAAATATATTTCTAGTCCTTATGGTTGAGAATAAAAAGCCTGAAAGCATGAGTTTATCTCCTCAGTGTCAGAAAACAGTAGGGGGATAACAGGTACAAGCAGTCCACAGACTTACGACACAACTGGTTCCTGAAAACCGTATCGTAAGTCAAAACGTCATAACTCAGAACCAATTTTCCCATAAGAACGTTATAAATGGGGGATTGGTTCCTTTACCATGCCTAACAGTTGCGCCTAGCTGGTAAGTCTGTTGGGGAGGGAAGGGGCATTGGGTTAGCAAGGGAGGGATTGAGGCTGGGGCTGGGACAGGGGATACCCCGCTAGGGTGGAAGGGGGTGGGACTTGGGGAGGGGATGGGGCAGCTCCCACCACTATGTGCTGCCAGTCCTGGAGGGCGGGGGGCATGTGTTCCCAGATCTGCGGGGGGGCAGGCAGGGTCAGGGCTGCATTGTACTGTGCCTCAGGCGGGTTCAGCAGTGCTGGGAGCAGGGGCTGTGCCCTGCCACTGCTTGCCCAGCCAGGGTGGGGGTGTGCGGGGCAGAGATGTTGAGCTGCCTCAGACAAGCAGTGAACAGCAGTGGGAGCTGCCCCAGCCTTCCAGACAAGCCACAGCTTTGCTCGACCCTGCCCTGGTGGGCAAGTGGCAGCAGGGCATAGCCCCTGCTCCCAGTGCTGCTGCACCCACCTGGGGCACAGTGCAATGCAGCCCCACCCCTCGCAGATCCATGGACACATCCTCCCCCTTCCCCCGGGAGCAGTAATGCATAGTGGCGGGAGCCACCACACCTCCTCCCTGCACACCTCACTCCAGCTGGGCAGCTTCCCCCCAGCCGCGCTCCCAGCCCTGGCTGCAATTCTTCCCTTGCTGTGGGGGCACTGATCTTCCCCCCCCATGCCCCTTCCCTCTCCCCCACTGCAACAGACTTACCAGCTGGACGTAGCTGTGTCGAGTGTCATAAAGGCGAAACCCACATCAGAACATTGAAACAGGGTGTCAATTTACATATGTTGTAAATGCTGTTTGTCATAACTCAAAGAGTCCTAGGGTCAAGGGCTGCCTGTATGCACACATAGGATGTTCAAGCCAATTTCATGTTTTTGGGGGAACCTGATGCATGTGCTTCAAACACTGAGGGTTAGTGATATTATAAATATAGGAAAGACAACCCTTCAACACCTCTTAAAATAGATCCCCATCTATCCCACAATTCTCCTTGGAACCAAAACCTACAATGTTGTTCCTGAGGCTTTAAACAAACAGTCAATAGCAGCGGCCATAATGAAGGCTGGAGCAGCCTGTTTTGAAATAATCCACCAATATCAAAAACAATTTATATATACCTTGTGGTAAAAATTGTCAAACAAGCTCTCAAACCACGTACAGCAGGGGTCTCAAACATACAACTGGATCTGGCCCGTAGGTTTCTGGACTGACCCCACATACCACATGGAGCATGCACTGGCCCCAGAACTCTGTACACTGCACATAACATGGTCTGGGGCACATATGACTGGCTCTGGGGCCTCATCCAGACCTGCCTAGGGTCAGCATGCAGGACCAGCCTGGTCTGGGGTGCTTCATGCAGCCTGCGCCCTGTGCTACATGCAGCACCAGGAGCCCACACATGTGCAGTGCAAGCCCTGGAGCAGGGCTAGCACATGCTGTTTGAGGCATATGTGCAAGACCTGGGGCAACTGATGAAGGAGGTATCACCATACGCATGGTCCCCCTCCTTATTTTAATGTATGTTGTTGCATTTGTAGCAATTTCCTAATAAATACAACAGAATACAGCAAAGCTAGAAAAAGGTGGTTGGGCTTATTTTACCATGACAAGCTGATACTAATGGGCATGCATACACCATGTATGTGTTATAGATACAGCTAGCACCAAAGCAAAAACACATCTGGTCAAAACTAGACTTATGCTTAGCCTCAAAATAGGCTTAAACATAAGTGGCAAAAACAAGTCTCACTTCTAATAGTCAATGGATGCTCATTCCCTGTATTGCTCTTTTAGTCTACTTAGACCTAGGCCACAACGAGACCTATAAAACTGCAGTATTACCAATTCTGACATTACTTGGTGTTTTTCTTAAAGCTTCAGCTTCCAGAGATATATCATTACCCCCAAACCGCAGTGTTCATTTTAAAATAAAAAGTTTTCAGCTCTCATAGATATAGAGAACAATTTAAAGTCATGATACCCTGAAGGCTCAGAAAACCAGAAGACAGACAGAATCCCAAATCTATTATAGTTACAAGTCTCATAAATTAAGGCATCTATAAATTCTGTAGATATTCTATGTAGCTATATGTTTTTAAATATTAAAATGTATATAGCTGCACTTTACTGTTTGGGAAGGCAAGGTAAAACAATATTAAACCAAATAAAAATAGTGTTTATCTATTTTTAGCTTAAATTACCTTCCAAGTATTTTTTTCTGTGTACACCTTGTTATATCCCTTTAATCATACTAAATATTCAGTCACCTCCCTTTCTCAGTATTTATATCCTTCAAGTATTTCCTGACTTATGTCCTAATCCCAATCCTTAGACAAGCTACCTCTATTTACTTCTTTTAATCTTTAAACTATTAATCAGCTCTGTAAGCATTTGTCAGCAGCTTTCTGGTTGAGAAGGCCCATAAATAAGAAGTAGGATTCAAGCTGGAATTTCAAGAGTGTATCCAAGTAGCTCCTTTTCTTTCCCTAGAGGTATGGAAATCATGCCACCAGCAAGGGTACAGTTAGAGGACTTCAATTGTTTTAATAAATCACAATTGACCCAGCACCAGCAAAAGAATCAGCACTACTGGAAAGAAGCTCCCACCCCTCTCCAAGACCCTATGTTAAACACAGCTGAAATCCTTGCACAGACACAGTGCCTTAGTAGAAGAATACAAAGTCCACATCACAAAGTCTCTCTCCATACATTTCTGCAACAGCAGTTTTATTAATACCTCATTATAGTATTGGGTCTCATTAATGTTTCTGCCTCAGTTAAGGCTGCACTCAGGTGGAAGGAATTCAAACTTGTCTTTTATATTAAAGGTCATTTAAAAAAAAGCTTTACCTGCATTTGACTTGTGCATAAGTATTTCCACCTCCTCCTAGCTCAAAAATTCCTGCAAACTTTCCATATAGCTGAATTCAGTTTGGCAGGGAAGAGGGAGGTATATTGGCTATAAGTAAAAAGAGTTGGTAAGGATTTTTACTGTGTGCAGTTTTTAGGCCACTAACATGGATATGAGTGGGCCCTTCTCCAGTGACATCAGTGGAAACAGTGATGAGTGCAAGCAGCCAAATCTTATTCCACTTATTAGGCATTACATGGACCTAGTACTTCACCCTGTTTGGATCCATTAATGCATCCACTGCTGTAACATGTTATTATCTTAGCGTTAAGTCATAAAAAAGCAGCAAAGAGGAGGAGGACCCACCCGCCTTTTTTATCAACAGTTTTTCAGGGACTTGAGCAGGGTGGAACAGGATTGTACTTACGTGCCTCAAGTAGAATAGGAACTGGTCTTATCTGTCTAGTGAGCGTCTTGCATCTAATGCTTGACTGATTCTAAGAATAAACAGAAGGACTCTCCGTGTTTCTGGCACTGGATCAGAAGGGTTCCAATTTTGCCTGTGCACATTAAACATTAGAGGATGGTGATTGTGGTAGATTTCTACACCATCTGCAACCTTCACTGGTCTTGTCTTAAAAGATTTTTGATTTTGGAATCTCACTTTATTTACTGTTAATTTGCACAGCTGAGGTCTTGTTCTACCATTGCCTTATATGCAATCTTGTGTACCAACGCCAAACACATTTTGGTTTGCTCATATGCAATAGGGGTGTGCGAAACGGGCCGTATTCAATTCAGATTTGGCTCGAATCAGGGATAGTGATTCAATTTGTTGATTCGGACCACTGCCCCAATTCGATTTGGCTGAATCCAAATCTGAAGAGTTGATGCTGATGTGGAGAATCAGCAATTTGGCCATAGACACAGCTATAAATGTTTTTTCTACATAACTTGAGGTACCAGGTGCGGGTTGTGAACACTGAGATGGTGGGGCAGATGGAGCGTCCCACAGGAGCGCGGCGGTTCCCCCCTGAATGTTTGGTGGTGGACCCACATTTGGGTCCACTGCCAAACATGCAAGGGTCCCCCTCAGCCCCCTTC
>NW_017728948.1:76482607-76556278 GCF_001723895.1 Crocodylus porosus
CCTCCGGCTTGACAATCGGACCCTGGGTGCCCCTCCAGACCCAGGAGGCACGAGTTGCCGAGCTGAGGGGGTGGGAGTGGGGGTCCCCCCATGCTCTGCACCAGACCTGGAAGTGCTTCTGGTCCGCTTCCGGGTCCACCACTGAGCATGCTGGGGAGCCTCCCACACTCCCTTGGGACTCTCCATCTGCTCCAGCATCTCAGCATTCGTGAGCCACCTGGTATGCAGAAAAACATTTAAAGCCGTGTCTATGTCCAAATCATCAAATCTGTCCAAATTGATTTGGGGAGATTAAAGGGTCTCCTGATTTGATTCAGAGATTCCGCCGCTGAACTGGGCTGAATCTCTGCCGAATCGAATCAGGGATTGAAGCTTCGCGCAGCCCTAATGTCTATACAATGTGCCAGGCAGCGAAGCTAATCACGCCACAAGCTATAAGGCAGCATTAGCATTTTTTCAGTACTTACTTTTGAGCATCTTACTTGAGGATTATTATTTGTTGTTTTTTTTTTAAAAAAACCACAACATTTTTCCTATGCATTTTGACTCTGCTACTAGAAGGAAACAAGTAAGTCTCAATTAAGTACCAGCTAGAAATTTGGCTGAGGTGAATGCAACTAGTGAACTGGGATATTTGTTGAATATCTGAATTAAAATTGTACAGGAAAATCAGAAGCCATTTTGTTCACTTTGTGCCTGGGGTTGGAACAGGGTTATGGGGGGTGAGTAATAAACAACAATGGGCACTGGGCACAACATCACTGGGTCAAAGAGTGGAGGCAGGGACTCAGATACTGTGGTTTCATTTGATGTCTCCCTTCCTGTGTTTCACTAAAAACAAGGAAATAGACTGGCCCTTTCCCAAAAAGGGTGATCTTGACTGCTCTCCTTGGGTAAAATTGCATATTACCCACTGTAAAATAGCTTCCAGATACTCACTACCACATTTCAGGTGAACAGCTTTGTTAAAAATAACATGCACAAGAGTTCCAACAATTTTTTGGAAGTATGGCACAATACGAGACCCCTGATAAGATCCCATTACAACACACACAGAACCCTCTGTCAAGCAGTGAAAAGAAAAAGCTATATGGTCTTGCCAGTCACTTTGGCCTTTACAGTTGTACAAGATTTATATTCTCTCTCACAATCTAGTTTCACTCCTGCTTTGGCCTGTCAGAAAGTCAATTTCATTTAAGACATCATACGGCGTGCTACTTGGGAAACTATTATGGGTCAAGCTAGGCACTGAGATTTCCCTGCAGGAATGAAAGAGGATGGGAAGATGAGCTATGAGGAAGAACAAGCTTCTTTAAACTAAAATGCTAAACAAAAAAAAGAGGTCAATAAACTAAAAAACTTGTATGTGGTGAATGCATTTGTACATACATGGTGAATATATTTGTGGTGAATATTTGCGTGTTTGCCCTGTTTCCAAAGCTGTCCCCAAGTACAACATGGAAATATCTATTTAAAATAGATAGGAGGAATCTTGAAGTGGGAGAATTATTGGGGGAGAAAGGAGAAGAGTTGTGCAGGTTGTATATCTGAATACAAAATGAGTCCCTGAACAGTTATCCACTGTGGATTTATTCACTCTACAGTGAAGCTGCTTGTCTATTCAAACTGGAAGGCTTAACTTGTCAGTGTTGCCATCAGCAAAAGCTGTCAACAATGAATTCACAGCTACAGGTGACACACAGGCCTTGGAAATTCAATTAGACAAGAGCCATTTGGTAGAAAAAATATCCCCTAAATAATATCAAGGGAGACCCCTGGGAAAAACTGAATATGGTTTGTAACTATCAGGTGTAACTGGGGCTGAACAGTATAAAAAAAATACAAAAACATGCCACAAACAGGCAGGGAGAAGGCAGTCAAATTCCAGCAGGTCACATCAAATCACTCCTTCAGCACTGGGTCAAAGAGCAGAGGCAGGGACTCGGATACTGTGGTTTCATTTGATGTCTCCCTTCCTGTGTTTCACTAAAAACAAGGAAATAGACTGGCCCTTTCCCAAAAAGGGCGAGCTTGACTGCTCTCCTTGGGTAAAATTGCATATTACCCACTGCAAAATAGCTTCCAGCTACTCACTACCACATTTCAGATGAACAGCTTTGTTAAAAATAACATGCACAAGAGCTTCAACAATTTATCCAGAGAACTTTTAAGGTATATAATGACACTTTATCTTCCTATTGCTCAGTTTCCAGCCCTAGTGAGTGAAACGACTTTACTTCTTTTCAAAGCCAAAAACACTGTAAAATGATGTAGAAATAAGTAGGCTGAAATAATAGGGTCTTCTCAACTAAACTGAACAGTTATTTTCTCTAAAGATATGCATCCAAAACATTTCAAGTACAAGACAACTACGCTATTTGATGCACATAGGCATTCAAAAGCAAAGATCTTGCACATCAGGTTATTACATGTCCAGAAATGCAACTATAGATGAGACTTTGACTCTTATAGACTCACCTCCTGGACTCGTTCAAGTCCCTTTTCACTGCATCTCCCCAGTGCTAAATGACTCCAATGGCAGAATGGCACTAGTAAATATAATGCTGCTATACCCTGTTGGGAGTACTCTCTCATTGCACATATGGGGTAGCCTTAGGAACCTCTCCACATCCTTTCCAGGTTTCCAGCTGAAGCCCACAAGGAGGCAGATTTTCATTAAATATATAATATTAAATCCCAGCTGGCCTGCCCTCTCAGAAGTTAGAGTCCAGACAATAAAGGAAAAAAGGAGACAAAAACAGGCTACGTAAGGAAAAGTGAAGGAAGATGAGGAGAAAAGAAGAACAGAACAATAGTGAAACAGTACAGTAGAGCTGAAGGAGAACAAAGAAGCCCCAGTTTCTGAGAACCACAGGAAAAAGAAGCCCTTCCAAAAATTACAGCAATAGGGAGTGCAAACAACGGCTTCATCTCCAAAACTGGTTTGGGAAGAAGCTGGCTTGGAAATAGGGCACAGGTTCGCTAATGTAAAGCCATCCGACTAGGGGAAAAAATGATACCCAGATGACTTTGCCTATCTGCTCATGAGATGCACAACAAAGAATATTCTTCAAATCAAAGAAATCCTCATATTCAAATGAGCTCACCATTGCTCAGCACATGCCAATTTCTTACAGTTCTCCACAAGAAATGGGTTGAGACCAAAATGTCTTACAATAGGCCTTTCCATGAAAGCCTAGCCACATCCATCTTTTTTTAAAAAACAATAGAAACATGTCATTCAAAGTAAAAGCCCAGTTCTCCGGAGGTATGCAGGCATCCATAAACCTGAGGGTTCATTACAGCAAACACCCACGAAAGCACTAGATCTGACTTATCTTGTGTCATCTCATGGAATATATCTGTAGTGCTTCCCAACAGAGCACAACTGCTATGGAAAGAGAATTTTATAAAGGCATCATTTAAAATATATATGTTGTACAGGACACTAATACAACCAGATTTCTTCTTGTTTAGAGGCTTGCTTTAATTACAACTTCATCTGCAGCACACGCATGAAATTTAACACAGAGATTAAGTAGGGAAAAAAAACAACTTTCTTGACAGCCAATACAAACACCCCCAGGAGTTAGACCTCTATTTCACAAGACAGCATTTTGAAAGGAAAATAAAATCAAGTTTTATTCTGCCCCTGCTTTACACCTTCTGATGCAAAAAGAAACACTACCTTTCTTTGCAAATATCACAGAACGACAAGCTTCCTAACAGTTTAAGAGGTGTCAAACATATGGTCTGTAAAGCCATTACATCTTGTCCTTGGGGGTCCTGGTGTGACAAGGACTTTGAGGGGGAGGGCATGCAACAAATCCAGACCTGCCTTAGTCATGGGCTGTCATTAGCAATGGGACAGCAGCAATGGTTATGGGGCTAAAGTATATGATCTATGAGGAGACACTGAGGGAAATGGTCTTATTTAGTCTGGAGAAGAAAAGACTGAGGAGGGATTTAATAGCAGCTTTCAACTACCTGAAGGTGGTTCCAAAGGTGTTCTCAGGTGGTGGCAGATGACAGAAGAAGGAACAATGGTCTCAAGTCGCAGCAAGGGAAGTTTAGGTTAGATATTAGGAAAAACTCACCAGGAGGGTAGTAAAGCACTGAAACAGGTTACCTAGAAAGTCTGTGGACTCCCCATTCTTGGAGGTTTTTAAAATATGGCTAGACAAAGCATCGGCAGGAATGATCTGGTTGGAGATGTTCCTGCTTCAAGCAAGGGGCTAGACTAGATGACCTTCCTTCCAGCCCTCATTTTCTATGATTCTATGACTTCTTGCCTTACCACCATTGCAAGCGGTTGCCTGTCATACTGCCACATCGATCACTGACTGGCCCCTTCACAGCTGGTTTTTGCCCTGCTGCCACAACTCCTGGCCTTGCAGGGTGTCTGACATCCCTGATCTAAAACATGTGCTCCAATAGCTTATATAATCCCAAAATGCAGCCCTGCTGTGACACTGGCTTTTGGAACTTTTAGAGAAACCTTTCTATTCACTCAGTTTCCAATTCTCTTTCAAAAAGAAAGGAGATAAGAGCTGGCCATTTACTTCTACTCAGCATTTCATGAACACTATTACAGACTGCCTACATAGGTTCAACATGCTTTCTTCAGTTTTCTGGTAGTCAGCTTCTGTGCATTCTTACTTTGGACATGGGAAGATGCAAAATACCTCCTCATGAGCTCTGTGGCCTGGGGCACAGAAGAACTTAGTAAAGCAGGGGACTTCACGAGCCTTAACTTTGTGGGCTTTTTACCCAACCCTAAATGCGGCTGTAGTTTATGTGGTTCAGTCATATCCTGGAAAATAATTGCTGATTAAACAGAGTAAGAGGGCACCATGAACGACGAGAGACATTTTTAAAGGCAAGTTTATCTGGAGCCTAATAAAATCTTTTACTTAACAAAAACTGGCTAGGGGAGAAAGGGAGCATTTGCAACTGAAGCAGGAATATATTTACCTTCCCCAAAATCTGCTCCAAAGCACTGACAAACCAATGTACACCATCTTCTCTCTAGCAACCAACAGTCACCTCCCGAGACAGCAACAACCAGATTCGAGGTCTCCCACAAGATAATAAAAAGTGCACGCCAATGGGCCCTTCAACCACTTTCCCTCAACATTCTGCCCTTCAGCTTAAGTTACTCTATTGGCAGCAGGAGAAGAGTAAATTTCACTAACCTCAGTGGGTTCAGACGGGATTTTCAATTTGGATAGCTTGGCCTTGGCATTTGCTTTTAGATCTGATATTTTCTCGTAGGGCTCTCCATGGTACTCCTCTGGAAGTGCCTTGAGCTCTGGTGACTCATATGGTGCCTGATCTTGGCCATCCATTGGTCTGACGTATGCAGTAGGTTTCTGTTGCATTACACTAGTTTTTGATGGCAAGGAAGGGGGAAATGTCTGAGAGGATGGTTGGGTGGCACCAGCCAAGTTAATGGCTGAACCATCCCAATTTTCACTATCATGTGATTCTACCATTAGATCCTGAGTAGATTGCATTTGACTGCAGGGCTGCCCATGACTTTTTTTGCTATTCTGTGACCTGGAATTTTCATGCTGGCTGGAATGTAGAGGTGACAGGGGTGCCACCGGAGAAGACAAAGAGGACAGCAAGGGAGAAAGTTCCAAAAGGGAGGCTTGCAGTTCATTAGTGGTACCTTCATCAACACGCCTTTCATTTTTCTTGTGGCGAGTGCCATTGTGACATTCCTGTCCACTGCGACTGTATTCTTGACCTTGGCTCCGACTGCTGGATAAGCTGTGGCTCTTAGTGTGCAAACTGGAGGCTGGCTCTGTTCTTAACTGTGTCTTTCGGTAGTGGATGGGATTGCTAGCTGGAGAAGGAGCCCAGAGCAGGGGTCCCATAGGTTGGTGGCGGGTGCGATGCTGGAATGAAGGTGGTAATGTATTGCTGGTCTTTTCAAGAAAGGATGGGCGATCAGGCTTTCCTTGGGGGATCAAAGAAACAACACTTTCGGGTATCCCTATGAGATTCTGATGGGATCTGTTGTTAATGAGCTCCTTCACCTCTTCATAATTGCCCAGCATGCTCTGAATTCGACTGGACAATTCATCTTCCTTATTTGTCTGAAACAGAAGTGATGACAAGAGAAAATGCAAGTGCCCAAAAAAAAAAAAAAAAAATCAAATCCAGGTTCAAGGGGAAGAGAAAAAGTCTTAATTTTCAATAAACCACCATCTTAACACCATTTTATGGTAGATTTAGGCAACCCTTACTCACTCATGTATGTATCTCACTATTGTGAAAGGGACTGCTTTCACATGAGTGCTAACCAACATGAGTAAAGGTTTCAGGTGGGCCTTAGCAGTAGCATGATTTCAAGCTGCAGGCTACTGATGGATGGGCAGGCCAAGTGGGTCATAAATGTTCACCCACTTTCTGGAAAAAAGGCAGATGTGCCCAATAAGACAGGCAGCAATCTCCAAGTTCAATACTTTAATAACCTTCGAAATGAAACCAGAGTCTTAAATGCATATTTTGGGAGCTGCAGTGCAAATGCGGTCCTGCTGTACACGTATCACATTGTACTCTACCATATTACACTGTACACAGAGGTAACAACTCCCCACCACCTCACCTCCTCTCAGCCATGTGCTACATTACTATTACCTTGTATGGTTCTGCAAAGAGGGGAATATTTTCGGGGAAGGTGTCTCTTTCCTGAAGAGCCTCCTGATTCCGTCTCTCTCTCTCCCTGATACGAAGTAAATTTCTATCCTCGTTGTACAAGCTTTGGAAAAGAGAACAACAAGATTAGTTAGCATTTTATTTTGTATGCTCAACCTAAGGATTCACATAGTACAGAAATGGTTCTCTCAAATGACATTATATATCCATCAAGTCAGTAAAGTTTAAAATCAGAAACTTCATTGGACAATCAACATGATAGATCAGTTGCATAAGGCAGCCAGCATGCCTCAGTGTGGAGACGTTGCTAATGAATTTCCTGACACCATACACAAAAGAGTAAACAATGTTTACAGGGAAATGCAAGTAAAGCAGCAGTAAATGTTTTCCCTATTGCTCTCATACCTGGCATTAAAGTTTAATGCATTTCCAGAAGAAAGGCAGAGACGTGTCTTATAATGATAGTCATAACAGTTCATTTTGTGAAGGATTCAATAATTTCCCAAGCCTGCTTTATTCCACGATACATTTTACTGGATGAACGCAAAGACACAAGAGCATTTGGCTTTTGACGTCATACCCTTTGAAACAATGGCTCCCCCAACAATCCAGCTATTGCTGTGACATTTGAAATACAGTGTTTCTGATGGCAAATTTCTATGCACATGATTGCAGCAAATACATATTTCTGTCATTAAAGAAAACTAATGTGCTGATTGTCAACCAAATGCCGATTTGAAAAAGTTTCCATCACAGTTAATACTCAACTTATTCCAAATGTAGCAAAGCACAAGTTCCCAACATATATTACATGTGCCAAATTTGAAATATATTTAAATTGGTTGAAGAGGACAACAGGTTTCTATGGAGAGAGGATAAAAGGGCTCTACTTGAATTAAAAAAAAGATGCAACTTCCAATATAAAATGGGTGGATTTCATCTTTCAAACCTTTAACTATACCACAATGCTTTCTTTGTAAATCTGGCTGTGTGCTGGATGATGGCTATAACTGATAACTCTCCTGTATGGGTGGAAACTAAACAGGCACTTATGTTTCCCCTTTCATTATCCACCATCAAGAGCTTTACTTATCACAGTTTAACTCTCAAAACCGTACACATTTTTTCTAAGGTTGTTGGCAAACTTACTGAAGTTTCATCCTTTGTTACGCTGTAAGGGTTCTATTTTTGATGATGTCTTTTTGAAAGGATTATGTGAAGTTCCCACAAACTGATGTGGAGAAAGCAGACGGATAGGGGTATTTTACATGCAGTCCAGCTTCTAGTAGGAAATCATATTAAATCCTTTTCTGAATTGTGATGAATTTGATCTTTTGAAAACAGCTGAAAGGCAATCTATGCAGTTGTATCAAGTATTAGAAAATCAGGTTAGACCTGACGCTTTAGGTCAAGTGAATATTTCAGATTATTATTTTTTGGCTTGAAATCAGCTTCCATCTATGTGTGCCATCATCACTCTGAGTATATAATGTTAAATGATAGACCTGATACAGACTATTTAAGACTGAAGTGGAATGAAGACCTAGGTATTCAGATGACAGAATCTCGGGGGGGGGGGCAGAAATCAGGAATTCACAGTATTCAAGCATTGGTCTTAGACTTCATCTTCTATGACAAAAAGTACCTTTTCTCTGTACTGGGCTCCCAGTAAAGTAAAAAAAAATTAATATATTGCTGGTTGGAGATGTAACTGGCCATGTTTTAGTCGTGTCCCATTATCAGTTCTTTTTGGAAAGAAATTATGAGAATAGTTAACATAGTTTTGAACTGATAACTTTGGCAAATGTGTGTGCTCCTGGATATATTCCTAAAGAACATAAACCAAATCCTTCCCAGATTGCTGGCTTAGAATGGACCTTATAAAGTGACATGGAAAATTATATTACTACGTAAGAAAAGTGGAACATCTGGAAAGATTAAAATCAGGTACAATGAGATGCCATAGAATCACAGGAAATTAGGGCTGGAAGGGACCTCAGGAGGTCATCTAGTCCAATCCCCTGCTCAAAGCAGGACCATCCCCAACTAGATCATCCCAGCCAAAGCTTTGTCTAGCCAGGTCTTAAAAGCCTCCAAGGATGGAGGTTACACCACCTCTCTGGGTAACCTGTTCCAGTGTTTTACTAGCCTCCTAGCAAGCAAATTATTCCTAATATCTAACCTAAACTTCCCTTGCTGTAACTTGAGACTGTTACTCCTTGTTCTGTCATCAGCCATCACTGTAAACTCCACTGTAAGCTCCATCCTCTTTGGAATAGCTGGCATCTACAAAAAGAGTCATGTTTAGCAAGCTTAACTGCTTTGAAATGTTTGGTGCAATTTGGAAAGAGGTTTTAGAAATTTCAGTAACTAAATTATTACTCCTTATACCGTCTCTTTTCTTTTTCTACCCCTCCATCTTCCTTCCTCCTGTTTATTTTTTTCCTTCTTTTCCCCTTTATTACATACTGTTTGGGACACATATGTACATAGTTTAGGTCGACATGTATAGTATGTATTTTTAATTTTTGCGTTGCATTTAAAAAAAAAAAATCAATAAAAAATAAAGAGGATCATGCTTATACTTCTAAGGTAGGAAGGGGGTAGGGACACGCTCCGACAAAAATTAACTCCTCTAGTTCTTCACTGACCACTGAGATTCCGGTAACAAGCCCTATAACGTGGCTATATAGAACGGGAAGCTGAAAAACTTTTCCTGTGACCCAGGCACATAGGTATGAGTTCGACAATTTGAGAACCTGTCATTCCTCATTTTCTCCCCCCATGCCCCTATTTTAAGAAATGAAACAGGCATAAGTGATTTTCAGCCAGTAATTTACTGTATTTATTCAAATATAAGGCAGGCCTGACTACAAAATGACTCACCAGTAATTAGACTCTATATGGAAAATTATAAATTTGTTATAAGTTTTCCAGGTATAGAATCTAATTACTGAACATCTACCTTGAATTTGTCCTCCTCCCACTGCTACAGCAAGGAAAATAGATGGGGATGGGGAGGGGGGGAAACAACCATCAGGTGGCTTCCCCCACTCCTTACTGTCAGACCCTTCTCTCCCTGAACACACTCACTTTGAAATTAACATTCTGGTAGTCAGTTGCATAAAGGCAAATTATTATGGGTACCCAATGACTTAGTTCAACCAAAATTGATGCTTGTTTGTTTTTTGAAACTGCTACAAGTTTTAGCAAGGGTATTCCACAAACACTTTTAAGCAACTTACTTATGTACTTACTTATATATAGTACAAACTTTTTAAAACAAAAATTATGCATCCCAGGCCAAATTAGTCAAGACTAATTCCAAATCCAAGTGTCCAGAACCATAAGTGGCTCTACTACCAGCAAAAATCCTCCACCCCCATCCTAGACTTCAGATGTTCCCATAACTTCTGGCAGGCATCCTACTTGCAGGCCCAGGCCCAAGCCCAAGCCCAGAGGCTTGGGGTTCAGATGCCCCCAAGTTTTGCTTGCCCTTAGCCATAAGGCCCCAAGGTAAGCTAAAGAAAAGTCTTCCATTTCCATAAAGTGGGTTTAAAGCAATCCAGCAGCTAAGTGGGGGGATTTACTATAAATCACCTTGGCAGGTACTATCCCCAGGCCATGAAAGCAGTCTTCCTTGGTATGACTAAGAAAACCGCCTCCATGATCACAGTGTTTCCCTTGCGAGGCAAGGAGGAACCTTCAAGAGGCTGAGAAGTGATACAAACTATGCTTGATATTAACCCAAAGCAGAAAGGCTTATGATTTGCTGTATAGTTCACTGGTCTGAGCCCCAGCAGAGTCAACAGCGTTTCAAGCCATGGTGACCCCACATCTCAGCACTAATCAGTATCTGCATGTACTCCAAATCCCCCTCTCTCACCACAAACAGATCCACACTCATGATTGGAACAGGATGTTCTTGTCATGAGTCCTGGGATCCTCCAAAAATCGATATGCAGATAAGGTGCACGGCAACCTGGTCTGGCTCCACCTCATGGAGTGTGAGGCCACACTAATCATATGCAATGGGCTAAGAGAAGGGGTCACAGAGGGATTATGGGTGAACTGGGGTCTCAACTTGGTGATGTTTGCCAAACATTTAAGGCTACTGAAGAAACAGGAATCTTTAGAAAAGAGAAAAAAGGACACAGTTCAGCTGTAGAAGTGAAGAGGAACTCAAAATTATGCAAGTGTCATGGCTCACCATGACCTAAAAAAGAGTGGGGACTGAGTGCAATTGGTATATACTTTACTCAGATGAGCTGCACTCACCCATCTTCCCCCCCACCCGGCTCACAAGTAAGACTAGGGGACATCCACATCCCAAAGCCTCCAGGCTTGGCACTTGAATGCAGGAAGCCTTCCATGGATTTAGAGAGCCTCTGAAGCCCAAAACTAAGACCCAAGACTAGGTCTGAGAGGGAGGATAGTTTCCTGGTGGTAAAGCTATACACACACAGGCTTGAACAACTAAGCTCTACTCTTGTCAACATTTGGAACTTAAGTATTGGGCTTTGTCCAACAGAATTCAGAACTAATTTGGCCCTTGAAATTAAATTTTAAAAACAAAACCAAAAACAACTTTAGAACACACAGATGTATAAGCTGCAGTCACATCCTGAAGTCAGGGCTGTCCAACTGGCAGCCTACAAGTTGCACGCGGCCTCCAAGGGGTTGAGCTGCAGTGCCTGAACTGTTCAGTCACTTGTCCCCCCTCTGCTCTGGGTGCAACAGCAGGTAGAATTTCCAGGCTTCTTCTCCCTGCCCCAGGGTGCAGGGTGGTGCAGCCTGGTATGGTACAGGAAGCAGAGAGTAAGGCCAGAGCTACATAGTTGCCCAGTACAACAGCATGGGGAAGGGAGAAGAGTACCAGGGCAGGTGCATGGTATAGTAAGGGGGCATGCACATGGCATGTGGCCTGGGCGCCCTGTGGCTCTCACCCTAGTATGGCTTGCATGGTGTGTGCTCCCTGCTGGTACTGTCTGAGGACTGGGTGCCCCCAGTTGCATAAAATTTGGATAACCCTGTCCTAAAGTGTTGTTTACCTATGTTTTATCATGAAAAGAAGAATGAGGTAAAGCTTAATAGTTACCTTAGGAGACTCTTCTCATCTCACTCCAGTACCAGATTCTCAATGTATTTTCCTCGCTATTCCCATCAGTACCATCCTTCTCTCCCACTCAGAACTCCCCATTGGTTCTTAGATCAGATTTTTCACCATTCATTGGGCAGGTGGGGAAATAAATATGGAGTAAAAATCAGCAGCTCTCAGGCTTAGATAAGGAAGGATGAGGCTTCAAAAAAGCCAAATTCTCTCTTTTGTTATAATCTGCATGCAAGGTTAATCCCTGGGACATTCTCCTGAACACCCAGAAAATTCTTATACCTTCATATGCATGCTAAACACCAGCACATTAATATTTTACTAAATACAACCAACTGATTTTTGTCTTCAAAATTTACAATTACGGATGCACTAGGTATGTCACCCGCTCCCCTGAGGAAAGCAGTTAGAGGTTCCCATTAGTCAGAGCATAGCACATAGAGATGTTACACAAGCTTTCCTCATCCCCAGAAAGTTTGCTAATGCACATGAGAGATTGTGATATCTTTCCTACTCCAGACTTAAGTCTCTCCTCAGCCAAGCCACTAGACTGGCACAACTCTATGTTAAAACAGTAACTCTGTGTTTAAAAAAAAATCTGTTAGATCTTGTTTTATATTAAAGATAATAGATTTGTTTGTTTCAGAGAGGATAAAGTAGAACAAAAATACAAGGCAAATTTCAAACCACTTACAGAATGTCATCAAAATTATCAAACCCAAAAGAATACATCCTTTTCTTGCATATACCTATCCCCAACATTTATAACCTCTTCAGATAATCTCTGAGTTTTTCAAAAACATTTGATAATTAGGTGTTATGTTTGATTATTCAGGGAGAGATATAAACTCGCTCCATTTTAAATGGCGTTTAATGTGTGTGCATTTGAAAGGTTTGCTGAGCTTTATTTGATTTTTTAATAATTGGTATCAATAAATTAAAGTTTAAAACAAATAGATGTTGCCTTTCATCAACACAACAGAATAGACATGAACTGTCATGGGAGGGAAGTGCTATGTAATAATTCTAGTTAATGTTTCTGGGATCCTCAGTGTATTGACTAGAACATGTCAGCAATTATAAAGACAATCACTTGGTAATCTATATTTTAATGGAGGAAGATGTGTCTAATAGTGCACAAGGTGCACAATTTAAGTGATGTGGTTTGTATTAAATTGGCATGAAATAATCAGAGCCTTCTCTCTCACTTTCTGCAGTAATTTGTAATTTATTGAAAACCAGGGCTAACCATCTCTACATACAATTACAGAAGTCAAAAAACATAAGCAGCGATACAAAAAAGAAACAGTTTTTCATGGTTCTTCTACCATCCCACTTGCCAAGCTTTAGAGGTTAAAAAAAGTTACTTACCAGCGAGTAGAATGAAGATGTTCATATGTGCACCCTCATTGTACAGGACAGGCAGTGCCCTTTTTCCATGTGCTCAAGCAGAGATTTTTTGCCTTAGCAGTACCCACAGGGTATGTCATGGTTCTGCCCCTCTTGTGCATCACAGAAGGGATAAAGAGGGGATTGTATTTCCACTGAAAGAGGTCTCAGAGTCATTTAGAAAAAAAGCAACTGAAGGACCTACTAATTGCAGAATTTGCCCAGGACACTTTTGAAATGGAATAGTGCTTGGTAAAGATGTACATCAAGCTCCAGGTTGCTGCTTTGAAGGTATCAGTTATGGATATACTGTAAAGAGATGCTGTGGAAATAGCCTGGGCTCTGATTAAATGGGCACTAGTCTCCATTTGAGCACCTGAGGTACAAATGCACCCATAAGGATATCTATATAGGCAAACACTGCAAGAAGGACCTTAAATTTCTCTCTTAACCAAGACAGACAGACTAGGCTATGTTATTAAGAACAGGTGATCAATGAATTTTCTTTAGCATGTCTGCAATGGTTTGGGTTTCCAGTTAACATCTCCAGAATGATTCCCATGTGACAAATGGCTTGGGTTTTCCTGCAATGGGAAACGTGGTGGGACAATATTCAATGACTGCACGGATGTCTAACGGATGTAAGTGGACTGTTCTAAGGGCAATCTTGGGCATCGTGTTAGTCTTTTATGTGGCAAGAGTCAATTAGATAGAGCACCAGTGGGTTGTTCAAATTAACATTTTGCTACAAAAGAGGACATACGTAACACACAACAGCTTCAATAATAAGATAACACTGAAAAATACGTAACCTCTAAGCATTTAAAATAATGATGGATTTTAATTAACATAAAAAGCATCATGGATCTATCTCTTCCTACTCAACTCTGCTGTGATAGAAATAATACAATATTAGAAATTGGGGATTTTAAACTGAGAAGTTGGTATGCAGAAATGGACTCCCAGAAAAACACAGGTTCTTTTCTTCTCTGAAAGATCAGCAATCATAATTCTGTTGGAGAAACTACTGCAGATTTTGAACCAAAAAAAATGAAACAAAATTATATAAAACAATGGAGCATTTAGCCTTCTGCTACATTATGTGTATTTATATCAAAACATTAATTCAGTTCTTTGTGACAGAGAGTCTGAAATGGCTGGAATGATTCTTTTCTACTTCAGTGCGCTTTGGACAAGGTCTTAACATGGGCAATACTGCATTTGGTATAAACCTTGGGTATAATCCAGGTGAACTTCCTGCAAAATGTAGGAGACTCCCAACAGAAGACACCATACAGCAGTTCAAAAAGTCAATGTGCTGATGATACCTGGACACTGAACGCACGCTCCGAAAGCATCTCAAATACAATGAAATAGTGACAAAAGTCATTTTATAAATTACATGATTTAAACTTGATTACATTCCTTTTAACAATGTCACAAACATTTAAAAACAAATAACCTCCTCACAAACCTCACCACAGCCAAGAAAAAAAGTTACAAAGAAAGATTGCTGAAAGATCATAAGAATGTCATTTTGAAACTGGGGGGAAGGAAAGATTTTAATAGCTTATTTTTATTTACATTCCCAGAGTCCAACCCAGTCAGTATTGACTGGTCAGTGCTCTGACATTTTTATTTCGCTTTAAAATGGAAAACAATATGCCTAAAAATAAACATTTACAAATAAAGCATAAAGAATAATAAATTAACTAAACTGGGCATGCAATGTGCTTTCTATTAAGATACAGTATCATGCTCAAGTGGGTGGCAAGAGTGTTGTTTGTGTCATTCCTGTGATGGCAGACAGAAATCCAAATTCAAAGCAGCTTTCCTCAAAAGTTCAGAATTATTTAAATGAAGAAAGTGCATCTAATCTATACCTCCCTTCACACTGCTTATTGCAAGAGTGCCTGTTGCTTCCCATCTGTATACTCATGCAGATAGATGCATGGAAAACAGCATCTTAAATTCTGCTTGTTGCAAAAACAGCAGCTGTAACATGGCTAATAACCTTTCCCCCGCCCCTTGAACCTTCCTTGACCCTCAACTCCCTCCAATCCATAAAGTAAAAAGAGTGAAAAGAAAAAAGGGGGAGGGGGGCAGGGGAAAAAAGGAATGCCAAACTTTGTTTTTGCAGTGACACCAATTCCTGCAGCTTTAAAAGAACAAAAACATGCCTGCTCTGGAATAGTCTGGCTGATGGAGTATTCTCACAGTACCAGCCTACCAGGCAGTGCTAAATGAGGTTAGTCATGCATTATTACTAAATGCCACTTAATGCTGCCATGGTAACTAGTGGCCCAGACTGTTTACTAGGCACAGCTGACTACTCATTTATCACAAGGAAGGTCATTTCACTCAGTTTTTCCTTTTAATGAGCCTGATTTATCCCTTTGCTCACTTTTTAAAATCTGTCCACCAATCCTCATTCATGGTTATCTTAGGGGTATTTTCCTCATACAGAAATGCAAAAAAAGAGATGAGTATAAGTTGTAGCCCTGTTGGTCTAAGGCAGGGGCGGGCAATTATTTTGGGTGGAGGGCTGCTTACTGAGTTTTGGGAAGCCATCGAGGGCTCCATGACAGGCAGCCAAAGGCAGATAAATATGTATTTTCTAAACTTTTTAGGGGCTCCATGGGCCGGACAGAATGGCCTGGCAGGCCGGCATCCGGCCCGTGGGCCACATTTTGCCCACCCCTGGTCTAAGGACATAGGCAGACAAAGTTCTTTGGCAAAATCTGGTATCTTTTATTAGACCAACTCAAACAGTTGTAAAATGCTTCTTTGCAAGCTTTTGGGTATAAATACCCTTCATTCGGCTGAGGAAGCATCTGCAGTTGGTCTGTGCTTTTCCTGGGTGGAATGAATAGTAAAGTAGTAAAAAAGATGTGCTTTTAACAGGGAAGGGGGGGGGGTAAAACCTAGCACTAGGACCTGTCCATACATCAACTAGACCTAAACACTGGAACTTGTATTTATTTGAACCTTTACTGATCTGGATGCAAGCCTGTGCTTAGATTCTTACTACACATTAAGAACACCGTATTGTGAAGGTGTTTCACTACAAAACACTCTCAAAATAAGAGCATCCACATAGCTTTACACCAAAGTAACTAAAGATGTGAATTAAAACAGTCATTTTTGGTTTGAGTATGGGGGGTAGACAAGCATTTAGGCCAAACTTTTAATTTACTAGTGATTTCAGGTATCCAACTTTAAAAACACATTTTAAAAAGTGCCCAATTTTCACAGCACTTCAGACACATTTCCAGTAACCTGTCAAGGGTGGTACTGGGGAGCCAGCAGGGAAAACTTGCAGGAAGCCTGTATTAATTCAAATGGAAGCTTATCAAAAAACCAACCAAACAAACAAAACAACAACAATAAAAATCAACAGCCCTATGTAAGTTTTAAATTTTGACAAAAATAAAAAAGTCAGCATTTTCCAATAGAGAAAGAAAAGTAGAAAAAATCTGAGAAGCTTTATGCCACCATACTGAAATAACAAGACACATGCTTCCAAATCCAAATGCTTCATATATAGCAAACTAACTTGCTGTGTTCAGGGAGCTCTGATTCCCACTTAATATTTTAAGTAAACTTATTTATTTCCAACAACACACTAAAAACATTGGGCTAACTGAGCTCCAAATCAACAAGGAAAAAAAAACAAACCTACCAACCCACTAAGCCAGGGGCGGACAATTATTTTGGGTAGAAGGCTCCTTAACTAGTTGAGATGAGCTGTCAAGGGCTGCATGGGTAGCCCTGTCCCTTGACAGTAGCCCCGCCCTCTCATTGTCATCTCGGGACTGGAAGTCCGTCCCCCCCCCCAACCCCTGACCTTTGCCACTGGAAGTCCTTCCTCTTGCCCCCCAGAAATATTCCTTCTGGGAGGGTGGTTACAATCTTAGAACCAGAAAATCCCCAAATCATACGCTAAAAAAGTCAAACACCGAAAGTCAAAAACCTCATAACTCTGGATTTCTATAATCCAGAATTCTTGAAAATCCCACACTTTTTAAAAATACACTGCATTGGGGAGTAGCGGCAAGCTGGTCCCAGAGCAGTGGGGGGGAAACTTGCATGCAGCGGCTGCCACTGCCATCCACCACCCTATGCTGCTTCTCTGCATACGGCTGCTGCTCTGGGACCAGCTGTTGCTACCCCCGCCCCTCCCCAGTTTCAAAAAACTGGAATTTGCAAATTTCCAGCAGGTGCTTGGTTCTGAGCATGCTGGATTTATAAGATTATATTATATATCATTTTCATTTTATTACAAAAAATATTTTTGCCATGATTTGTGTTTGCGCAGTGTATGTAGAGGGGATTGCAAAATAACTTAAAAATAAATTCTTAGTTTTGTATATTGGGGGTGTGTGGGGGGCATATGTAATACAAATCTCAGAAAATTCTTCACAGATTCATAAGTGACTTCTCAACCCGCAAGAGTAACAGCTGATATCATAGCAGCATCTGGGCCATTTTAATAGAAAGACAAGATGAAGAAAAATTCTGTCCCTCCTCCTTTCCCAGGTATTCTGAATATGTACAAAATACAAGAAATAAACTCTGTCCCACCTTCAGTTGTAACAAAATTGGCTGCAGTTTACCAAAAAAATTATTCCAGTAGCAGAGAAAGGGGTGAAGAAAGGTTAAAAGAAAAAATACAAACATGTAGCTAGTTTCCCTTAAGAACATATAGAACCTCTTCCTCCAAAAGATTACGAACATTTCCTTTTAGTACAACTGCAGGAAATCGCAAGCTTATTACAGCTATTTTCTCATTAAAGCAGACTTTTTCCCCCCCACAAGAGAAGCTGATGACCAACATTTCTTAAGATCAACACGTTTCCCCACCCCAGCCTCCTTTAATGTGAAGTCAAGACAGGCTTCAAAAAGAGGGACAAAACAAAGTACACAGGATGCAATGTAATAGCCTCATTAGTCTCACACAGCTCCAATTCTGCTCCTACAGAAATCCTGACACCCAAAAAAAAAGAATCTCATTGATTTCTACAGAGACAGGATGAGATCCAAAGACTAAATAGAAAGGGTTTTTTTAAATCTATTTTTTCAATCCACCAGCCTGGTTTAAAAGGAAAAAAAAAGCATGGTTACTTGCGTCAAAGGAAGCTACCACTTAACAGTGTATCATACAGGCATGGTATGACTCTCATACTGCATTAACTAAGCTGTCTGCATTATGGAGTGATTGCAAAAAAAGCAGGGTACTGAGCTGATTCCACAAAACCTTCCCTCCCCACTCACCCAGTCTTCTTGTTTTGAGTCACACAATCAAGTATGGGCCTGCCAGATGTCACTTCTGTTTCAAACCCTTGGGCACTGTAATACAGAATGTTTTATTTGGAACAGCAGCAAAATCAATACAGGCTGCAGAAATGCAACAATTTGTATCTTTTAGCAAGCCACTTTCTGCATTGTCATCAATAAGAGTTGGTAGATATTTTCCCGAATTGTACTGTTTTGATTTAAAAAGATAAACATCATGCAAAAGTTATTGCATTATTTTTTTCATTTTCAAACCATCTCTATTACTTGTATGACAGCAGTACCTAGGAAAAAGCCAATGAAGGACCAAGCCCCAAAGCCTGGCCTTATAGCAATAGTGCATGAAAAAGCCCTGACAGATATTTCTAGATTAAATCAATGTTCGCGTGACATCCAATATGGCTGCAAAATTTTTCTGACTCTCAAAGAGCAAAAACTAATGAAGGAGAAATATTTTTTTCAAATATGAAACTCCTTAGGCTAGAATGAGAAATAAAACACAGGGCACACAGGGGGTTATAGGGCTGTGCAAAACTGCTGTGTTTCAATTTGGTTTGGGACTCGGCCATTTTGGAAGACAGCGATTCATTTTAGTGTTTCAGATCACTGTCCTGTTTTGTTTCGGCCAAATCTGTTTCCCTACCCATGACTGGGCAGTACACAATTACAGCTATAGGTCGTACAGAAGGGACAAGAGTAGGGAGGAAGGGCGGGGGGGCTGCTCTCTATGTTATATATCTGCCCTAATCAAAATGGGATCAGAGGAGGAGAAAGTTGAGGTATTGTGGGTTAGGATACATGGAGGTTGGGGGGGAAAGGGACTTGGTGGTGAGGGTATGCTACAGACCCCCACTTCAGGAGGAAGAGCTAGACTTGGAATTCTTGAGGCAGCTCTCAAGGGCCATATGGTCTAGGGACGTGGTTGTCATGGGGGACCTAAACTACCCTGACATCTGCTGGGAGAAGCAGTCAGCCAAACCCAACCATTCACGTAGGTTCTTAACCTGCATGCAGGACCTTCACCTAATACAGGAAGTATACAGTCCCCCTAGGAGGAATGCCCTACTGGACTTGATGTTGGCTACAGGGGATGGCCTAGTAGGAGAGATGCAGATTCATGGTAACCTTGGGGACAGTGACCATCAATCAATCAAATTTCACCATATGATGTAGGGTGGGAAAGATAACTAGTAGGGTGGCAGTGCTTGTCTTTAGGAAGGCTAACTTCAGTGTGCTTAGGAGTCTAGTCAATGACGCACTGCAGGATAGGAGTATTGGCAAGATGGGAATCCAGGATGGGTGGTCAATTCTAAAGGAAGCGATTCTTCAGGTGCAGAGGGAGACTCTCCCATGGTAAGTGAAAGGGAGGAAAGGGGCCAAAAAACTTCCTTGGATAAACAGAGAAATCCAGGGAAGTCTAAGCACACAAAAAGAGGCATATAGGCAGTGGAAGCAGAGGGAAGCTATCAAAGAGGAGTATAGTTGCAGGGAGGCAGTTAGAAAGGTCAAAGCAACTACAGAGCTGAGGCTGGCAACACAAATTAAAGAGAACAAAAAGTCTTTTTTTAAGTATGTAGGAAGTAAAAGGAAGGTGCAGGGCAGCATAGGACCCCTACTGAACAAGCAGGAGCAATGAGTGACAAATTGGGAGGACAGGGCTGAACTCTTCCATGAGTTTCTTGCCTCAGTGCTCTTGAACAAGGGTCAAGGCAGTTCTCCTAATGAGTATCAGAGGGACACCAGCCTACCAAATGTTGACGGTGACTTGGTGTAGAGTCACTTGAATAGACCGGATGTGTTTAAGACAGCAGGCCCGGCCGGATAAGCTGCATCCAAGGGTACTGAAGGAACTGTCCAGTGTCATAGCAGAACCACTGGCACGGTTGTTTGAGTGCTTGGGTCAGGTCCCAGAGGACTGGAAAAGGACCAATGTGGTCCCTATTTTCAAGAAGGGGAGGAAGGAGGATCTGAGTGATTATAGGCCAGTTAGTCTCACCTCTACCTTTGTTAAAGTCTTTGAAAAAATTATGAAGGATCATATTTGTGCGAGTCCAGTGGGAAAAATAATGCAGTAGGGCAACCAGCATGGATTCATAGCAGGTAGATCGTGCCTGACTAATCTGGTTTCTTTTCATGACCAGGTCACAAAACTCTTACATGAAGGAGTACGGGTGAATGTCATTTACTTGGATTTCAGAAAGGCCTTCGATATGGTATCTCATCCAATTCTCATAAATAAATTAAGAGACTGTGACTTAAATGACCAGTGGGTGGCAAATTGGCTTGGGGATCACACCCAGATAGTGGTGGTGGACAGGTCAGTATCGACCTGGAAGGATGTGGGAAGTGGGGTCCCGCCCAGCTTGGTCCTTGGACCTGTACTCTTCAATGTCTTCATCAGTGACTTGGATGTGTGCATGAAGTGTACTCTGTCCAAGTTTGTGGATGATAGTAAATTGTGGGATGAAGTGAACACACCAGAGGGTAGGGAATGATTGCAGGCAGACCTGGACAGGTTGGAAAAGTGGGCAGAACACAATAGGATGCAGTTCAACAAGGAGAAATGCAGAGTGCTGCACCTAGGGCATAAAAATATCCAGCATGCCTACTGGCCAGGGAATGACCCTCAGCAGCACAGAAGCAGAAAGGGATCTCGGAGTCATAGTGGACTCCAAGATGAACCTAAGTCATCAACGTGACAAAATAATCAGCAAAGCTAACTGCACTTTATCATGCATTAGCAGATGCATGACAGATAGAGTCAAGGAGGTGATACTTCCCCTCTATGCAGCATTGGTCAGACCGCAGTTGGAGTACTGCATCCAGTTTTGGATGCCGTACTTCAAGAAGGATGTTGATAGACTCAAGAGGGTCCAGAGGATGGCCACTTGTATGGTTAAGGGTTTCCACGCCAAGCCCTATGAGGAGAAACTAAAGGACCTGGATCTCTTCAGTCACTGCAAGAGGAGGCTGAGAGGTGATCCTTGTGGCCACCTACAAATTCATAGACTTCATAGATTTCATAGAAGGGACCTCGGAAGATCATCGAGTCCAGCCCCCTGCCCCAGGGGCAGGAAGTCAGCTGGGGTCATAGGATCCCAGCAAGATAGACATCCAAATTTCTCTTGAAGGTGTTCAAAGTAGGTGCTTGAACCACCTCTGGCAGCAGTCTATTCCAGACCTTGAGGGCTCGGACAGTAAAGAAGTTCTTCCTTATGTCCAGCCTGAAACAGTCCTGAAGGAGTTTGTTACCATTTGACCTTGTCATCCCCTGGGGTGCTCTGGTGAATAGACGTTCCCCCAGATCCTGGTGAGCACCCCTGATAAATTTGTAGGTGGCCACCAGATCACCCCTGAGCCTGCACTTTTCTACGTTGAAGAGTCCCATAGCTCTCAGCTTCTCATCATAAGATCTGTTTTCTTGATCTCTGATCATGCACTTGGATCTCCTCTGGACTCTCTCAAGCTTCTCCACATCTTTTTTGAATTGCAGAACCCAGAACTGGATGCAGTACTCCAGCTGCACCCTCACCAAGGCCGAGTACAAGGGGAGAATGACGTCCTGGGATCTGTTTGAGAAGCATCTATGGATGCAAGCCAGAGTTTTGCTCACTTTACTAGCCACAGCATCACACTGAAGGCTCATGTTCATCCTGTGGTCAATCATGACCCTCAAGTCCTTTTCGTTCATAGTGCTAGCCCGTGTAGCACTGCCAAGCCTATAAGCATGCTGTGGGTTTTTCTTCCCAAGGTGGAGAACCTTGCATTTTTTCGTATTAAATACCATCAGGTTCTCATCCACCCATTTCCTGAGCCTGTCAAGGTCAGCCTGGATTGTTCCCCCGTCATCAGGTGTGGATGTTTTACCCCTGAGTTTGATGTCTCTGACTTGATTAATCAAGTGTGCTGGAGTGTAGTAATTACCATGCTCCAGCACACTCCAGTGTCATGTTCATCAGCGTTCCCATGCTGAAAAATGGCAGTGGAGGCACTTTAACTAAAGCTTGTGCATTGCCATTTTGAGCATGGAGATGCTGATAATTACAGCAGATCTCGGAGCGTCGCCCCTCCCCCCCGAACGCATGTATAAGCACCCTCAGAGTAACTCATTCAGAGAGGCATATGTAGGCAACAGATGAATTTATCAGATTCTATGGAAAGTCTAGAAAATCTACACCCCAGGGTAGTTTTGGGCAGATGAGAACTGATGGTGTTTAACACTGAAAAATCAAGGAGCTGGCAAGCATCATAGCCCAGCCTCTGGCACGGATCTTTGAGAACTCCTGGTGCTCTGGTGAAGTGCTCAGAGACTGGAAGAAGGCCAATGTGGTGCCTATCATCAAGAAAGGGAGGAAAGTGGATCTGGCTAACTATAGGCCCATCAGCCTGACCTCTATCCCGGTGAAGGTCTTAGAAAAGTTTATTAAAGAGACCATCCTTAATGGACTGGCCGATGCCAACATCCTGAGGGATAGCCAGCACAGGTTTGTTGTGGGTAGGTCTTGCTTGACCAATCGCATTTCCTTTTACAACCAGGTGACCTATCATCTGGACAAGGGAGAGGAGATTGATGTCATATATCTTGACTTTTTAAAAAAGCCTTTGATCTGATATCCCATGATTACCTCCGGGAAAACTGGCCAACTGCGGCCTTGGCTTCGCCACGATTTGCTGGCTGGGGAATTGGCTCTGTGGTCAGACCCAGAGGGTGGTGGTTGATGGAAGTCAATCGTCATGGCGCTCTGTGACCAGTGTTGTCCCTCAAGGCTTTGTCCTTGGGCCAACATTATTCAACATCTTCATTAATGATGTGGACATTGGTGTCAGAAGCGGACTGGCCAAGTTCACTGATGACACCAAACTTTGGGTCAAAGCATCCACACCTGAAGACAGGAGGGCGATCCAGGCTGACCTGGACAGGCTCAACAAATGGGCGGACAATGATGTTTAACACTGAAAAATGCAAAGTTCTCCACCTGGGAGGAAAAACCTGCAGCATCCTTATAGGTTCAGCAGTGCTATGCTGGCTAGCACTATGTCAGAAAGAGACTTGGGAGTCATGATTGACCACAAGATGAACATGAGCCTTCAGTGCAATGCTGCAGCTAGTAAAGCAATCAAAACGCTTGCTTGCATCCATAGATGCTTCTCAAACAAATCCCAGGATGTCATTCTCCCACTGTACTCAGCCTTAGTGAGTCCACAGCTGAAGTACCGCATCCAGTTTTGGGCCCCACTATTGAAAAAGGATGTGGAGAAGCTTGAGAGAGTCCAGAGGAGAGCCACGCGCATGATCAGAGGTCAGGAAAACAGACTTTACGATGACAGGCTGAGAGCCATGGGGCTCTTTAACCTGGGAAAGTGCAGGCTCAGGGGTGATGAGATGGCCACCTATAAGTTTATCGAGGGTGACCACCAGGATCTGGGGGAACATTTGTTTACCAGAGCGCCCCAAGGGATGACGAAGTCAAACAGTTATAAACTACTGCAAGTCAGTTTCAGGCTGGACATAAGGAAGAATTTCTTTATTGTCTGAGTCCCAAAGGTCTGGAATAGCCTGCCGTCAGAGGTGGTTCAATCATCTACACTGAACACCTTCAAGAGTAAGTTAGATGATTATCTTGCTGGGATCCTATGACCCCAGCTGACTTCCTGCTCTTTGGGTGAGAGACTGGACTTGATGATCTTCTGAGGTCCCTTCCAGCCCTAATGTCTATGAAATCTATGAAGAGCTCTGCTATTGTACAGACACTTACAGCATTATACTCCTTTCTGACACTTACTCCAGTTAATTGAAATTTTGAGATGCCGATGCCTTCCTCAGCCTGACAAAGGGTTTTTTAAACCCAAAAGCTTACTAAAAAAATATCTGTCCAACTATTTAAGTTGGTCTAATAAAAGATATCAGATTCACCCAAAGAACCTTGTCTGACACAGCAATACACACATGCACACACACACTGCATAAAAAAATCTGGTCCGACGCTCTTGATATTTCATGAAGCGTTAGTCAAGCTCTCTCTTCTGGTGAAGTGCAAACTTGCTCCATCTTTCAGACGTGGAAGTCCCTGTCCAGTTGACTCGACTCTAAAAGTGAAGGGCTGGTGAGTTAGCACCCATCCCCACAAGACTTGTCCACACAAAGATCTAAAAGAAACTGACCACCCAAAGGCCCTTCTAAGATACTTACCTCGCTAAAGGGAACAAAGGATATGGAAAGTAAACACAAAACGTTGGTACAACCAAAAACCACCATAGGTGTAGTCCCAACTTAAGGGAGAAGTCTAACTACAGTACTAGAAAGTGCAGAGATTTCACAGAATACAAACAGTAGACTCTCCAACTCTTCTTCCTTCACTTCACCTCTTAACACTCACCTGACAACTGACCTTACAGTCTTTTCCCACACAGCACGTTATGTTTCCTTTGCTGTGGTCCTTTTTCCACAAAAGCACCGTCTGATCCCATTCACCAGAGCTACAAATCTCTTCTGAAAAGCTACTTCTCTGCACAGAGTGTATGAGCTAAAGTTGTAAAGGTTTTTAACCTTCAGAATGCATCATCAGTTACCAGATAACTGCAAAGCCACATTTTCACTCTCATCCACCATATTCCTGTCCCCTCTCGCAAAGCTGTACTCTCTCCTCGCATCAACTTTTCATTAAGTTTTCATCAAGTTCTAAAACACAATTCATTAAGTGTTTTTAGTATAGTGTAAGCTATGCATAGGGTAAGGATCACAAATGCAATTCATGAAATCACTCAGCAGCAGCTGGAAAATGGTTTCTATGAGTAGGAAAATTGGAATGAACTATGCATCACTAAAGATGGTGGTTAGGTCTAGAAATTTGAGCTGCATTGTGTTAAAATTTAATTAATTATGCCTTCAATCACCATTTATAGCTTGCATCTATCATGTACATCCAAGGTTTTTAAAGTTCCACAAGGACTTTATAAACACCCTATATAAACAAGCAAGGGTCCCCAACATTTTTAGTAATGAAGACAAGCTCCAAGACCAGTGGGGGCCAGTCTTTTGGGCACGAATGCCAGAAATTGGTCGAGCACCCCATTTTCCCCAGTGTCACTTCAATCCTTTTCCTCTGCCCAATATGCACCTGTGCTTTCTGTTCTCTATTCTTTGCTCCCTGTCCCATCTCCTGCTCTGCCCTCTGCTGCTGTACCACCTGTTCCCTCCTTGATCTGTCCAGTGCCATGCAAGGCAGGCTGCCAAAATTTAGAAGGTTCATGGTTGTTTGCCTTTTTTTTTTTTTTTTAAAAGACTCATGGGGGGGGAACAATAACAAAGGAACTGTGAAATTACATGTTAAGAAATTTAAAGAGGGTAAGTCAAAGGTAAACAGACAAAAAGTAAATCCTCCTTCATAAAATACTCGCACCGTCCTTTCCTCAGACAAAAACAAACAAATAAAAAGAGAGGAAAAAGGAAAGAAGGGGGGTGAGTAAAAACAAACATGCTTTATATCAGCGTAAGTCTTTCCCCAATTTCAGGGCTGAACACCAAAAGCGGCTGCAAGTGGTAAAGTGCAATTTACTCTCCCCAGTAAAGAGTAACTTTTAGTTTAAACATTGCAACATGAAATATATTCAAAGCAACTCTGAAACCAAGAACCTATAAGTCAGGCTTGCTTCAAACTCAACTAGACAAAAAGCATTCACATGAGTGAATGCCTGTATGCAAAACAGTGTTGCAATAGCAGCATCATTAGAGTACATAGGCTGCTGAAAAATTACCAGCTCTTACCAATCTGCAGTACAGCTTGGCACGGGCGACTGGTACCACCTTAGTCAGGGGGGCACGTGCCCTCCCCAACGACCAATCAGTGACTGGGGGGGGGGGTCACCCAGAGCTGATCCCACTGACTGGGGAATCACTGCTCTAGATCAGGGGTAGGCAACTCCCAGCACAAGTGCCAGAGCATAGCATATATTTTGCTTGGCACATGAACCTCAGGGTGGATGGCAAGGAAGGGGCCAGGATTGCACTGCTACAACAAGGATTGGACCCCTCGCAACTCCCCTGCAATCTGCCCCTGAGATGCCAACATTTTATGAGTCGGAGGTCACGGATGCTTCTTGCACTCTGCCCAAAAATGTTGCCAAACCTTGCTCTAAACCCATGCTGAAGAATACTACAAAGAGAACTTCAGAATAGTACAGATCTAAGGAATCATTGGTTTTCTCACTATCTTGTACATTCAAGAAGAGATCTATTATAAAAGCTAACTATATAATTGCTAACTATATAACTGCATTTATTCTGTGAAACTCAAGGTGCACTCAGTGAGCTTCCCTCCTCCACATTACCCTAATACCTGCTGTAGTATTCACTGGTGGAACAGGAAGAAGTTTCTGATACTGCCTTAGTCGGGGGGGGGAGAGGGGGGCACATACCCCTGCAGCAATTAGTCAGTGACTGGGGGGGAGGGCGGGGGGCGCAGTTCCCCCGCAGCCGATTGCAACAACACAACTGGCAAAGTCAGAGTCTCTGCTCACTTTCACTTATTTCAGGGCTGTAAACTCAGTGAAGTACAATGCCAGTGATTATGTTTTACAGTACCAAGTGGAAAATAAGGCCTGTATTTCCTACTTGAGTAGGAGTCATTGGTATTTTGCCACTCTGGGTAAGAACGTTTTTGTGAACCAAGAAATTATTTGCAACAAGGGTTGAATGGCCCACTTCGAGTTAACCTACTCAAAAACAAAAGAAAATCACGCTTTTGCAGTTTTAAGTACAAAGGGCTACAAAAAGATTATTATTGGTTCCACTACAGTCTGCTCCAAGCTAAGCCCCAAAATGTTGGGTTCTTTTCTTTTTAAATAGGTATGTGAAAAAACATTCACAGCAACTAACTTCTGGAGCTCGTCTCAAAAAAGAAAAGAAAAGGAAAGGGATTCTAAAGAAAGCATATGTGCTTAATTCAGATTCCCCTGTCCTACCCAAGTGTAATTAGCTTATTTGCCTTCACAAGTTAAATGTGCATTCTGGATGCCCAATTTTTTTTTGAAAGCCTAGTTCTTGATTTTGTTCCTTGTAGAAAATAAAATCATGTCTGCTCCTTCAAAGCAAGCACCTGCACAGCACCAAAATGCTCCATAAAAAGACAACTGCCTCTTTAGAGTCCACACACGGACAAACCTCCCTCAAAAGGGTACACTGGTGAGCCATACTTTACACAGAATACATAATACAATAAGATAACAGAAGTAAATATACAAGTAGCTTTACAAGCTCCTACTTGTTTTTAAAAGGAAACAATGTTTAATTATCCATTTCAAATTACTTCACAGGGTAAATCTATTTGTCCTCCTTGCCTCCCCCCCACCCCCCACCACTTCTGCTACTGTACATAAATGCTTACCCCCAGCTTTAGGGAAGCTATTAATTTTCTACCTTAAGAACACATTAACATTATTTAAGCAGGCTTACTTTTTCTTTATTAATTTTGCAAATGCCTCCAGATATTATTAAAGCAAATATTATACTATTGTTCTCTGTTGTATCAAAGAAGAATTCTAGCAAAGGACATAGATAATTAAATGAAAAGTGAAAACATTTCTTCAGCAGCTGTTTTGTGCATAGCCATTAAAAATATCTTCCTCCTACCTCAGTAGTATTTCTAACTGTGTAATTAGCATCCCCTTAGACCTGCTAAAGTAAATATGTCTTACAAATGTTGGGAAGCACACAGGAAACACCTTTAATCTCAGTAATAGTCTTTACTTACTCAAACAGTCCCACCGCTTTCAGTACAGGAACAATACTTCTGTTCATAAAGGTTACAAGTTGAGCCACATCTTGTGCAGTATTATCCACTGATTATTTTGATTGTGTGTGAAGTAGTTAGCTGTGCTATTCTGCAATCAGGCAGGATATGAATCTCTGATTCAGTTAGTCTATACAATGCACCTCTATCCTTCCTTCTCCTCAATTTCTTGTGGGTGAATTTATTGTTCATGAAAAGTGACTGGGGCTAGGTACAGACATTCAAAAAGCCCAAGGCAGAATTGATCTAAATTACATGGTTTTCTGTAAGCAGCATAATTTAGTTTGGCAGTAAATGGAATACACATTTGCCCTTTGGTGGTGGGGGGAGGGGGCGCAAATTTTAGGCTGGGTTCTGCCATTTTTAAACCAGTCTGTGTGCTGAACTTACGTTCTGTTACAGGTATAAAATGGTTTCCAATCACTTTTACGGGTTCAGCATTCACAAATATTTGAAACCACAAATGTCGAACCCGCAAATAGCGAGGTTTTCCTGTACTTTAGTGCAGAGGTATCAAACTCAATTGGTGCCATGCAGCTGGATGTGGGTCATTCAACTAGTTTACAAGCCAGGTCAGGACTGATGCCCTGTGCCATGCACTGCACACAGCATGTTCCAGCCCCACTTCTAGGACTTGCACTGCATGCAGCACATTGACTGGACCTTGGGCTTCAGGACATGCTGCATGCAGTGCCCATGCTGGACTGACCTTGAGTGCTGGTTGTGGGGCAGGTCTGGATTAGGCCTAAGGCCAATCATGTGTGCCAGACAGGATTGCCAACCCTCCTGGATTGGCCAGGAGTCTACTGGAATTGGCATCAATCTCCCAGTGACTATTGAAAGAATTCTGGGAGACTGATATTGTGAATGGGTTGAACAGTATAATTAATGACATTATGTCATGTTGAGGGGAAAAAAAATCTCCCAGAATAGCTTCAGTCAGAGTTGGCAATACTAGTGCCAGCTTTTGGGGGGGGGGGGGGCCAAGGGGAGGGCTCCACATACAGCATGCACCCCATGCTGGCCCCCTTGTGCTACCTCTGCCCCAGAGACGACCTGAGCAGGGAGGGGGGCAAATCAGCTTGCACAGGGCCCTGCCCCCGGATGCGAGGAAGTCAGCAGTGGAGGGGATGCCAAGCAGCCAGATGTGAACCGGCGGTAGTGCAGAGTTGCTGTGGCCACTTTGCCTGGCTCTGCAGGGACCCCAAAGCACAGGGCCCAAGGCTGTCGCCTCAATTCACCCCCTTCCCCCCCACTAGGGACGGCCCTGGTCTGCCCTGCTTTAGTGAAAAACTATTGCTAGTCCAGCTATGATCTTTGTACTACTACATAAATTACAGGCTAGGTATTATTTTGCTTTTAGCTCCAGACATAGGGTAAATTAAAAAGGAGAGGTTACCTCCTTTCTGGATTGTATAGCTCCTATTGAAATAAAAATAATGAATTTAACACCTTCATTGCTTTAAGCTGCTGTGAAGCAACACAAAAACAAGTTTTTGAAATACAAACTTTTGACACACAGAAGGATTGTCTTTGGCTATATACAAATAAACCCAACTACATACAACAGTATTAGCACTGCAGACTTGCCCACACATAAGTAATATGATAACAGGTCTAAAGGTATGCTTTGCTTGAAGACTGTCACAAGCACATTTAATCCTTAATATTGAGTCCATAACTGTATGGCAAAGTTATACTAATGAGTCATGACTCCTAAAAGTTACAGAAATAAATAGTTTTTAAATATCAATCCAATAATTTCAGATTAAAGGAAAGTGTCATTGTAAACTAAGAGCCTAACGTATATACTTTTTGAAAAACTGGTTGGAGAAATGCCACATAATGAATGACAACTTCTTTTCCCCAAATTTTCTATTTATATAACATACCATGCTGCCTCAATAGATTGGACAAAGGTTTAACTAGTTCTTTCTCTGAAGACAGAAGGAAGAAGAAAGATTAATTATGTTTGCAGAAACCTGCTTACATGCTGAAAATAAAATGTAAATATCTTTATCCAATTAATAACATGGACATAGTAAACAGATCTTTGCCAGGTTGGAATTGTCCATGAATGTTGTAAAACTGCCTATTAATTTTCTTATGGTGCATGCATACATATGTATAATAGAATAGAAGTAAGACAATTTTAGAATAGAACTACAGCCCAGAAAGACATACTCCAAAGTGGCTGTAATGTTATATCTATACTTATAGTGTTACAGCCACTTTGGAACATGCCCTTCTGGGCTATAATTCTGTTCTAAAGTTCTCACTTCTATTCTATTATACATATATATGCATGCACCATAAGAAAACTAATATACACATACATATACATACATGCATGCATGTGTGTATGCATGTATGTGCAAGTCTGTGTATACATCATCAATGCAACATATCATCAATGCATCATATATAATCATCAGTGCAATACAGTAAAATCTCTGCTATCTGATACTTAACCAACTGGAATACTCCATTAACCGGAGTTTCTGGCTGGTCAGCCAGGCATGGGGAGGGGAGAACTTGCATACAGCAGGTACCACCACCACCACCCACCACTGCACCGCATGGAGATGCCACCCTCCCCACCCGCGTCCTGAAAACCCTGCTGGGTTATTTCAGATAACCAGATTTTTTACATAACTGGCAATCCCCTTTCCCCAAGGATGCTGGATAACAGATTTTACGGTGCATATATATATGTGGGTGTGTATACACACACACACACAAATAGTTTATATAATGTAATTATAATATATAATATATATTGTATAACAGGCACTTTGGAGCATCTCTTTCTGAGCTGTAGTTTTATTCTAAAGTTGACTCATTTGTCTGATGTCTGTATAATGAAACCTCTCACAGCCAAGCAGTCTTCACTTGAGTGCTTTTATAGCATCCAGATTATTCTAGACCAATAATCCATGATAGGGTGCATTAGACAAGTACTGGGGCATGCTTGAGGGGCACTGTGAAGTACAAGGTGCACTTATGTAAACCATTAAGTGGTTTATTAATATTTTTATTAACACATGGTTTGTTACCTTAAAAAAAAGCAAAAGAAAGCAAGAAAATAAGCAAAATAAAAATACCACCCCATAGTTTGGGGGCAGTTCATATAAATATATTATATCACATCAGGCATGCTGGAAAGCAGCTTCTTGTTGAAAACAATTATTAAAAATATATATATAAAAATAGAAAATTAAATATGTTCTCTAATAAGTGTGTCAGGTGGCTAGAAAAATTAAATCAATCATTTTTTCCAATTGCAGACCCTCAGGTTTATTTAAGCTGGAAGCCCAGCTATCAATTGTCTGTGAATCAAAAGCCAATTTCAACTGACTTCTAGAAACTAAATTAAAGGTAGCGAACAGTTTAGCTTGCTGGAGAATAAAAAATAAAGAGTGGTGTCACTCAGGAGAGTTGCTTCTTACTCTGTTTTACAGTAACAGCCAAGTTTCAGTTTCTGCAGAAACCTGAAGAGATACTTTTCTGGGACTGACAATAAACACTGAACACCTGACTGACCTGTTTGGCATAGGCTCTTTCATGACTTTACAGGACTCTGACATGCATGTCTCAAATGTATGAAACGTTCAAAGAATAAAAAGAAGGGGTTGAGCAACACTGGGGCTTCTCCAAATTTGGAACACGCTTCTTTGCTAACAATAGCACCAGTGCGGTGTGACAGGTATTACACCATTGCAGGACACACCCCAGAAAACTATCAATTCAGATTACCTTGCCTGACTGGGAGGCATGCAGGAGGCAGAGATTTATTTATTTATTGATTTATTTTTAAATAAAGCTGGGCTCAAGGGAAGAGAAAAATGGCACACTTTGCCTACCACCAATACGGTTTCTTCCAAATCTAATCCTAGACAACCCTGTATACTCCCTACTCCTCTGGATTTTGTAAATCAACAGTAAAATATTCTACAATGACAGACATATCTTCAACAATCACATCAAGAATTAACATGCATTTGGAAGGCTTAAGGCAAGGGAGAAATCAAAACATCAATGTCAGTTATTTACAGGCTGTATTTTGTACAACCTACGTGAAAGCAAGGGTGGAGATTTCCACGGGAAGTAGAAAAGGAAAGTATTAAGGGACAGTGCATTTTCCACCTTGATGCTAGCGAATGACACACATGTACCACTCCTGCCAATAACTTACACAAGAGCATTTTTTTTTAAATCTAATTGCCCCACGGCTGATACTGTACCAACATGGCAGAAGGGAAGCATGTGAGTGTATCAATTATTTTTCTACTAATACAGTACTTATTACTTATGTTTGTACCATGGTAGTGTTTGAGGCTCCTTATGAGACTGGAACCCCACTGTGTTGAACACTCAGAAAGGGCATCTCCTGCCTCATAAATATTAGAGACTCAACAAACTTCTAGAGCAGTGGTTCTCAACTTTGTTGGATTCAAGGCACCCCTCAGGAATGGCAGCTCTTAGGTTTCACTCATTTTTTCACTGCAAAAAAAACCAGAGCAAGCAAGTCTTTTGCTGCAAAACACACAGATCACAAATTAGAATGTTTCTGACACTATGGATTCCTCTTTGAAACATCTGGATTTATCTTGGGAATCGTGTAGGTGTTTGCATACTTAATAGTGCTAGTATTGTATGGGACTCCTGAAAGGATCTTATGACATCCTAGTTGAAAATTACTAAGTCTGTTGTGGTCCATCTACATGTTCTGGAATTCAGACCTGTAACAGTAGCTCCTAACACTGAAAAGTATCAGCATGCTCCAGTTTCAAATGTGCAACATCCAAGGGCTAGATCAAGGGTAGTCAACTCTCGGCACATGTGCCAGTGACACACGAGACATTCTGCTTGGCATGCGCACTCAGGGTGGATGGTGGTAGTCACAAGGGGCCTGGTCCTTGTGGCAGTGCGGCCCTGGCCCCTTCCAAACCATCCGTCTGGAGGCATGCATGCATCTGCCACTGGAAATGAGCCTGGCCAGGGCTCTCCAGACCCTGGTGCAACTGCTTGGAGCCTCCCTGGGCCAGCTGTGGCAGGCGATCAGAGGCTGCAAGCAGCTGCGTTGGGGTCTCCAGAGCCACTCCTGGCACACCAACATCTTACAAATTGAGGCTGTGGGAGTTTTTTTGGCACTCTGCCCAGAAATGTTGCCAACCCGTGGGCTAGATATTCATTTGTAGCACTGATATTAAAGAGATTATTCAATAACATCCTGCATTTCAACTGGGTTCTACACTTCCATTAAAACAGAGTCAAATGACTAGCAGACAAAGATGTTCTGTAGCTAATCCATGAATGTACCACAACCACACCATTTTACAAGTGCAAAACTCTTTCATATTAGTAGTCAAATGAAAGCAAGCTCAGGCAGTGAAGAAGGTAGTAAAACCCCTCTGGTTTAGTTACTATGCTGGCCTCCTAGGTTTGGGCAAGTGAATAAAGGAGACTGGTAGAACAAAGTATGAACCGGGCAGATAGGAGTACATACAGAAGGTGCTTGCTGGAGTGATTAGCTATTCAAGCAAAGCTGCTATACTATGGATGCATCCTTGGTGGGAGGTTCTTAAGTCTTCAAGAACTAAATCTTCAAAAAACACACTCCAAAAATCCCTCACATTTTAAAAGAAAACTTTTGTTACACTAATGTTTTTGATCCCTCCCTCCCTCTGTTTTGCCACCATAAGAGTGGTGAGTGCAACAACACCACTTATTTGTAAGAGGTCTGAGTCATTGTTTTATCTTCTGAAATTCTCTTTTTCCTTGAAAAAAGTTCTCTTCCAATTAATTACTTCAACCTATTTAGAGCAGGAAACCTGGGCCAATTTATCTGCCTTATTTGCTTCTCAAAGCCAAACATCCCAACCGTCAGATTTCTTTTCTCCTTTTGCTTGGCTCCAGTTTCCTTTCCCAAGCAGCATTCTTCACCTTCTCTTTCTTCTCCAAAATCCACCTTCAGCATTCTCATCCATCCTCCCTCCCCACGTGACAACAATGCCACCTTTGCCTCATATTTAAGGAGGGTCACACCCCATCTATCTACATTTTAAACAAGTTGAGCTGAAAACTAACTACAACTGATGTCCTAGCACAAGGGGAAAAAAGGGCACACTGAGCCAAAAAGAAGATGCTTTCTATGAACCTCGTCAGGAAACTGGGGGAGGTGAACAAAGAACTTCACTGCAACTTTGATAGTCAGAAACTGTAGAAAGACATATTTGTTTTTTAACTACATGAATAATGTAGAGATGATCATGTCACATTGACTTTAACAAAAACTGGCAGGCAATTGGTACTAGCTAAGCAGCCTGCACCTGGTTTGCTCTATTATGCTTTTTAAAGTTTTTTTTACTGCAGTACTATTAATATAATTTATTTTACCACTTTAACTTTCCAATGGTTGTTATCTTGCCAAATTGGCGGTAGCAGTCATTGACAAGCAGGGCTGTTGTCTAGGCCAACAAGTTTCAAGCAGGGTGCCAGGGAATATGCTGCCAGATACTTTGAAGGGTGCAACAATGTGTGAGGAGATGAGCAGATAGGCCAGGCTCAGACTAATCCCTGCCTGGACAACCCTTGCCACTACTGCCCAGCCCTTGTATAAGGAAGTAAGTGTATATATTTGCACTGGAGTGGTGAGAGACGCGCGCGTGAAAGCCCACTGCGCCCCCGCTCCCCCGAAGCCCCCCAGACACCCCCTCAGCAGCCGCAGAGCCCCCTGCCGACCCCCAGCACAGCCGGAGGTAAGCGGGCTCATGGTGGGAAGGGGTTAACTCCTCACTCCCTGGGAGGAGGCGGCTGCGTGGAGCTGGGCCGGGTCAAGCCCTCGCCCAGGCCCCTACTTGGCCCAGCCCCCCCCACTCTGAGTTCTTTGCAACAGAAGAATTGCTCTATTAGTATCCCATAGTCAAAAATGTTTGAAAGCTAAGAGCTAGCATTTTTCTGAGGGATGCCTTCAATCTAAAAGGTTGACAAACACTCATCTTCCTGGAGTATTAAAGATCCAGGTAGCTTAGAAACTGACTGAGGGGGAGATAAAAAAAAACTCAATACAAAGGGCTACCATAAGGATACCAAAGAACTGGGAATATGCAAGAATCTTTGCAGTCCTCTTCCACTTATACCTTGCACCAAAGTTCACTGTCAGATTGTACAAGCTCAAGAAGACAGCAGTTGACAAGGGAAGTTGTTAAAGGTATTAAGTGTCCTGACTTTCCAAGGGACTCTACATTGGTGAACCCTGTACATTCACTCCCATATATCCTGTTCAAAGTTAGTTGGACACTATATGATTCTGGGGCTGTTTCTAAGAATAGATCCTTAGATGCCTGCATTAAACCCAGAGGAAAATCCACAAGAGTGTCAGATACATCGCAGAGACTGGGCTGCATACAAGCTAAATATTCACCAGAATTATTCAAAGAAATCCAGATCCTCATATAAAGCATTATAAACAAAGGACAGAGGATTTTTAAACATAACTTTAGTAAGGCACTTTAAATGGCTAAGCAGCCAGTATGATAAATTCTCTAGAAAGCTATTAGAAAAGGCAAATAACATAAAAGCATACCCAGAAAGACTGCCAAACCAAGCCAGAGAAAGTTCCTTCCAATTATGAGATTATATTACAATTATAAATTGCTGTCAAAGTTATTAAAAAATAGAGAAAAAAGGTTCTGAATGTGAAATACACAAGGACCACATAACACAATATACTTTGTAGATGTCTGTCAACCAAACAACTTTAAAAGGGATCTGTAAGTGCAGAAACTTACTATCATAGGTTATTCATTCGGCTTAATTCATTTAAAAATAAATCACACTTTCTACTTCATTAAGAAGAAGTAAAATTGATTTATATACTTACGTAACAAGATGTGGCATAGAAGCCAAATTATAGTTTAATAATTTCTCCTAATTAATCTACAACCTTGTCTTTTTAAAACAACAACAATAACAACAGAGGTCCCAATCTAGCTAGTATATAGACATGTTCTGAGAGATCCATTTATAGATACAAAATTAGATGGAACAAAAAGTAATTCCCAAGTCTCTGCCACAGCAAATGAAGAACAGTCAACTGGCAGCCAGTATCCCCATATAAGGCAATGAGGGCAGAAATGTATAGTACCTCATCTAGGTGTCCAGGCAACTCTACAGAGTGTAAATGTCAAGATGGCATAGTGCACTGAACTCTCACTTTTCTCAGTCCATTACCCCAACCGGCCTTCCAGTGCAAAGTGAACAAAAAGTACTTTGCTGTACAAATCTTAGGGCACAAAGACATGTAGCGAGGTTAATATGCTAATGCCTTTGAAATAAAGACTAAATTTTGTTGAGTCTTTGTCAAAGAATTCCTTTTTATTTTTGTATTTTATTTCGTGGAAGTTATCGCAAATACATCCACAGGATACCTCCTTTCTGTAGAATGGGCTAACCTCAAATATCATTTACCCTGAGAACACTCTACCACAGGAATTCAGTAAGACAGACAAAGAGGATTTTTTACATAGAAGAAAAAGAATTATCCAAGAAAAACTCACCATATACTGTATTTACTCAACTAGAAGAAGGCCGCCTTCAATAATTAGATTCTATATATGGAAATTTAAAAAAAGGGTTATAAATTTCACTGTATAGAATCTAATAATTCATGGTGTGGCTAGAATTTGTCCCCCTCCCACTGCGACAGCACGGAAAATTAAATCTTGGGGGTCAGGTAGACCCTTTGCTCTTTGCTTCCCCCCCAACTTTTTCCCCTGGCAGCCCTTTCCCTTCTTACTATCAGACCCTGCACTCCTTGAGCATATATAGAAGGGATGAACAAATTTGAAAAAAATAGCCCTGAAATTAAACATGGCTGTGGCAATTTGCATATAGTACCTAAAGATTTCATTTATCTAGAATTGATGCATGCTACCTTCTTTTGGAAGTGCTGAAAGTTGCAGCACTGTGGCACCTACTTCTATGTAGTGCAAACTATGCATGATATTAGTCCAAAGCCAAAGGTCCATGACTTATAACTTAGTTCATTGGGCTGCGCTTCAGAGTTGGAGTTTCAAGCTACAGTGATCCCACAGCACAGCACTGGTCAGAAACCCATCACAAAAGATCCATGTGCTAATTAGCACCCACTCATGACTGGAAACAAGTCATCTTGCCCTGAATCCTGGGATGCTCCAAAAATCTATATGCAGATGAGGTGCAAAGCACCCTGGTCCACCTTCATAAAGGGTGGGACCACATGTGCCAGGCTGAGAGGGGAAACAGAGGGATTCTGGGTGAACTGTTTAGAGCCCCATTTTGTGATGTTTACCATACACTTAAGGTTGATGAAGAAACAGGAGTAACTGGACATGGGAAAGAAAGGCACAGCTCAATATGTATGCAATGTTGTGGCTCACCATGACTTGAAAAAGTGCCAGCGCTGAGGAGGACAGCACTCATATACCTTATTCAGCTAGCCTGCACAAGGAAGATACCATAATCAAGAAAGTGGTTTTCCCAGAGTGAGACTTATCTCTTGCATTCTGGGCAGGCTGACCACTGAAATTCCCTCAAGGTGGTTCTCCTAGGGTGGGACCTCTCCATTGCACTCTGGGCAGGCTGACTTCTATGAGTTTTCCTGAATACAGGAAACTTGACTGCACAATTTTGTGGCAATGGGGGACTCCGTTCACACTTTCTCTATGGCTTGCTCCTTAGCCTTTCAGCTAGGAGCAAGTGAGACTGGGGGCCTCCAGGCTTGGTGCTTGCATGTAGGATGCCTTATCCTTGTGATAGGTTCCCATCAACGTATTTGCCCAATGCGGGCCATGCATTTTACAGTCCTGCTCAGTGTTGGCTACATTTAATCAGCTTCATAGTTGGTTTCCATTGCTGAACCCATGCAGCTTCTGGCAGCAGTTTAATGATAAACAATGTATTTATTGAGCTTTCCTTACATACAGTTAAGATTAAGGAACTGGTCTCTCCCTAAACCTGGGATAATCCAAAGACCCATATCATCTCATGGATAGCTCCTAAACTACCACCAAGCCAGTCCCATCCTACCCCCATTCTCCCATTGCTCATGCTTCCCCAGTCCTCTAGTTAATGTCCCATTTCTGAGATGCCTTTTCTATTGAGGGGTTTATTTTCCTATTACAGGCAGACAATACCTTGGGTGCTCAATCCAACAGTAGCCCCTATTCTTGCCCTAGTACCACACACAGAGAAACAAAACACAATGGCAAGGGATACTTAATAGTTTAATCTAGTCTCTTTTCCATAAGTATGCATCCCACAGTTCCTATGACTAAACCAATTTCAAAATCATAACACAGACAGCACAACAAAATCTATACAGAGAAAAAAAGTGATAAATTAAGGTAGCAGAACACTAGCTTTTCAACAAGACCACACATGCCACATCACTAAAACAGATAAGAAAATCTTCAGGACACCTCATGAACACCCCAAAATATGGTGGGGTTTATCAAAAGTTCTCCTGCATGTCCTTTTCATAAAGAACTGTATGAAACCTCAAGAAAACTGAAATCATTCATAATTGTCAGTAGAGTAAAATGGGCATCTTTAGAAGGAATCTAGCATGTTAGAAAAAGGCTTCTCTAAACAGTTTTAAATCATTTCTGTGCCATACTTGTAATACAATGTAATACATACCATCTACCCATTCTTCATCAGTCAAGCGTATTGAGAAGACGAAGTCTTATAAGACATTTAAATTATAATTAGTAAGATAGATGGAAGTTATGTTTAAGCTCATCACCCATTTCTTCTCTATCTGAACAACTGTAGCTCACTTTTCAAAACAAGTGAAATAACAAAAAGTAATCCTGTTTCCAGAAGAGGTAAAAAGTAAAAAAAAAAAACCCATAAAATCAGCAGTCGTGTAGATTTGTCAGCTCTTGAATTCTGGTGACAGACAACTATCAGAAAGTGTTTTCTAAACCAAAAAAAAACCTTCTTCTTTCTTGTATTATTCTTCTTGACTGCTGAATAATCATATAGCCTCTACCATTAGGCAGGCTTAGTTTTTCATGTGGAATAAAATACACACACACACAACGCATATGCAAGTCATGTACACAGTGCAAAGCTGCTGACCTTTTTCCACAGGCTGATTGTATTTTGGGAAGAGAGGACAGGAATTCAAAAAACAGAAAAAGAAGGGATAAAGAAATAATGGAGAAAGGTGGGTCATAACAGATCATTGAATCACAAGATGAATAGTAGAGAGAACATAAACCTCAGGAACGATAAAAGTGAGAAAAAAATTACAGAAATTAGAGATGGGAATATCCAGTAGGTATATTTATTCATCTGTTAGGGGCTGGTTTAGGAACATGCCATATTTCAATATGATCCTTGGGTTCTGTACAGTCCAGCTTAAAACAGCACAAAAATCAAGTGGGATTTCATCAATTAAAGGAGACCCCTCTTTAAGTTAAGAATATCAATTCCCCATTTTGACGTGCAAGGAAAACAACTGTGAAGAGCTATTCCTGTAATTGGCACGCTTAGCGCACACAAGTTGGATGAACTGGTGCCGTTTTCATTTACAAGTAAGTAGAAAACAATAGCAATTACTAAGGGAAGCTTTTCGCATTAACCTTGTTACTCTGACCAAGATTCTTGCAGAGTGGTAAAACATGAAATTACTACGCTTTTCCTGTGTCGGTTAGTTTTAGGAAGCTTTTCATTTTATTCTTTTTAAAGCCTTATTCCATGCACTAACTGAAGTTTGAGAAGAATGTAAAATAAAAGTGTTTCTTTGACCATCATGTCTGTTACTGATTAGTAATCACTGTCTAATAAGAATTTGTCAAACAAAATGAGACTCCGCACATTCATTCCCTCTAAGCTTCCAGACACTCTATATAAAAGCTGTCTTAAAGGTTCTAGACATAACTACCTCAAAAGTTTCTTATCACCTACTTCTAAGAGTACTCTAGTGATTTGTATTTACAGAGTGACATTACAACACAGTTCAAAAATCTTTCATATTATTTTTTACCTCTTTAAATATAAAGATTTAAATAGTGAAAGAGTGACTCAAAGTAAAGGTTTCTACTGTCCGGGGGGAAAGAAACAATGGGTTTTCACAAACTCGTCCTGCACAAACTACTGAAATAAAAAAGTAACTGAAAACAAACAAAATAAATATTCTACAACAAATGGAAAAACTTAAGTGGTGGTGTTATTTGGTGGTTTCAGCAGTGTAATAGCACACTGGAGATGGTAAGGGGAACAGATACCTACTTCCTTTTTGACATTCTCAAAAGCTATTCAGTTTTAAAATCCAGATGACAAAGAGAGAGATAGAACAGCATCAAGTATTACACCAGCCCATAAGCTTCCTGTTAGTTTTTGGGATTTTAAATTCCATTTTCTTGGGGCTGCTTGGTTTGTTTTTCTTCTTCTCTAGTGTTGTGAGAGATCTTCCAGAGTCCGGAGAGAACTCCGCAAGAAAGAGTGAAATTAACTGTACACCACCCCATCATATAACACAAAGTAAGCACATTCAGGGTGGATAAAAATCAGTGATAAAAAAAAGTTGTTTTTTTTTAAATCAGATTTTTTTTACTTAATCATATTTTTTGTTAAGATGCTATTAAAAAATAAAGCTATCTAGTTTTATTTTAAGACATGTTTGAGCTCAAAGATATCATCACTGAATAGGGATTATAACTTCTAATTGTATACTATTTGAGACCATATATTCATGTAACCTTTTTGGAAAAAAGTGTTATAAATACATTACAACAGGCCATGGACTATATTACAGGCCCAATCTTATGGGGTTCCCAGGGGCTCCTTCACAGATTAGTAAAGATTAAAGAAAACCACTATATGCAATGGGACTCAGTGCTCAGTCTAGATGATCCTATTAAGCATCTCTGTGGATTTGTGTCTCCAGAGATGACATCCTTGTTGACAGCAGTATATGGAAATGAGAGATGAACAAACCTGATTACCTACCCACCCACCCTAGTGTCTCTCTGAAAGTTTGCGTATACAGAGTCAAGCCTTTACCTCTCTCTAAAAGTGCAAAGTTTCAAGAAATTAAATAAACAGAGGACTGTTGGGGGTGGAGTAGAACTGGGTAAGGAGGAGTCAAACCTATCATGGCAGCAGGCTTGCCAGGCTGTAAAAGAGACCCTGTTTGGGAAGATTTTAATGAAGTTTATATCAAAGAACAAGAATGTACTTTTTAGAGAAAACAACGATTACATTACATTGAGGCTTCTTGACCAGTTATTTAAATTGTGATTTAATCAATTCAATTTAAATCAAATCCACCCTGAGCACACTGAAATATAGATAAGAAATTTTGTTTTCAATCTTAACTTTTAAGAGAGGAGGACTTCTGTGGAATCTTTTATTAGGCTAGCTGTGTAACTGAGAGAACTGCGGGAGAAGCTTTTGGACATCAAGGGCCCCTCCTCAGGGGTATCTGCTGTGTTCCCTGTATCTTGGCTTTCCAACTGCTGTCCCTGCCAGCTTCCCCTGGCCTCCCTCTACCATTCAACTAGACAGTGGGCAAGCAATTTAAAAGCCCGAGGGGCCACGAATCTGCTATGGGGAAAGCCTCTGCACCCCCAGCCCCTCCGGCTTCATAGATTCACAGATGCTAGGGTCAGGAGGGGCCTCAATGTATGATCGAATCTGACCCCCCTGCCAGTGGCAAAAAAAGGCACTGGGGTCATGTGACCCCAGCCAGGTGCTTGTCACGTAGGCCTGTGCGAGTAGGCCGCTATTTGATCTGGCTTTGGATCCGGCCGCTTTGGGTGCCAGAGATCCAGTCCAGAGCTCCAGACCAGGTTCCCGCTTCAATCCAGCCAAAGTGGCTCCGAAGCTTTGGAGCTGAGATCCAGCCATAGAGTATAATGGGGAATCAATGAAATATCTATAACTTTGTTGTTAGCTGCTGACAGGCAAAACTCATGACATGGGTGCTTGTGCAACTGTGTCTGCCTTGGGGCACAGGGGGGAGACACTACTGCAGGCCTGGCTTCTAAGCTACTGTGTTACCAATCACTCATGATTCACTCAGGAACCAGCTCAATATACAGTAGCTGGCTACTAGTAGCTACTAGATAATTAGTTAATTAGCAACGATTAACAACTACAAAACCACAGACTAAGGAGAGGAAATAATCCATATAGACAAATCAACTGTCCCAAGACAGAGACAGTCAACTGCACAAGCACCCATGTCACGAATTTTGCCTGTCAGCAGCCAGAGGTGCAGGGCCCCTGCACCTATCTCCTTGATAGCTGGCAGGCTTTGTGGCCACAGCAGGGGCTACCATCCCTGCAGCTTTCACCCTGCTGCGCCGTAACACACACAATGTCACCCATGTCACGAGTTCTGCTTGTCTGCGGCTTGGAGGTGCAGTTCCCCCCAAACCCCTGCACCCATCTCCTTGAAACATGGCAGGCTTTGTGGCCTCAGTGGTGGTCACCACCCCTGCAACGCACAGAGCCTGAACACATGCAGGGTCATCTGTGTCACAAGTTTTGCTTGTCAGCAGCTTGAGGTGCAGTTCCCCCCAAACTCCTGCATCTAGCTTCTTGAAACTTGGCAGGCTTCATGGCCCCAGAAGGGGCTACCATGTCTGCAGTTTTCATCCCCCTGTGGTGTAACACATACACGTGACATGAGTTTTGCTTTCAAGAATTTGGGGTGCAGTTCCCCCCAAACTTCTGCACCAATCTTCTTGAAACTTAGCAGACTTCATGCTCTCAGCAAAGGCTACCACTCCTGCAAGTTTCATCCAAATCACACAAAAAACAACAAATGTATAGATATTTGATCGATTCCCCATTATACCCCATGGCCGGATCTCCGAGGCGGCTCTGAAGCTTTTCCGAAGCAGTTCGGAAAGCCTAAAGACGACAGTGCTTCGATCCTAACATGCTGCTTCAGATGCTGAAGCACCTGAAGCTTCTCCAGATCTGAAGCATGGTCCAAAGTCTTGCACAACCCTATTGTCCAGTCTCTTCTTGAAGACCCTCGAGGTAGGGGAGAGCACCACCTCCCTGGGAAGCCCATTCCATATTTTGGCAACCCTAACTGTAAAGAAGTTCTTTCTGATGTCCAACCTAAATCTACTCTCTATCAGCTTGTGGTTGTTGTTTCTGGTTATTCCAAGGGGTGTTCTGGTAAACAGAGCAGCTCCTATTCCCTGCTGCACCCCCAGTGAATTTGTATACTGCCACAAGATCCCCCCTCAGCCTTCTCTTGTGGAGGCTGAAAAGGTTCAGGTCCCTCAGTCTTTCCTCATAGGACCTTCCCTGCAGGCCCTTAACCATACAAGTGGCCCTCCTCTGGATCCTCTCAAGGTTGTCCACATCCTTCTTGAATTGTGGCGTCCAGAATTGGATGCAATACTCTACTGCGGCCGACCGGTGCCACAGAGCAGGAGCATCACCTCCCTGGACTTGTTCATGATGGACCTACTAATGCATGAAAAAGTATGGTTAGCTCTGCTAATTACTTTGTCACATTGATGACTCATATTCATCTTGGTGTCAACAATGACTTCAAGATCTTTCTGCCATTATGCTGCTGAGAAAGTCATCCCTCAGTCTATAGATGTGCTGGTGATTCCCTCTCCCTAGGTTGCAACACCTTGCACTTGTCCTTGTTGAACTGCATCCTGTTGTTCTCTGCCCACTTCCCTAACCTGTCCATGTGTGTCTGAATTCAGTTTCTTCCCAGAGTGTTTGCTTTGCCCCATAGTTTGGAGTCATCTGTGAATTTGGACAGAGTGCTTTCCATGCCCTCATCCAGGTCACTGATGAAGATATTGAACAGTACTGGCCCAAGGACCAAGCCTTGGGGGACCCCACTGCCCACATCCTTCCAGGTTGATACTGACTCTAAGCAAATTTGCTACCCACATGACTGTGTAATAGTCTATAGCACAGCCATTCAATTTGTAATAAGAATAGGATGGGACACCATACTGAAGGCCTTCTTAAAGTCCAAGTAGATTACATCTACCTCGACTCCTGCATCTAAGCATTTAGGGACCTGGTCATAGAAAGAAACAAGGTTAGTCAGGCAGAATCTACCTACTATGAACCCATGCTGGTTGCCCTTCAGTATAATATTACCTGCTGGACTCCTACACAGGTGATCCTTGATAATTTTTTCAAGGGTTTTCCCAAGGATAGAGGTGAGACTAACCGGTCTATAGTTACCTGGATCCTCCTTCCTCCCCATCTTGAAAATAGGGACCACAGTGGCCCTTTTCCAGTCCACTGGAACCTCACCTAAGCACCACAAGTGCTCAAACAGTCGTGCCAGTGGCTCTGCTATGACACTGGCTAATTCTTTCAGCACCCTTGAATGGAGCTCATCTGGTCCCACTGACTTAAATACAACCAGCCCCTCCAAGTGTCTCATTACTAGGTCAGCACTGACAGTTGGTGGGCTGGTGTTTCTCCTGCTTCTGTCAATAATACATTTGGGAGATCTGTCTAGATCCAAGTTCAAGAATACAGAGGCAAAAAGCTCATTGAAGAGCTTTGCTCAGTCCCTCCTATCTGTCACCAACTGCCCTTGTCTATCCTGTAGGGGTCCTATGCTGCCCTGCGCCTTCTTTTTGCTCCCTATATACTTGGACTTTCTGTTGTCCTTAATTTTTGGAGGTATATTCCTCCTTGGTAGTTACGCCCTGCTTCCACAGCCTGTATGCCCCTTTTTTGCCCTTAAGTTTTCCTGGATTTCCCTGTTTAGCCAGGAGAGCTTTTGGCATTTTTGTCCCCTTTCTACACAGTGGTATTGCCTCCTTCTGCACCCACAGGATCGCTTCTTGAGTAAAAACCACCCTTCCTGGACCCCCCCTTTTGTCAATGCTCTTCAGCTTTAATGCCCCACTAACTAATCTCCTAAGCACACTGAAGTCAGCCTTTCTGAAGTCTAGCACTTCTGCCCTGCTGGTTACTTTTCCCTCCCTTTGCCAGATAGTGAATTTAATCAATCGATGGTAACTATCCCCTAGGTTGCCTTGTATCTGCAGATTCCCCCACCAGGTCATCCCCTGTAGCCAGCACCAAGTCCAGCAAGATCCCTAGTGGGATCGTATACTTCCTGCATTAGGTGGAGGTCCTGTAGGCAGATTAAGAACTTATGTGAGCCATTAGTTCTGGCTGACTGCTCCTCCCAGCAGATGTCACGGTAGTTTAGGTCACCCATGACAACCATATCTCTTGACCGTGCAGCCTCTAAGAGCTGTCTGGAGAATTCCAGGTCTAGCTCATCCTCCTGGTGTGGCGGTCTATAGTAGACCCCCGCTACCAAGTCCCTTTCCCCACCAACTCCCTTGTATCCTAACCCACAGTACCTCAGTTCCGCCCTCCTCTGATCCCATCTTGATTATAGAGGATGTATATTGTTCCTTAACAGAGTCAGCAACACCCAACCCCCTTTTTTCCCTACTCTATCCCATCTGTGCAACCTATAACCTTCAATGCCTACCACCCAATTGTGAGTAGGGTCCCACCAGGTTTCAGTTAGCCCAGGGTCGAAGTTGCTGCTTGCAAGCAGGAGTACAAGTTCCTCCTGCTTCTTCCCCATACTTCTAGCATTCGTGTAGAGACATTTAAGCCCACCAATGTATGCCCTTGGTACCCCACTGCCCTGATGTTTATTGGGCCCCTTCGTGCTTACCTGGCCTGATCCAGCTGCCTGCACTGTCTAGTTTACCTAGCACAGCAGAGAGCGCCAGACTGCCTTACCCATACTGCAAGGCTTCCTGAACCTCGCCATGGTGGCCAAGTGCTGCCCTACCTCCCTGCATGCCTCCAGTTTTCTACACCATCTGCCATCAGAAGATCACCAAAATGCTTGTCAAATGCTAATGCCTAAAGCCTCACCAAATCCCATGCAACTATTGTTATTAATTCCAGTTTTAGTGATAAAGAAAAAAGGGCACTGATGTTGCATGATTTGCACCAAGTCCTTTTATATGCTGCAAAGTCAGAAGTAGACCATATGGCCTCTATTTTACACATTAGTCATAATTCAATTTTTCCTTCCCCCACCACTTCCCCCAAAAAACAAGCACAAAAGCCACATACACTCTGAGCATACACCAGAAGGACATTTTAAAATACAGAACAATGCTATACACAGTTGTTTATACCAGAATAGACTCAGACAGTAATAGAGAGGGAACTTTTCCCATAATGTCAGTGCACCTTGGTTGCAGACTAATAGAAAAACAAGTTTCACTATAAAATTAGTATAATATCAACACAGATAAAATTATCTCCTGTTATAAACTAGAACTTCACCATGCAGCTGCATTGTTTTATCTTCACAGGATCATAAAACATTTGCAGTTTAGTTGTTTAGTTAGAATAGGCCTGTCCAATTTCTGAATGCTCATGAGCCACAGGAGGCCCCAGTCACTGATCAGAGAGGCCACACGCCTGTGTCACATAAGCCACCATCACAACATCACACCACCACCCAATGTGTCAAGTGAGCCCCCCCTGCACTGCACGAGTCCTCAACTACTATGCACTGCACTGCACAGGTCCTGCAAGTCACCAACACACTATGCAACCCCCCCCCACTGCACTGCACTGCACAGGTCCCTGCTGCACAGACTTGCCATGCCCCAGATGTGTCCTGCAAGCACAAATGTGCCACACCAGCATTGTACCAGTGCAGAAACCATGCAGGGAAAAGATCCTCAAAGTAGGTTTAAAACAGCATTAAACTGAGTGCTTTGGTCAATGACTAAGTTAAAAAAGAATGTGTAATTCCAAACAAGACCACTGGAAAACATCTGTTTGTTGTGGCTCCTATCAGGCTGGAGGAGCCCGAGCTTTGGAGGCAAGGGGAACAGATAATGAAGGACTTCCCTTTTAATGGGTAACCTGTTTGGGCAGGCAGAGGAGCCCAGTTTAAAAAAAGATTCCAAAGATTATGCAGAAAGAAGGACCCGTTCATCAAAAGAAATAATATACTCAGGCCACACTATAACGTCTTCCGCCAAATGACAGCTTACATCAGCCAGTCATCTTTGCCCGTGATTGCTTTCACCAGTTCCTCAAGTGAGCTATAACAACAAATGGACTTTTGCCAGTATCTCTATGTCTATACTAGAGTTTTGCTGACACAGCTATGTCAGTCGGGGATGTAATATTTTCACACTTCTAAAAACAGATACCAGCAAAACTTTGAGGCCAGCGGTGGACATCACTATAAATGACCAAGACTTGCTCTATCAGGAAGAATGGGGGGGGCCAGAGAGGGAGAATTGTACCCCTGCCCCCAACAGGCAAAGCCTCTGTAATAAAAGATAAAGTCCCACCCCAATCATCTTTACATCAGTGAGTGATATGACAAAGCATGATTTTAATGGGGTCGAAAGTCTTCATGTAGATGCAGTTATACAAGCAAAACCACACTTTTACTAACAGAATCTCTGATTTGCTCTGGAGGGAACGAGGGGTGTGTGGCTGCATTATGCTTCAGGCTACATTATGCTGCAACGAAGTACAAGTTGGCCAAGTATTTGTAGCAAGTAGTCACTCCTAGACTAGAGGCACCTCAGTTTGCTTACAAGAAAGCACTTGCTATTGCATCAAAAAACAAGTTGTGAAATACTTACCTTTCTCAGTCTTAAGAGTATTTTAAAAGCAGTGATACCCAAAGTGATTTCTGAACAGAAATCAAGTGCAACATCAATATCCTTATACCACTAAGTATATGGAAAATCCCCACCTTTTCAGGTTTCAAACAAATCAATATTTGTAACTGCACTGGCCTGAGCACCTTAGTTAGAGAAGGAAAGGAGTATTTCCTAATTACATATGTAACACACACACACGTGCACCCCTGCAACAAAACAGTTGCTCACACTGGGAAAATGAATACATCATCTGCTGTTTACAGCTTTAGCACGTACAATATTCTAAGCAAAAAACCTGACGTTATACACACTACCATATGGCTCTTTTTAAATGACAGCTCCTGCTTTACTACGAATTCTACCTCCCTGTCTTTTTTAAGAAAGCAAAATGCCACCAGAATGCAGAAATAGATTTTTAAAGTTCTGAGAATAGACTCTCCTGTTCTCAGTCAAGTTAAACGTTAATATTTTGGCTGGAGTATAGAAAAATTGAGAGAGACCTAATTTCTTCATAATGCGATGTGCAACACTGCAGAAACAACAAAACAACATCAATTTGTTAATTGTTAAGTCAGTATTTTAGCAAGTTATTTTATTTTCTTAGAACAAATAAAAAGGCCAAACTCGAGCCACTGTATTTAAGCAACACCTAAACTTAGCCTAGTCCAGAAGGCAAATATGCCTGTAAAAGCCATATGGTACCTATGATAAATGCCTGCCTATTTGAACACTGATAGTGGTATCAGTTTGAACACAAGTGGTTCAATGAAATATACTCACATGATAATGCAGAACTGAAAAAGTACTTTAGCTATCATTAAAATGCTGCCTTCCTCACCAGCAAAGTTCTTCCTCAAACTCCCAACTCTGCCCCAAAACTCTTTACTCTCTCCTTACCACAGTTAAGAAGTGCAGGTAAGATATAGCAAAGCAGGAAAACAAAACCTTTTTTAAATATTTGCATTGCCTAACAAGTACCTTGAACATTAAACACCTTCTACAGAAGGAAAACTTTGGAGAAGAAATATTAGTTATGCGCAAAAATGAGGACTGGAAGAGCAAAGAGAAATTTTAAGGCCTTGGTCCTACCAGGGTTTCCAAACATGTTTAGCTTTGTGCAGGTGAGTAGATCCACCAAGTTTCACAAGATCCATTTCTGCATTTGCAGATATCTTGTCAAGAGTTTGAACACATTGCCCTAGCAGTGAAAAGTTCACAATTTACCTCTGCCTTTCATATGCACTTTGATGCCTTACCTCAAGAAAGACATCTGCCCTCACTCAGTTAATGATTCTATCCTAAACTCCCCATGAAACTGAAACACAAACCAACTGTGTTTGTCCAAATTGCTCTATAAGAAATCAAGGGGTGGGGGGGTGATGTTCTTGCTTTGTTTGGTACTATGGATGTGACTGGAGAAAAAAAACCTGTATTTTTTTTAATGTATAAAAACTGGAACAAAATAAATTTCCTTCTCTCTTTTACATGGGCAGAGAAGCACGATTATAACAAGTTTAAAAATTCCCTTTTTTTTTTTTTTTTTTTTTAAAGAAAAGTTGCATTTACACAACAGTGTAGACATATTTTGTGCATGATTTTACATGAATGTTGTTTAAACAACAACATTTAAAAAGGATATAAGATAATCCTTCAGCTCCTTACATAAGAGTTCCATTTGGCAAAACCTCATGGGGTTTTCAACTTTTTTTAATGTGTACCACCAGCGGCCAGACACAGAGCAGGTGAGGGGGGGTAATGCATAGCCGGATGCGGAGCAACGGCAACACGAGGTGGTGGGCAGAAGCTGCCATATGCAAGCTTCACCCCCTCCCTGCGTCTGGCTGGTGTCTGTGCAGCCCACAGAGGGATGCCGCTGCCTTCGCACCCCGTCTCTCCCCCTCCCCCAAGCCCTGCTCCTGGGAGGAGGCGGTGTGGGGTGCTACGTGGCGGCGCTCCATCCCTGCCCACCTGCATGTACCCCCTACGGCCTTCCCAAGTACCCCAGGTTGACAACCCCTGCTCTAGTGGAAAGAGGAAATCCCAGAACTCAAGTGAACACAACTGTGAAAGGTAGGACACATCATGGGGATGTAGAGAAGGGAAGGAAAACAAGCAGGCATGAAGTGTGCCCTCTTAATATTAACCCTCTTTTTCTCTGTTCTCCAGTGATGCACTGCAAGTCCAGATTCACACTTGCACATCACCTCCCTTATAGGCACCCTTATCAAAGGCAGATTGCCCCCAAAGTAAGGGAATCTCCTAGCAGACAGGAAACAAAAATGTTCTGAGGCTCTGGCATTATTACATTACAATCAGTTTTTAGACTCTACCTTAAGATGTTTAGCCAGCACAACATGGGGTGCCAAATTCAAAGTGCTCAAAAACACCACACATGCAATGGTATAGCCCCAGCAGATATCGTGTTCCTGTATGGCCCAGGAGTTCTTACGTTAAAAAACTCAACACTGTACTTAGTGCACTGAGACTCATAACAGGTTGCACAACTTAGATACACACACGCACAAACATACTCCCTGTACTCTTGGGCATTAGACCAAGTGATACATGACAGACCCTAACTTCATTACTGGCAATAGAAGCAATGGTTGACAAAACTCACCTGGTCCATCAACTGTTAACTGAAGACCCAAACAGATGGAGGCTTAAGAGGCTTAAAAGTTATAAACCATTTGTACATGAAACCCATAAACTAGGCTTGTTTCTCAGCAGCAGCATCCCTTGGTAGAAGCACTGGGACATTAATCTCAACACTGTTCATTCCCACCTGTATGAACAGAACCAGTGCATCAAGAAAGACAGGGAAATGTTTCAGATCTTGTCTTCACGGGACTCTGAGAATGCACAGGAACAAAATCAAGCAGCACAATTCATGCTAGCAGGTTTTCCATGACAGAAGCTGGTTAAGCAACATTATCATAAACTAAGGATTTTTAAAAAGAATTAAGCCCAACAACTATCTCTTATTCATACTTCCCACCCACCAACTGAAATTATTGGAAGTAATGTTTAATCTCTCAAAGGCTGCAGTTGGCACAATTTGTCTTTCAGGGATAGAAGAGCAAAAAGGATTCCCAGACTGTTGTTGTATTTTCCCTTAACATTCCCTGCAGGGCTGACTCAGGAGAAACAACATTTGAAGATGCGCAGAAGAGACAGGTGTGCAATACTTAGATTTCATATTTAGCAATTCCCCTTTCCTATGGCTGTGCCACACAGCATGGCATATTTATAAAGATTAAGAAACAGTTTTTTCCAGTTTTCAAACGTCAGCTATCAACATGCAAATAATGACCTTGCCTGCAGTTCAGCTCCACGTTACCACTTAGGAATTATGCAGTACTAATCTCCCATACCACCACAATTTTCTTTTCTCTTAAATCACATACAATTTATTTTACCCCTCCATATACATGTTTTTATATATAGATATAAAAAAAAAGGAAAGAATGAGTGGAGTTCTTCAGTTTACAGTTTCAACATCCTATACTAAACAGGGCTTGTAAATCCCTCTAGCTAGAGAAAGAGGAATTACATTTTCAAAAGCAGCTTTCCATTTCAAGGCCCTCAACTTTTGGGTCTTCAACTCAAGTGCGCCTGCGCAAACACACGCACACATGCCGTATGGGCCTCAAAACTTGGGGTGTTCTTATTTTGAGTGATCCAGGTCCATTTTGAATACCTGGACCTAAATGTACCAGCCACCAGCCACACAAAGGGTAATGGGCTCAACCATTATGTTTAAGGGGTAGGAGCCAGGTATCAAGCCCAAACCCCACTAAATTCAGCTGTAAGTGGCAGATGAAGACTTACTGTAATGTTGGTGCCAGGATACTATCCATAATGCAAGTCTTCACGTATGTCCCCCAACAGACTATAGACTGGAAGGTGCATCACAGCTAGGGTAAACAGCAGTATACCTAACGCAATTCTATCTGTTCTTCCTGTACCATACAACTGACCCATCTTGTCAGTTCAATTTTTCTGCTAATTGGGAAAAGTATGCAACAGTTATTATGGAAGCCAGAAATCCACAATGAATTGGTTTCACATTTAGGAGGTTACCTATATATGTGGCTATGCTTAGATTAGGCAGAAAGTAAAATTTAGCTCATTCCCATTCCCCAGGGAAAATGACTGGGGGGCAATTTTCCCCTTTGGTACATATATGTATTAACCAGACAGCGGTCATCATTAAAACCCCCCCAGCATTCTCCAACAGTTATAACAAGGGTGGATACCACATTTCCTTCTCAAGAACTAAAACAGGAAGCAAGTAAGCCATCTCTTGGAACAAGCTGACTTCTTAGAGATGATCACTGCTGTAATCCTCAACTCTGTTCTGAGCTACAACAGCCCTTCCCTCAAGTGAAGAAATAGCCCAATGTTAAGTCAGGTGCCTAAGGATGCATAGCAAGCTAGTGACTGTGCTAAGATGAGAATTTAAGAACTTCCAAGTACCAAGCTCATTCCAAACCCCCCCCGCCCCAAACTTAAATCTTTTAATTGCTCAAAATATTGCTGTGAACGAGTCCAGTTATCCAACGGCCTGTACCCGTCCAGACAATAATTTCCGGCCGGAAGCGCACTGTCTCTGGAGCTGAGTACGTCAAAATCCGCCTGCCATGACTTTGATGGTTCCTTAGTTCAGTGTTTTCCTTCTGAAGCGCGCAGCTCCAAAAATAAGACTTCCGGTTATTCCAGGTGTGGGGTACTTGGGGGCTCCTTCCTCCCCTCCACCCTCACTCGGGCCTCCGTATCAAATCGCAGTTGTCCTTCTAGTCTCCCCCTCTAGGGAGAGTGAAGGCCAACGCCTCAAATATAAGAGTCCAGAAATCAACAACTATGAGCCAAACAAACAGTTCCACTCCCGGGCGTTCGGCCCCGGGTTTCTATGTTAGTTGGCTTTAATAAAGTTCAAAAGTCCTTTATCAGAGAGCTCCTTTCCATCCCCTTCCCGAGAATGGCTGTCTGCCCCCTCAGAGTCCTCCCCCTCCTAGGGTGATCCCGTCTCTTGCTTGGGGTGGGGTGCACTGTGGCTGGGATTAGCAGCCCTATAACCCGAGCTGCCCGCCGTGCATTCCCAGCCGGGGTTAGGCGCCTCCGGCTGCCACGACTCCCACGACCAACTTTGGAGCCTGTCGCCCCCGTTGTCTCGCCCCTCCAGGGCCTTACCCTTGTCCCAGAATGTACGTGCCGGTCGCGTGTTGGCGTGCCTCTGCTGCGCTGGGCTTCCGCCGGCGATCTGCTCCCGAACCGGCACTTCTGGTTTCCCACTCCTTCGTTCCGGCTTGGCTTTTAAGCCAGCCGGTTTCACCGCACACCTGCAACAGGTGAGTAAGTGCCCTGCCCCCAGGGACCACAGGTGGGTTGTAGCTGCGGAGCCTTCCGCCCCACGGGTCTCGGGGCTTGTCTGCCCCACCCCCAGGGACCACGGGTGGGTTGTAGCTGCGGAGCTTTCCGCCCCGCGGGTCTCAGGGCTCGTCTGCCCCACTGCACTCGCACAATTGCCACATGATGTTTTTATTGCTTTAGGTCAGAAGGGTGGGCAATAGTTCACTGAGGCCACAAAGACCAAAACACAGTCCAAGAGAAGGCCAGATGTATCAACAGTACTTGTCCACCACCTCAACTAGGCAAAGAGCCAAGAATGTTCTGAAACATCCTACCAAAATACAGTGAACTCGGATAACATAAAATGTCTCTCTTGCTTAAACACCACCTCCTGCAGCCATGATATATGGGCATAACTTTTATACCACAAATCATATTCTAACTCCTCCAACCCAAGCCAAAGTGCAGATAATCAAACACTTATTTAGGGCACGTTGTGCTTCCTTCCATCCTTATACAGTGTGTTAAAATGGTTTGGTACAGTTTTATCACCAAGAACCTCACAGCGTCTTGACATATAAAAGGTGGAAAGGAACAAATGGGATTAGGGATGGCAAGAACAGGAATAAAAGACTGATAAAATATGCATGTGTCCCAAATATGCTCCATTTCCAAGTTAGCAGACAAGGGGAAATGCCCATTTAACTTGTCCCATCAACCTAGCCCCATGGCACTGCCATGCTTCCATGGAGGTCAGTTGGACTCTGAGTATAACCCCATTCTCAGCACCCCCAACATAAACTCCAATAATCCAGTGCCTTTCTTGGACAGTAAAAGGTGCCCGTCATTGGTCCCAACAGCAATCTTGTCCTTGTTTGGTCAGTTTGCTGACAGAGGGGGTTATGCTCAGATCTATTTCCCAGATGACCTCCTGCCACCCAAGAAAATGACAGTGTAACCTCTGGGACTTGAAGCATGTCCTTGTATTTGGGATTAAGCCAAGTGTCAAAGCCAGTCAAAGGCACTAAGATTTATGCTAGATACTCCCAGCACACTGGCATATTAAAGCAATGCACGGATAACGCAGACCTGTAAATCAAATGGATGTGAGCATACAGAGGAAAAGAGAGTAGAAAGGAAAGTCTCTATCCACTAGCAAAGCAGAAGCTTATCACTGCACAATTGAAGTCATAGTTAGCTTTTTAAAAAAATTCCAGAAAACTAGTTTAGCTCTTCGTAAGTCAGTATTTGTCCATTGTCACTTCCTACAGCCAGTGTTTTACACTGCTGTGCAGCCCACAGCTTTATCCATTTCTGGCCTCAAAAAGAAGGAAGCAAGAACAACCATAAAAATATTGCTAGTACCAAGCTTCAGTTTGGGAGATGCCATCATTTTTCCTTTCCCTTTGAAGGGGAGGAAGAGTTGATTGTTGTAAGACTACACTACTAGAAGTTTCTCTCTCTCTCCTTTCTCAAGTACCCATAACTACAACATTAAATGCCTAAAAGCAGACAAAAGTTACGTGAGCAGAGATAGTTCAGCAGGGAAGCATTTCAACCTGTTAATAAGAAACAAGCACTGTGAATTTTTTGTAAAAGGGACTCATTCTCCCCCTAACCACAACCCATAAAATGAATACTTCAGGAACTTCTGTTTGGTTTGAAATGCAAAAAGGTGATTTAAAAAAAAGTTTGGTAGAATGGCCTGTTCCTTTCACTGACAACAACTAATGTTAATCATTCTTTTCTACACTCTCCTCTTCACACCCTCAGAATACATTCCCAGCCTTTGCCTACTCAGCAGATTTACATGCAAACAAACCTGCTACCATTTTATACAGCTAATTTTCTAAAAGGTGCGAGTCTGATATATACACACATCCCTTGCCTTTTATAAGACTGACATAAACTACCATAAAAGTCTTGTTTATAGGTGCTAAAATGGAGTTCCGGAAGAAAAAAAGATAGGAATTCACGAAGGAGATGATCAGTTTTATAAGGAAGGATCTATTAAAACTTCTTGTTTTGATAAAGAGAGTGCTTACAGGGAGTTATTCATTTTTATTTCATTCCCATGTGTGTACTGTAAAAAGAGACTGCATTTTATTCAAAAAGAGAAGAAAAGTCCATGCAGGATTTTAATCCAGAGACATTTAAACAAAATTTACTCACAGAGAACAGCAAACTGTAGTAGCAGAGGAAGGAAGACACTGTAAAGTAAGGCTAGGTACCAGTTCTCAATAAAACCTACACCATAGTAAAAAGTTAAATTAATTCCTTACCTTGACTGGGCAGCCATAGTGAAGTTTATAATGGCAAATATCTTCTGTCCATGAGCCCCCTATCCCCAAACTGGCTGCCCTACCCCCAAGCCAAAATCTTTTTTTCCCATTCGCTGATGCTTTCTGGTCGCTTCCTAGTTTCTGTGTATTTGCAACCTCTAAAATGTCACAGAATTCCCTGCTCCCAAAGACAGTTCCCTGAGCTAAGTCTCTCTAGTTCAGCATTAGATTACACAAATTTGATAGACATCCGGGCACCAGGGGCCTCCTCTGGCTCGATGCATTACAAACCTGCAGGGAGGTTAGCTAGTTCCTGACTTATCAGCTCCCCAGATCAGGCACTTCCAGCTTAAAGGTCTACAAGCTGCGCAAAAGGCTCCTCAGCATAGTGCAAGAAGCCAGTTATCAGGTGTTGCAATGTCTCAAAAAAACAGCTGTTTTTCCAACTCCAGCCCCAGGTGCCTGAACAATCCAGATCTACCCCTTTTTTCTGAAAAGTTTTCATGGTACAATCCACCTCCTTAAATGGACATGTTATTCTGTCAAGACAAGAAAACTGGAGGATTGGATAAGAAAAGAACAAACCCCAGCACTAGCCTATCACAGTGGAAAAACACAGTACTTCTGTGCCAGAGATCCGCCTGCATGCTTATAAATGGTCCTGTGCCAAAGCCCTGACAATGTACAAACAGGCAAGCAGCTAGAACACAGAGTTCCCTACTGCTTGGCTCTCCAGATGTAATTACGTTTCATGGGCTGAACAGGAAGGGGGGAGTGCAGAGACAAGGGGGATTTACTAAGAAACAGGAGAAGGGGGAGGTTCTGTAAAACATGGATTCACTGGGCAGAGATCTCTGCCATCAAACATTTTGTGGGAGTTTTATTGTTGTTGCTCTTCTATCCCCTCCCATCCTTGAAATCTACAGCAACCACCACAAAAACACCTTTCAGAGTATGATGCTCATCATCACATGGTTCACTTTAAAAACAAAAATCCTAACTAGTCTAGAAATAAAGATTAGTTATTACTGAAAGTCAGTTACAAAATAGATGCATCATGTAAACTGCAGATGCCCATAACCTGGAATCTCAGGTTAAAAGAATTTTTAATTTAAATGTCTAATTTCTCTTGGGCCCCAGTGCCACACAGGTTTGTAACACTGATGTGTATGCTCATTAAGCAAACAGCAGCACCTGGCTCCTGCTTTGGGTGCTCCTCAATACAATTATGAAAAACACGCTACTGCAACTCCCTTCAACCAACAGTTAACACACAAATTCAGCAGCCAAAACACACCCAAAATCCTTACAATCTTCCATAGCACAGTAGGTGTATAAGTACACAAACAAAAATATTGGCTCCAGATATATCCACAAACCAAAACCAAAATGTTTTGTAATACTGAGTTGTTACCAAGGAAGTTTTATTTATTTACATGGCATGGGGTGGAGAGCAAGTGGAAAGCAAATTCACCAATAAAAATTAAAAACTACATACAAAAAACAAATTAGACTGACACAGAAGTTGAAAAGATTGACAAGATATAATAGTAGATGACATAACTGTTTCCATCTACTCCATCCACACAGTTGCTTAAAACATTTTTGGACAAAAATAACTTTCCAATCTTGGACTCTGCTCAAAGTGAAGACATTTTGGAAAGTCTGAGCAAAAAGGAGCACAGTGCTTTTTGACAGTGTGGGTGGGTAGATTATATAATTATTTACATTATATAAATATGAATATGGGGGGGTATTTAAAAAAAAAAGTAATTTTGGGTGTCCAAGCTGAAATATCTTAAAGTGGTGTGTTGAGTGTCTCAGAATACTGTACCCTGTTCATGGAACTTACAGTTGGGCACCCAAAGAGGAAGATAGCCAAAGTTATTTTTTTTAATGCTTTCAGAGTACTGCAACTTCTACACAAGCAAACTATAAATAAAATACCTGCAGAGTAAAAGACTGAAGTTGATAAGTAGGCAGCCCTCTGCGAAGAAGAGCAAGAATTCTGTGAAAAATTTGTTTTGTTTTGACCAAGGTATGAAATTTTGGCTGTACAAGGCCAGTACAAATATTTCACATATACAAATGAGTTTTGTGCAAGCATGCCTGTTTGTAGTAGTCACAGTTATGTATATCCCACTTAGTCACATCATAAAACATATGCTAAAGGTAAAAATGCACATTTTCTAAGAAGTAAAGAAATTAAAGTAATACCTGGCTTGTATAGAAATTCAAAGCACTTTTGCAAGAGGTTGGTATCATTATTCCGATTTTACAGGTGGGGGAAACTGAGGCACGGAACAATTAAGTGACTTGCCTACGGTCACTAAGCTGACCCAGGAATAGAAGCCAGGTCTCCTGAGTCACAGCTTTCTGCTCTCTCCACCAGCCACATTATGCTCCACTGGGAAAGATAAAAGCACCTCATGTCATCTTCAAAGTCATTAAGGTCAGTAATGAGGGAGTTAAGTCAGATACATAATTATAGTAAGTATCTCCTCTTGTACAGTACTTTGAACATATAAATACAAACTAACAAACAAACACAAGCTCCATGAATGTTCTTTCCTTTTTTCTAAGGGCAAGTCCATTGCTTAAAACTCCTTAAAATTTGAATATTAAACCAGCATCCTATGCTATCATACATAAGAACTTGATTTACCAATTTTTAATGTGCTTTGTGGCCAGCCACGCTTGAGTCTGGACTCTGCTTTAAGGTAGGTCTCTAACTCACCTATTGTATAATGTGAACATAGTTGAAGCCAAGGTTACAGAGCCTGCTTTATAATAGTGCCCTACTGCCATATTTTCTAGTCCTTCTATCTATCATCCTTTTTGATTTGTGTGTGCTAGTAATCTATTAACTTTTATACAGCTGGTCCATATTTAAAACTCTTGTTCCAATGCATACCCAAAATCAGCATTCTGTGACAGCATCTTACGGAAACTGGCAAAGGAGAAAGACTAATCAGACAACAGGTCTGAAGAGAGTTAAAAACATACCATAAGGTGTAGCACACTAACAGCGGATTTTAAAACCATTTATCTACCTGTCCTTCTATCAGTAGTTCAGTCAAGTGTGATATAGAGCCCAGCACTACCCCAAGAACAGCATCATACTTTACAGAAAATTTGGTGGTTATGCTATTGGAAAAACTGGTGACAGAGTGTGCAGGAACAAGAAAACTACGTTCTCATAAGTCACATTTTCTAGACTTCTAATCATTTTCACTGCTGTTCTCTGGACCCTTTCCAATATTTAACTTGCATAGAAAATATGCATGTTATTGCTGAACACACATTTTTCACCACAGTCACCAACTCCTCCATCAACAAACTTTTTATATCAGTGAAAAAAGGGCAGAGTGTAATAGCCTTAAAACAATGTCCCAGAAGTTTATTTAAGTCCCAGGGGCTGTATTACATCCCTTGGTACTAGTGGTGCTTGGCCTCTGGGTGCTCACTATTTAAAGCATCCTGTATGCTTGCAGTGGTGGAGAGGATGGGTTGTCTGTGCTGGCAACAATGAGAAAGCAGGCTGATCTGTTGTTAGCACTCTACTGCCTCTTCATACAGCACACTGTCCACATTCACCCCACTCCTGGTCAATGATTCTTGTGCCTCCAGGGGGTGAGAGAGATTTCCTGAGCAGAGTAAACTTCTCGTGTAGCTTACTAGCCCTCTCTGATTATTGATTTGCTTATCAAACACCAAGCAATCTTTATATTGTGGATACTTGGCATTCTTTCAAAGGCCTAAAAAAGACAGTCCTTCTTCCAAACTGGAATCTACAACAGACTAACATCTTACAACACTACTGCCACTTGAAACAGCATTAAGGTTGTACCTGGTAATAGGTCCTGCCTCTCCCCTTCCTCCCCAAACCTCTTCTCTCTCTTAAATAAACATTAAATTGACCATGGTTCGGGGTGTAGGTTGTAGCCATGTTGGTCTAAGGACATAGGCAGACAAGCTTCTCTGGGTAAATGTGATATCTTTTATTAGAATTTGCCAGCCTAACTATGTGTAGCCTCTCCCTAGCAGCCCTGGAGCATGCACTCTGAGTCTGCTGCAAGGGTGGCTCCTGTTGTCTCAATGCGGGGTCACATTCTCCACAGGGAATACCCCAGTACTCATCTGTCACGTCTTGGATGTTATGTTTAGTAGGAGGGTTCCCTTCTGCTGTGGGGACACACCGGGTGTCGTTACTAGCAGGTGTTCCTGGGGCTCCGCATCCCCTACATCCCAGCTATGCGCCAGTCTATCAGGACCACTGAATGGTGTATGATTCAGCTCCGCCTTGATACGGTGTCCCCCTCTCCCCCTGCCACTCGGGTCCCTTGTTGATGATGGTCTTCACTCCCATCACTGTGGTTTGCCTAGGAAGGGGTGATGGCCTTATGGATGGGCCTAGTTTCTCTGCGTTGGGATCCCTCTAAGCAGCCCTGGCCCGCTCAGCCCTCAACGTCTACCCAATGGCCCCTCTCGGGCCCCAGGGCTTCAAAGAAGCCAACAGAAGCCCTAAAAGGAACCAAATTACAGTGGAGGGCCCTAGGCCCACCCCCCACCTATGTGTCCTGTGTCTGTTGAATTGCCACCTCTCGGCATCTTCCTCCTGGCCAATTCCCTCATCCCGTGGGGGAGTGGCCCTTTAAATTCAGGCCTTGTTCTCTCCTGCAGAATCCCACCCGGGTCCCTCCTTGTAAGGGCCCGCCGTCTGCGCTCAGCTCAGGGGGTGATCCCACAGCTGCCTCCCTGCTACATCCCCCCTCCATGGCCTTTATTCCGGCCGGTGTCCTCGTGTGATGTCATCGGCGTACGCCAGCCCCAGCTGCAAAGAAAGGTGACTGACAAAGTGCACGGGTGCTCCGTCTCTTTGCGGCTCATCTGTCCTGGCCAAGCCTGTAGAGGATGAGTATGCCTTGTCCTCAGGGCTTTTCTTTTTGTTGCTGTGACAAGTTGTCCCCACCATGACCCACGCAGGTAAAAGGGTCTCCCACCTCTTTCCTTCCATACCCCTGGGACATAGTTCAACTAAATAGTTGGAAAAAAAATGTTCTTTGCAAGCTTTTGGCCACAAACACTCTTCTTAAGGCATAACTTGCAAAGAGCAATTTTCCCAACTATTCAGTTGGTCTAATAAAAGATGTCACATTTACCCAGAGAACCTTGTCTGCCTATGATCTTAGACCAACACAGCTATAACCAACACCCCTGAGAAATGAAACATAGGCACATCCCATAGATAAAAATAATTGAATCAGCCTTCCTATAAAGGCAGAACAACTGTTTTTCTAGACTAAAATAGAAAAGGCTCTTCCATTGCCCTGGAAGAAGCTCCCAGTTGCTGGATCAAGATAGACACTCATGCTTCTTGATGAAGAGACCCTATACCAGTAGGGGGAGAGACAAAAAGTTTCAGGGACAATCTACAACAAGAAATGCATAGTGACTTTGGGCAGTAAAATTTGGACAGGCATTTTGAACCTTGGAAGAAGCAGCAAAAGTGTGACAGGGAGATGAAAGACAAGTAGTGGCAAGCTATCTAGAACAGGGGTGGTCAATCCCCGCCTGTGAGCCAGATTCAGTCCATGGAACTATATAACCCAGCACATGTGTCCCTGCAGGTCCATAAATTTAGCCACCAGCTACCAAATTTCCAAGCCTCGCATAGATTGGCCCTTGCCAGGCTGGCCCCATGCAGGAGTCAGGTACCTGGATTAAGCCAGGCCCTGACCCACACAGAAACCACCTGCCCAGGACCTGATGAAGCCCAGTAGGCCATTACTGTGTGGCTGCACCAGCCCCCAAACAAGCCAGCACTGCACACTATGCCAAGGCCATAGACCAGATCCAGCCTGTAGATGGACTTAGTGCTGTTCCTCTGGCCCACGGGTTGAAAAGGTTGGGCGCCATTGACCTAAGAACATGCCTGGTTGCAGTAGAAGATGCTGTTTGTCACTGCTCTCCAAGACTGACAACAGGCTACAGGCCCCAACTCCAGCACCAGTGTGCTTTCCTTCAAGCAACCATGCCCTATGGCCACTGCAGCAACTAAACATTTCTGGGTGGAGCGGTCTAAAATTTAGTTGATATTCTTCTGGAACGGCAGTACAGTTACACTGTTTTCTTAGCCCGTGTTGCAAGCCTGGGAAAGGAAATGATACTTGTTGGCCATGTGAAATTCCAAGACAATCAAGATTGTATGGCTTGGCATTGCTGGTCACTTCTACGGGGTATAGCACTTACTCATTTTATGGCACTTCACACACACTTTATTTACAGGTAGACTGACTGGTTTTTACAGGGCTCTTAGTAGAAGCAGTAGTACTGCTATTTTCTTACTTTTTTTTTTTTAAATAAAATTGTCAGTTTTACATTATATCAACATGTAAGTGCTTGGGAAACAACAAAGAGGCAGGGAGCCACATGAAAAACAAGAGGCTGATTTTTTTTTTTTTTCAAATATCAACATACAAAAATAGACATGGTTCTTTAGGTGAATCTGATATCTTTTATTAGAACAACTTAAATAGTTGTGGGGGGGAATTTAAGCAAGCTGTCAGGTTTAAAAACCCTTAGTCAGGCTGAAGAAGTTTCTGCAGTTGGGATATGCTCTACTTTTCATTCCATCCAGAAAAAGAAGCCAGAGGCTGGGCTGGTATGCATACAAAATAGGCAGTCAGTAAAAATGTAAAATTGAGGCAACACTGGGTGAGAGACAGGTTGGGTGGTGGGGGAGAAGGGGCATGAATGTAGCAGTTAAATAGTGGAGAGGTACCTGGGAAGTCAGCTGTCAGGCAGATTATAATGTCATAAATCTAATGTCTATATTTAGTCCATAATTTTTAGTATCCAGGAGCTTGATGAAGTTCATAGGCCTGTCTCTGAGAAGTGTTTTGTAAGTTTCTGAGAATCAGGACTGAGAGATTGGAGACAGAATGGTTTTCCTGTGAGAAGTGTACCCCCACAGGTAACTGGGTATTCTTGTAGTTGATAGATTTCCAGTGTGCATTTATTCTGGTGCTCAGTTGTTGTTTGGTCTCTCCTATGTATTTTCCATCAGGGCATTTGGTGAATTGAATGAGATACTGGATTACATTTCTGGAGGTGCAGCTGTAAGATCTGGGAATGCTGATGGCATTAAAAATCATGAACTAAATATAGACATTGGATTTATGACACATTATAACCTGCCTGACATCTGATTCCTCAGGTACCTCTCTATTATTTAACTGCTACATTCATCCCCCTTCTCCCAGCCACCCAGCCTGTCTCTCACGCACTAACTTCTCAGTTTACATCTTCACTGACTGCCTATCTTGTATGCATACCAGTCCAGCCTCTGGCTTCTTTACTGTTCATTCCATCCAGGAAGAGCACACACCAACTGCAGAAACTTCCTCAGCCTGACAAAGGGTTTTTAAATTCAAAAGCTTGCTTAGAATCTTTTTTTACAACCATTTAAGTTGGTCTAATAAAAGATAACAGATTCACCCAAAGAACCTTGTCTCCCTACGTCCTTAGGCCAACATGGCTACAACCTATACCCCTGTACCATACAAAAGCAACACTTACCCCCAAAAGCATTTCCCATCTGTTCCCTTGGAATAAGCCCAAGTAATCACAAATGCATTGTTTGGTTTCCTGTACCAAAACATTCTAAGCCCACTCAAAACTCTTCCCCTTATCCTTGCATCCCCTGCAGCATGCAGCTTGCTTCAACACAGGTGGAACTAGCATCCAAGTGGGTTTGTAGGCTTCTGTTGGCCTAACGTACACCCTGCCATCCACTAACCTCTAGCTTTTACTAGTGCAATTAAACTTCCTCTAGCACAGAGGCAGGCAATTATTTAGGCCTGTGGGACACATAGGCAGTTAGCTGTGGGGAGCTGCCACAGGCTGGTCAGCATCCCCTCCTTCCCCCTGGCTGGAGTCTGCACACCCTGCAGCTCCTCTCTGCTACTGCCAACAGTACACAGCCCTTGCCCCAGCCCCAATCCAGGGGGCAGCAAGATGTGCCACAGGCTGTACTGTACCGGGACCAGACAGGACCAAGAGACCTGCCACAGGCCAAATGAAGTTCCTCCATGTTAGGTCACACTACATTTTATCAGCATCCTGGATTCCTGCTTTTGGCCACTGTATCCCACATTGATATTCATGAGATTGCCTTTATGGCTGACCAAGACTGGTACAATTATCCAAGAGCATCCTTTGCATTTGACACAATAATATGCTTCTTGTCGTAGGCCGACAATGAGCACATCTGCCATGCATGTCTCCAGCTCTGTTCAAGGATCCCAATCTCTCAAAGCCAGTTATTATTTGGAAACATTAGCCGTGTCCATTGTCTGTGGGTAAACCATAACCACCTCAAAAACTTTTACTACCACAGCAACACTTGTCTTGCCAGCTGGTCAGCCCCCAACCTGTACCAGTTTAAGACGGACAGAAAAATCAACCTACTTCTTTCAAGCCTCCCTCACTGGTGTGTCCTTATACTTAAAGAATCAGGACAAGCTTCTCACCCAGCTATACAAAGGCCTGCTACCTTACAGAGAATTTCTGGGCCACAGCTAGTCACTGAAGATGTGCAAGATGAAGCAACCCCACTTGACTCAGTTCTTCTGATCCTGCACTGCTCTGTTCACTATTTAACCTAAGGGCACCCAAAGATACTTCACTTATCTTCACTCTAGCAGCAACCTGCTGCTGAAATGCCCTACACCACACCTGGACATTTTATCTGCACCCTGTCCGTATTCATAGTACAGCCAATAGCATGAACATTTCATTGCCCTGGGCTGGACACATGTCTTGGTACTAGCTGGAATAGAAAGGCATTAAGATTGTGCCCAGCCAGAAGTATTTTGCTGTGCTGGCAGGCTAAGAATATTTCCACTCAGGGATTTGGAAAAGATGGACATATATAATGCAATGCCATAATATGATGCAAAACATTTCTTAAAGCAGCTCAACTTAGTGAGGTACCCAGAACTCTGAGATATGCCCTTAGAAATCCTAGCATCTACCCTGGTCAGTCAGAAAATGGCTACACAGATATGACAAGCATAGCTCCATAGCCCAGATGTTCAGAAACAGGCTTGCCTTCTCTCTCCAGGGAGGGCACACCCTAAAATGGAAATAGTAAAGAACACTGATTCACTGAAACCTAATTTTTAACAGCAAGTGGCAGGCCACCGGAGGTGCTCATGGCTCATGCAGGCAAGCTCCCTGGCACAGCACAGCTCCAGCCATTTCTGGGAGCCGCACATGGTGGCAAGGAGCAGGGCCAGGCTGGCCTGCCTCCATTGCACAGGGCTCCCTAGGTCTCATGTGCAGTCCCAGGACCCAGCCAGAGCCACGAGGGGGGAGCCACACACGATGGGGTCAGAGGGCTGGCCCTGCTCCCTGCCACTATGTGCAGCTCCCAGGACTCTGCCCGGACACAGGGAGTGGAGCTGACCTGGCCTACATTGTGCAAGGGCTTCCTGCCACTTCTGGTGAAGTCCCAGGAGCTGCATGAGCTAGCAGGGAGCAGCAAAGGCCATTGGCTCCATTGCATGGGGCTTCCCCCTCAGTGGCATGCAAGTCCTGGGAGCTGCACAAGCCACAGGGAACCCAGCACAACGGAACTGGGCCAACTTGGGCTCTGCACTCCTGCCACTTTGCTGGGCGTGGGCTCTGGGCTCTGCACCCCCAGCCAGCTGCAGCTTCTTTCTGCCCCACCCCCATCACTTCACTACCTGCTACCTGGAGTGCTGCAGCAGGGATACAAGGAGGAGCCGGGGGAGCCGAGCAGCTCCCCTGTTAGTGGCAGCAGTGGCCCCACCCAGAAGCTGTGCACTGGCCGGGGCCTGGGCGCTCCCCCACACAAGGGTGGGAGCACAGCTTGCTACCCCAGTAGAAGTGGGTGGGACTCAGGCCACACAAAAGGGCAGCAGGGGCAGCCACAGGCCAGCCAGTATACAATTAATTGATGGGTGCCTGCCCATGGGCTGTATCTGGCTCAAGGGCAATATTTTGTCCGCCCCATCCTAATGTTTATGAAATAGGACATCTGACCAAAAGGCAGAGGATTTTGCTAATACTTTTAGAATTTGATTAGTCAGCTGACAGGTTTGTGTAGAGTTTAAGACTACATTATTTTACTTGTTTATAGTACTACCCATCCAAGGATTACTAAAACCTTTATATTTCAATTCAGTCTCACTATATGCCACCAACTTGGCACAACAGTACCACTCCGAACAGATGAGTAAACGGAAGAACTAAGTTGTTAGGCAGATAAATTAAAGTTGGTAGCACTCATTTGGTGACAGTTAAGAATACAAAATCTCTTTCTGCAACTTTAACCACAAAGTCATTTTCTCCTAAGAGAAACAAAACAGTGACTGCATATGGCTTTGGAAGCAGGCAGGAACAATCCAGCCTTTGATGAAAAGCCAGCTCTCTTATTTAAATAAAAGTTAATTAGGACTAGGATGCTTAAAATGAAGAATACTTTCCAAAGCCTGTGCCATAGATTTCATAGACATTAGGGCTGGAAGGGACCTTGGGAGATCATTGAGTCCAGCCCCCTCTCCAAAGGGCTGGAAGTCAGCAGAAATCATAGGATTCCACCAAGATAGACATCCAAATGTCTCCTGAAGGCATTCAAAGTAGGTGCTTGAACCACCCCCAGTGGCAGTCTATTCCAAACCTTGGGGGCTCGGACAGTAAAGAAGTTCTTCCTTATGTCCAGCCCGAAACGGCCACAGAGCAGGTTGTGACCATTCGACCTTGTCATCCTTTGGGGTGCTCTGGTTCCCCCAGATGCTCCCCTAGATCCTGATGAGCACCCCTGATAAAAACTTACAGGTGGCCATCAGATCACCCCTGATACTGCACTTCTCCAGGCTGAATAGTCCCATTGCTCTCAGCCTTTCATCATAAGATCTGTTTTCCTGACCTCTGATCATGCGTGTGTCTCTCCTCTAGACTCTCTCAAGCTTCTCTACATCCTTTTTGAATTGTGGAGCCCAAAACTGGATGCAGTACTCCAGCTGCAGCCTCACCAAGGCTGAGTACAACAGGAGAATGATGGCCTGGGATTTGCTTGAGAAGCACCTATGGATGCAAGCCAGCGTTTTGCTTGCTTTACTAGCTGCAGCATCACACTGAAGGCTCATTGTTATCCTGTGGTCAATCGTGACCTCCAAGTCCCTGTGGTCAATTATGACTTTTGTCCAAAGTGCTAGCCAGTGCAGCATTGCCAAGCCTATAAGCATGCTGCAGGTTTTTCCTCCCAAGGTGGAGAACCTTGCATTTTTTGGTGTTAAACACCATTAGGTTCTCATCCACCCATTTCTTGAGCCTCTTGAGGTCAACCTGGATTACCCTCCTGTCCTCAGATGCAGACGTTTTACCCCAAAGTGTCATCGGCGAACTTGGCCACATCATTAATGAAGATGTTGAATAGTGTTGGGCCAAGGACAGAGCCTTGAGGGACCCCACTGGTCACAAGGCACTATGACAACCACAGCTCTCTGGGTCCGACCATGTAGCCAATTCCCCAGCCAGCAGATCGTGCTGAGGCCGAGGCTGCAGTTGGCCAGTTTTGCCAAGAGGTGATCATGGGATACCAGATTGAAGGCTTTTTTAAAGACAAGATATAAGATATCAATCTCTTCCCCCTTGTCCAGGTGATAGGTCACCTGGTCGTAAAAGGAAATAAGATTGGTCAAGCAAGACCTATCCGTGACAAACCCATGCTGGCTATCCCACAGGATGTTGCCATTAGCCAGTCTGATGAGGATGGTCTCTTTGTTATCTTTTCTAGGATCTTCCCCGGGATAGAGGTCAGGCTGATGGGCCTGTAGTTTGCTGGATCCACTTTCCTCCCCTTCTTGAAGACAGGCACCACATTGGCTTTCTTCCAATCTTTGGGCACTTCGCCAGAGCACCAGGAGTTCTCGAAGATCTGTGCCAGGGGCTGAGCTATGATGCCTGCCAGCTCCTTGAGTACCCTGGAATGTAAGCTGTCAGGGCTGGCTGACTTGAAGCTATCCAGCCTCTCAAGGTGTTCCTTCACAAGGTCAGCATTGATGGAGGGTAAGCAATCACCCTCACCCAGGCCTTCCTGTCCCATAATGGGCTGGGGAGTCCCTTGGGACTGATGAAAGACCGACGCAAAGTACCCATTTAGTAAGTTGGCTTTTTCCTGGGTGTTGGGCATCAGTTGTCCCATCTGGTTTAGCAAGGGTCCAGTGTTGCCCTTACTTTTCATCCAGCTCCCCACATATCTAAAAAAAGGACTTTTTATTGTCCTTGATACTTGTAGGCAGTTGGAGTTCAGTCACAGCCTTGGCTTTTCTGGTTTGGTCTCTGCAAGTCTGGACCAGTGCAGAATATTGGAGGTGGATCCCGTGCTCCATCCTTTGTAGGCCTTTGTTTTTAGAAGCAGGAGGTGCACTAGTTCCCTGAAAAGTCATGGGGGCTGCTGTGCCCTTTTGCTGCCTTTCCTCTGAGATGGGACAGACTTTGCTTGTGCATCGAGGATCGCTCCCTTTAGGAGCAACCACTTGTCCTGAACTCCCCTCCCCTTTGGGCTGAGACCCTTTAGGGCCTCAATGACAAGCCTCCTTAGCTTGTCAAAGTCAGCTTTCCTGAAGTCGAGGACTTCTGTATTGCTGACTGACTTGCCAACTTTATGGCAGATGGTGAAGGTGATCAGCTTGTGGTCACTGTCACCCAGCTTCCCTTCCATCATTAGGTCGCTGATAAGGTCATCCCCCCATTGCCAGTACCAGGTCAAGCAGTGCTTTACCTCTTGTTGGCCCGTAGACTTCTTGCATCAGACAGAGGTCATCCGTGCATGTGAGAAAACTCTGTGACCATTCGGATTTGGCTGAGTGCTCTTCCCACAAGATGTCTGGGTAGTTGAAGTCTCCCATGAGAACCATGAACTGGGAGCGTGTGACCTCGGCCAGTTCCCTGGTGGATTCCTGGTCAAGCTCTTTATCCTGGGTAGGAGATCTGTAATAGACTCCCACCGTTGTATCCCCTGTGCCATGTTCCCCACGGATTTTCACCCAGAGGGTCTCCAGTCATCCACCCTGGGCACCAATGTCGGCTTCCAGGGTCGAGTAGCTTTCCTTGACATAGAGAGCTACACCCCCACTCCTTTTGTCCACTCGATCTCTCCTGTACAAGGTAGAGCCGTCTATACCTGTGGCCCAGTTACGGGTGGAGTCCCACCAGGTCTCCGTTATCCCTATGACATTGTATTTATTTGTGTTTAGCAGGAGGACTAGTTCCTCCTGTTTATTCCCCAAGCTCCTGGCATTGGTATACAAGCAGGCAAATGTCCTGTTGGGGGCCCCTGCCTTGCCTGCAGAGCATTCCAGGGCTGGGGCAGGAGTGGGTTCCTTTAAGTGCCTTGGCCTGCTGGCTCAGGGGGCCAGCAGTGGCAGTAGTCCCCCCATCTCCCATTGTGCTTAGTTTAAAGCCCAGTGGAGCAGGTCAGCCAGTCTGGCTGAAAAGAGCCTCCTCCCCAGCAGAGAGAGGTGGAGGTCATCCCTTCCCAGCAGCTTGCTGCCTCTCTCACCAAAGAGCAGACTGTGGTCATGAAAGCTGAAGCCTTCCCAATGAGACCAGCACCGCAGTCTTTGGTTCACTACCTTGATCCTCCTCTCCCTCCATAGCACATAGCCTGAGACTGGGAGGATAGAAGAGAATACCACTTGTGCCCCCAACCTTTGAAGCCCCACTCCCAAATCCCTGTAGTGCTTCATGACCTGGCTGGGATTGCTCTGAGCCATGTCATTGGTGCCCACATGAATAAGAAGCATAGGGTACTGGTCAGTGGGCTGGAGGAGCCCAGGGATCTTCTCCGCAATGACTTGGATACAGGCTCCTGGGAAGCAGCAGACTTCCCAAGCTAAGGGGTCAGGGCGGCAGATTGTCCCCTCCACCCCCCTCAGGATGGAGTCTCCCATGACAAGGATTCTGCGTTTTGCCTTAGGGACAGCGAGGGTTGAGCCAGTGTTGCCTGCGGGAACTTGCAGCTTGGTAGGCTCTGCTAGGGCTGCAAGAGGTTGCAAAGCCACAGCGGGGTGGGGACCCTGGTACAGTGAGCTTTAGGGCCCTTGACCACCTTGGTCTACCCTCCCATGGCTGGACAGGAGGAGAGGTCCCCCGAGGCCTCCCTTGCCCTGGAAGGTGACCTTGGTCGACCCTCCACCTCCCTGGGGTGAAAGGCCTGGCAGTGGGGGTTGATCTCCTGCTCACGGTCCCTGATGGCACACAGTCTCTGGAAACTAGACATACATTGTTTTAAAGATGGCATTGCTTTAAAGATCTGGGCAAAAAATTACTTAGAAAAAATATTTTTGCAAAATTGCAAATGAAGCGGTCAGTGGTGAAAGCAACACATATTGCCATACATAAGTAGCTTTCAAGGTAACTAGAAATGTGATTTTCTTCCAGCCCTAAGTATATTCCTTTCTTGGCCCTGGCTTATGTACACAAACACTCTTTTATACTGTGGTATTTAAATGAAACATAGCAGGCTAAGTTTTATTTATATATATGATGTTCACAATAAAAGTGCATGCTCTAATGCTTAAAAAAAAATCTTTCAAACTATTTAAAACTGAAACTGATCAAATGGTTGTAGGACAAGTCAACATACTGCACACATATAAACACTGTTAACAGGTTTAAACAATGTTATTAGTTCTTGGTAATTAATAATTCAAGAACACTAAGCAATAAGCCTGTGTCCAGGCTTGTTTCAGTTATTCCAATCCCCCAGAAGAGAAACATACAACAAAACCTTGACACCTCAGGGTAATTAACACTATAAAAGAAACTTTGCTTACATTTGTTTTGTTCTCCAGGTCAAATGAGCACTTCTCACTGTTGGAAACAATTTATGGTATGGAAGCATTGTGGGGAATAAAACTGTCAAACTCATCCACTGCCACCTCCAACCCCTCTCTTCCCTGGGAATGTAGTTTTTTGCTTTTAAAAGAGTTGATTCTGTAGCTAATGATAATTCAAACCACATTTCACCACCCAAAGACTTCACCTGAGGTTACGTGCATATTACCATATCTGGATACAGGCTTGTGATATCTTTTATTAGACCAACTGAGTAGTTGGAAAAAAGTTCTTACCAAGCTTTCAAGCACAGTCTCCCTATGCCTGACAAAGGGTGACTGCACCCAAAAGCTTACTAAGAACTTTTTCCAAATACTCAGTTGGTCTAATAAAAGATATCACATCTACTCAAAGGAACCTTGGCTGCCTATGTCCTTAGACCAACACAGCTGCAATGAAAAACCCTGGATACAGGCCTTGCACAGAATCTGAAGAACTTTGTAGCAAACAAAAGCTCATGGTACAGGGATTCCAGATAACGCTGGTTGCCCAACACTTCTAATTATAAAACCCTGTTTCCAACTGCTTGCAAAGCTTTCCCAAAAATCTAACAGCTCAGAACATAAGATTCAGGCAACTTTGTTTCATAGTTTCCCAGAGTGCGTCTGTGACCTGGAACAGGGATTACCAAAGTTTAGTGAGATGCTGGCCTGTCTCATTCATGACTGTTTTTTCAGACACATCTGTGAAAATGTGCACACATGCAACCAAGTTACAGCCTTTGAAAAAAAATGCAGTTTGCGCATGCTCTGCAGAGCCATGATGAATTTTAGCTGCTGAAAGTCTCAGCTGATGCTATCTGCACTGGGTACAGGACTGAGTACGTCTTTCTCTGTAGCTCTTGGCTGCTACAGAACTGAAAGCCTGGAGGCCCTCAATGACTCCCCTTGCCTGACATGCTGGCACCCAGGTAAGCTATCCGATTTGAATACAGAGGAGACAAGACCTGGACCTTCTGGAGCATGAGGAATGAATTTGAACATGAAACTTGAGTAGGAAGATACCTAACTAGGGCTGGCAATCAGGAACAAGAGAGACAGAGGGGCTGGGTGCAGGCAAATTTGAGAACAAAAATTCAGAAGTTGGCTGGACACCACCTATACACATGCTTGGGGGTGGGGGGGGAACAGAGGACAGGATATTTCAGTTAGATCGTTTCCCAGAGAGCAGCTCTAATTAAAACACTGTAGCATCACAAGTATTAAGCCCCCACACAAGTAAAAATGGCCACAGGATACTTAAACTAAAACTGATTCAAGAAACTCTAATTAAAGCACCCCAGCAGCCATTGTTAAACCTGCAGGGATTTATACTCATTATGCTGGGGCAACGCTAGAGTGTTCTAATTAAAACGTGCTGGAACATGTGTGTAGGCACCCAAAGAACCACAGACCAAATGCTGATATCAGTTTGATGGCACATTTTCATAGATTTCATAGACATTAGGGCTGGAAGGGACCTTGGAGGATCATCGAGTCTAGCCCCCAGCCCAAAGGGCAGGAAGTCAACATCTTTAAGAAGCGGAAGAGGGAGGATCCAGGAAACTACAGGCCAGTCAGTCTGACCTTGATACCAGGTAAAATTTTGGATAAAAGTATTAAGAAGTCCATTTGTGAGATTTTATCTAACTTCTGAATTATTTCCATAGGAGGAAGGTAGAATGACCCTCCTGCCTTTTGACAGATCTTGATCTCCCAGTAATCAGCTTCTTTTCTTCTGATAAAGACCTGAGTGATACCCCTGAGAATTTCTCTCACCCTTTCCCCTCTGCTCTTTTTCCAGTGTGCTCTGCCTGGATTCTTGTGATAAGAAACCTGAGGAAGAATGTCTTGCATTCTAAAGTTTATCTAACTTTATCCCAGCTACATAGTTGGTCCAATTTCATCCTAAGAAAATCTTTGCCTCTCGCATAATTATTAATGTTTTAATTGATTTTTTATGCCAAAAGTGACCATTAGGCCATCTAATCCTAGTTCTCTTTGAGATCAGACAGGGAGCTGAGGAGGGAAATATGAGGGAGGCCCTGGGACCAGGAATCAGTGGGACAGAGACATAGTGGGGTGAAGAGTTGGGCCAAGAGTGCGTCTGAATATTCTACAGACAGAGAGCAACTAGGAGCACATGGATACATGGAAAGCATTCATAGGAAGACATACTGTATAAAGAGCTGGAAGGTAGGAAGAGGGCAAAACAAAAAATAGAGGTGGGAGCAAGGTCATAGACTAAGACAGCCTATCCCATCTGATAAAAGAGTGAACTCTGCTCAGGAGCCTGAAATGGAACCCACAATTTCCAAGCATCCCTATTCCTGCAACTTAAAATACTACTGACAAAGCAAATGTCTCATCCACTTCTACAGCTAGTCCATGTTGAAGATGGCAACCTAATACTAGTTTGTGTGTTAGATGACATAGTAGAATTTTCTGCAGTGCATTGCAACCCTGCAGATGAATCAAGCAGGTGGAGGAACAATGGGGTAGGATGGGATTTGTGAATTTGCCGTGTGCTTTTTAAAAACTTATAAAATCACACACATGCACACACTTAGATCAAGCTTTCAGATGTCAGAGTATCCTTCCTTGAGTCTCTGGTACTGAGATACCTGACAGTTTGTCTAAATCTATTCCAACCATGCAGTTGGTCCAGTAAAAGATAATCACCCACAAAACCTTGCCTCATCTATTTTCTAGAACATCATGGCAACAAGCTCACTTCAACACTACTAGAAAAATGTTAGTAATGTTATGAACTCAAGCTCTCAGAAGTTAGGAAATGAATCATTGTTACAATACAATTACAACACAGTCCGTAGGTAAATTATTTTGTCTAGATATGCACTGACACATTGGTCCGAGATCGGAGCAGCTCTAACAAAGAAAACTGGCTGCATTGGAAATTGGCCCAATGAAGCTGATAAATGCTCATGTGTACACACAGCTGCAGCGTAGCACATAGGCAGCAAGGAGCATGGAGAGCTGCATGCAGTTGGTAGGTCCCTGCCACTGCACGTACCCTGGGAGGGCATGGATCTGCATGGGGTGGGGCAGGGCGGGGCAGGGCAGCCTGCAGCTGCAGGCTGGAGCCAGGCTCTTCTCAGCAGGGGTTGAGCTCAGGGCAGGCAGCAGTGGTGCTGGGAGAGGGGTTAGGCCACCCCAAATTTTGCTACAGGCCCCCCTCCC
>NW_017728948.1:76556378-76575364 GCF_001723895.1 Crocodylus porosus
ATGGCCACCCCAAATTTTGCTACAGGCCCCCCTCCCAGCACCACTGCTGCCCACCCTAACCCCAGCCCCTGCAGAGAAGAGCCCGGCATAGCCCTGGCTCCAGCCCGCCTGCCCCACACCATGCACATCTGGGGGCACCCTCGCCCCACACCATCCCAGGGTGCAAGCAGCAGTGGGAGCTGCCCCCCACCCCCACTCCTCTGGATGAGCCGTGGCTCCATCCCATGCTCCACCCTGGCTCGGCAGTCTGCCCCTGCCCCACTCCCTCCCTCACTGAGGGGGGCGTTGATCTGCCACCCATGCCCATTCTTTCCCTCCCTTCTCCACCCTTCCACTACAGTGGATTTACCAGCTGCACACAGCTGTATCAGAAACCAGATCAGTATTAGCCAATATGCCTTCTTACAGGTATAGCTATTGGCCCCCAAAATCTCTATCAGTGCACCACTAATTTTGTCCATGGGATTCCAGCCTCATTCACTGCAGTGTTCTGGGGGAGTATCAGAGTTGCACAATGAAAGAAAAAGAGTATTACAAATAAAACTCCTGCCTCATTTACTAAGGAACTTGGAAAGTGGGTAGCAAATAAGAGCAGGGAGATATACGAGAAGAAAATGGCACCTGCTGCCCCATGGAATTGGGTTCCACGCTTGCCTTAAAGTCCCAGCTATCTCACCTTAGGCACCTAAAAATTGTTAGCAACTCATGACCAATTTCTCTGCCTCAGTTCTTCATCTGCAAAATAGGGATAACAATAGCCTCCCTCTTCTAGGAGTGTGAAAAGTAATGGTGTAAAAATTAACGCTTGTGAAATATTCAGGTCCTGTATGATGAGTATCACTGGCAAGTCCAGAATGAAAATCAGTCTTTCCGTTTTTAGAACAAGTGTTGTAACCTGGGCCGTAAACAGGGCACAGTGCCAAACACTAAATAAGGAGAAGGGGAAAAAAAAAAAAAAAGTAACAGAGCTGTGCATTAGGTGTCAGGATGCACTGATATATTAAAAATCACCAATTGTAATTGTTTTTTCAAACAAAGTATAAACCCTCAATTTACTAATCAAAGATTTAATCTCAATATGTAGTTTATAATAATTTCCTAAAGGAAAATTATCATTGTTTGATATAACTCTTAGAACAAGATGATTTGCAAGTAATTATAGCTTTTACACCAAATTAAATTGGGTTTGTTTTTGTTTTTTATTTATTTTTTTTACTAGCCAAGTGTACACCACATACATTTGTTTAAGCTATTATGCAGTTTAACATACAGCTTTATTATATGAGAAAATGCTGGACAGCATTTCATAGTAACTCAGTTGTTTTACTTGTGGTTTGTATAAAAATACACTAAGAAACTGAATTTCAAGGAGAATGTAAGGAAAAAAATTAACTAAATAAAGCTATGTTAAGATGTACTGGATACATAAGGAAAAAAGTAATGTTACCAAGAATATGTTTTCCATTTGAATGCAACCAATTTATTAAACAAAGGAAACATTAACTATAGTTAGCAAAACAATGGATTGTTACTGGTCATCTTCAGGCAGATTTTCCAAGGTACTGAAGCACACCAAGCTCCAGATTGATGCCTAGGGAATTTTCCAAACCACTTCACTTCTGGTAAAAATCAATGGCTGGTTAGACACCCAATCTCCTTTGAAATTTCGGAAGGTCACCACAACATCTATCCCTACCTTCTCTTACCAGAATACTTTTAGAAATCCATCCCTGTTAAGACTAGTCAGAAGCCAGAATTTCCCTTCCATGGGAAATTCAAATGTTCAATAACAGGATGAAACCTCAAAATTCCTATGGAATTCCAAAATTCTGAAATGTAGTTTATAAAAAAGGGAAAATGACCATTTGTTTCAACCTTTTAAAACAAAACATACATTTCTGAGGCTGCCTGAAGTTCTGGCATCCCTGTTTTCACCTTCCTGACTCTTCATCCCCCCCTGAAAAGCCTCCCCTGTTGATGAGAAAGCCTGACGAAAATTTCCATTCAATTAAAAAAAAAAAAATTCAGTATCTTTCAACAGAAAACCATTCTTCCGTGAAAAGATTCCCTACCAGTTTTACAACCCCACATCCTTTTTTGAACTGGTAGATTTTTTCCCTCTGCCTGGTTCTTACTCCTTGACTGGAAAAAGGAAAAGAAATTTTTATGCTTTCAATACCAATTAGTTCTAAACATTATAATACATGAAAAAAGTCTCTGCTTGTTAGCTTTTAAAATAAAAAAAAGCAAGCAGCACACAAGCTTTTTCTATACATCTAAAAAGTAACATTTTATCTCAATATGAATCAGTGAACTATCCTCCATCTAAAAAAAGGATGGCTCACGGATGCAGCAGTTTTTATTATTTATTTAGACTGCAGTAAAGTTAGACCTTGATAGAGACTGTCATAATTTCATATTTGAAATTAAAACAGGTTTTATTTAAATTAAAGAGCAATCAAGTCCATCTATCCATGGTATTAAGAGAGCACTATTCAGTCTATGCTCCATATATGGCAAGGATCCTATGAGAATCCAAAACACAGTGTGAGATCACATAATTTAAAAATACTGTTATAATGAAAACATACAAGGGGATTAATTAAGGCTGCACAAATTACCTAGTTTTCGCATTTCCTATTTCTTGAATGCTTGACTTTACCATCTTAATTTTTTATCATAATTTCTGTGCAATTCATAGTGAAGTGGGTCCTGTACTGCCCCTTTACCTATCCATCTTCGACTGGTCGCTATTGGATAGATAACATAGGAAAGGTAGATCTTATAAAGAATGCACCTTAATGGTTAAAATTTATAAATCAGATGTTCCAGATATAAGAGGCAGCATCAAAAAGACAGCATAGACACTTTGAGATGACCTCCAGAGGCACAGAAGCCACCAATACTATGAGGTATTAAATTAGGAGCAACTCAAGAGTGCCATCTACTGAATCCCTAACACTACTTACTGCCTGCTGGATGTGGGTGTTGAACCTCTTGCATCCAAGCAGTAAGCCAGCTGACACTACCTAGCTCATGCACTCGCAGATTTCCAAGTCCCTCAGATGCAATTTTCTTTACATTTCCACATTTTTCTTAAAACAAGCATACACAATTAAGAAAAAAAGCAGAGGAGGGAAGAGAAGAGAAGATAATCCAAACAATTCTTCCTAATTAGAAGGGTAATGTACACATTTTATTAAAAGCTCACTGGGGGTCACAGTTTCATAAAGGCACTTACAGCTACAGAATGACTATACTTGTTTATACACAAAAAGTAGGTCAAGCACTTACCAAGCTTTCAAAACATGTCATTATAAAATTAATAGTGGCACAGTGTATTAAAAAAAAATAAAATAAAAAAGGAATCAAAACTCATGGAAGAGGTGATATCTTTTATTAGACCAGCTAGACATTTACAAACAAATTATTTTACAAATAAATAAAATAAAATAATTTGTATGAAAATATCTAGTTGGTCGAATAAGAGATATCACCTCTTCCATGAGTTTTGATTCCTTTTGCCTCTAGACCAATTCAGTTACAACCTGGACACCTAAAATAAAAAGGACATACTTGCTCTCATTCTTCAAGAGTGAGCATTGTAAAGGTCTTCTTACAGTTTCATCGACCAAAAAAATGCATCCTTCAGCTGCTGAAGACTGCTTTACACTTGGAGATGAAAAGGCTCAGATACATATTTTCGCAAAAATCTTGTTGATCTAATAAAAGATATTGCCTCTGTCCACGAGCCCCAATTGCTTTTTCCTCTAGACTAGGGGTGTCCAACCTTTTTGAATGTGGGGCCAGATCACAAACTTTTTATCACCCAGTGGGCTGGCGAGCCATATTCAAAGACCTCACAGGACGTGTTATCACAGCAGGAAGTGATGTCACATGACCTTTCACACCAATGAAGATGCACGAAGTGACAAGGAAATGGGTCTGGAAATGTGGTTTAAAATCCATAATAAAAACGATATAAAAGCAAGAATGAAATAATACCAAACACTTGACTAAAATAAACACTTTTGTTTCTACTCTCTTCTCAATGAATAAAAGAAGCATAATGCAAGTTGACAGATCAAATGTGGAAAAGATATAACCCAGAGTGGAAACTAATCAAAGCAACAAAATATGGGCATTTTTGAGAATAATCTTCAAGAAGATTTACTTCTATTGAATTAATAACTTGTTAGTAACACATCTTTAACAAGTAGTAACAAGTTGAACCCCCAATCCCACACAAAGAAAAACAGAAGCAAACACAATCCAAACACTGGACAATATTTTTTACAAAGATTTTTACCTGCTCCAAATTTACGTTGGAGCCCAGCTCTTTCATGCTCTATTCTTGGGCATATTGTTCAGTCTTAAAGGAGGATACAGCACAGCTGCAGGGAGCTCAGCCACAGCTTCCCCTCCCTGGTGCAGCCTGGCCAGCCCGTCCCATCCCCTATCAAGCAGTAGCTTCTCCACATGCTGCTGCACTTTACCCCTACCTACACCAGCTGCTCCCAAAAGGCAGGAGGCTCCACTGCCGCTTCTGCTGGCCAGTGCCAACCCAGCCAGGCATCCCCAGCAGCACATGGGAAGCCAGCTTCAGCCACTTGCTGCCCTGCCCAGCCAGGTTGGCACCAGCCAGGAAAAGCAGCATGTAGCTGAAGCTGCTTCCCACATGCTGCTGGGGATGGCAAGAGGCCAGCCAGGTCAGCACCAGCCAGCAGAAGCAGTGGCAGAGCCGTGTTCTGCTCGAGACTGACTGGTGCAGGCAGGGGAAAAATGCAGCTGAGCCCCTGCTGCTCCGGCCGGGCTTGTCCCATCCCAAGCAGAAAACAGCCCTGCCGTTGCTTCTGCTCGCTGGTGCAGACCCAGCCGTGCTTCTCCGATCCCCAGCAGCATGTGAGAAGCCAGTTTCAGCTGCATGCCACTTTTCCTGGCCGGTGCTAACCCAGCTGGGTCTGTCCAATCCGGAGCAGCATGCAGCTTAAGCTGGCTTCCTACATGCTGCTGGGGACGGGAGGAGGCAGGCCAGGTCTGCACTGGCCACCAAAAGCAGCGATGGAGCCGTGTGCCACTAGGGATGGGACGAGGCCGGCCAGAGCAGCAGGGGCTCAGCTGCATTTTCCCCCTGCCTGCACCAGTCAGTCCCGAGTGGCACACGGCTCCACCACCGCTTCTGCTGGCTGGTGCCAACCTGGCCAGCCTCCTCCCATTCCCAGCAGAACGTGGGAAGCCGGCTTCAACTGCATGCTGCTCCAGATGGGACAGAGCTGCCCAGGTTGGCACCAGCCAGCTGACAAGCGCAGGTAGAGGGAAGCTGCAGCTGAACCCCTGCTGTTCCGGCTGGGCTTATCCTGTCCCGAGAGGCACATGGCTGCTTCTCTTCCCACACACACCATGTCGGCAACGTCAAGCTGACACGGTGCATGTGGGAACCTTGTCCCTTCCCCAGCCCTTCAGCAGCCATTAGGAAGCCGCTGAGGGGCTGGGGGAGGGACAAGGGATGGGAACAACAGTAAATCGTGTTTACTATTGTTTCCCGTCGCAGCACTATGGGCTACAGAAAATGCCTTGGCAGCCCACAGGCTGTATGTTGGACAAGCCTGCTCTACACCAATACAGCTACAACCTGGATATATACCACACGGAAGATATTGCATTTTAGCCAATTTTAAAAAATGAAATCTTCATATTTTCCCAAGCAGGAAACAACTTTGACCACCTGAAACCTGAGATCTTGGTCCTGCCTTTGTCTAAGGTAATTTGCATCATCACAGACTCATAGGAGAGCTAAGAATCCTTACCAGCTAAGGTCTGCCCAGAGGGTTTTTCCATATATTGACCTGTCTGTGAAATCCTATGAAAAATGAACTTTCATTTCTACTCAGAAAAACTTTTACAACTTTTCCCTGATGGAGGGTGTGTGCGCCTGAAAGCTTGCAATTAAAGACCTTTTTTTTTTTTTTGCAAAAATCTTGTTGGTCTAATAAAAAAAATATCACCTCTGTCCATGAGCCCTGATTGCAGATACATAAATTACAATGCGTCTTGAATAGACACAGTGTAGCCTTTTCATTTACAAAGGCATTCTTGGACCAGGCCAATGGAATGTAGTTTTCCATGTGCCTAACACCTTATCAAACCCTCAAACCAATCAATAATCCCTCTGCAGGACAGGGTCTTCTCCCTGCCTTGTCTCCTATTGCCCTCTCCAGTTCACCCAGAGGCAGGTTTTCAAATCTGATCATTTTCTGGTGGTATTCAATTCTCTCTCTGAAGCTTGCTGTTCTCATGCTCCCAACAGTATGGGCAGAGTACAGGGATCCTTCCAGAACCCATCCTAAGGAAAGACAAGCACTGGGAGGAAGCAACTGAATTACATGCTAAACCCGTGGGAGAAGTTGCTAATAATCTCCATGCTACAGGTTTTACAACTAATATGAGGTGAAGATGCAGAGACTCCTGCTAGAAATCAGAAGGGAGAAAAATCACAGCACATTATTTTTTTTGGTACTCTCTCAGATACAGAACACAACTCTTGTAAAATCCCCAAATCTGCCCCCTCCCAGTAGAAATGCAAAGCAAGCAATAAGTAGAAATTCAAGCAAACAAGTACACATGAAAAACCAGTATAAAAAGCATAAATAAAACTATGTAATGTGACTGATGTCAATTCCGGCCAGTTATGGGCAGGAAGCTGAGGAAGAACAAAAGCAAAGATTATTTATGGCACTGACTCAGCAAAACACTGTTTAGTGTACTTACTTTAAAGCTTAACGCAAGTCCCTGGTGCTTTGCAAATCTGGAGCATCCTTACTGTATGCATAGCACTGTATGTACTTTAGTCAGGTCTCCTTACCTGCCCTACACAGCTGGAGCAAGGGCTCCATACCCAACCGTGGAAAAAAGAAGGAAATTAAAGAATTCTACCAAAAAGGTAAAAAACAAACAAACAACACCCCCCCCACACACGCAAAACCCAAACAAATGAACAGGAGTGACACATTATTCAGTCTTTAAAAAAATGGAAGAGTTTATGCATAACTACAGCGGTTAAAAGTATTTTGCAGGTGCTATAAAGATCCTTTTGAGAAGGGGGGGTGTATGTGTGTGTTGGGGGGGGGGAGTTAAAAAAAAGAAGTCACCCTCCCCTGAGAATTGGACTGTATTGCAGGCTGCACCCTGCTGGCGCTCGCCTGCCAGCATCAGGAATTTCTATCAGCTCTCTTGGCATTACTTCCCTATCACTCACAGGACCCTAATGCTTTAAAATGTTCCACAAACAGTATGAATTTTCACAAGCAGTTAGAATTAACATGGGAACGTTTCTATTTCTTGTTGGCTTTGGCACCAGAGCTGTCAGAAACTACACTGGATGTTAAATATCCTGATTTATATTCCAAATGAATCAAGATAACATCCATGTACAGAACACAATGTACCATTCAGATTCACTACAGCTGTCAGATTTATTTTGCTGTGATACCGGATCTCAGAGTGAGGCAGAAAAGTATGTAGCAGAGTGAGCAAATAAATCCATATCATTTGGGCTTGCTTTTCGCTTGCACATAAGTTTATATATGGTATTCTGACAGACAGCTCAATACAAAATTTAAAAAAATCTAAATCCTTTCCAATCTATGGCAATGTAAAAGGGAAAAAAATAAACTAGATTAATTTTAGGATTACAGGAAACAGTAGTTAGTGGTCAAGGCACCAGGCTGGAACCAGACTTCAATTCTCAGAGCTGTGTGTCTAACTCTGAGAAAGTCACAGTCTCTGTCCTTCCTGTGCCACGTGCAACACCTTGCAGAGGTGTTTGCAGACAGACTCCATTAAGACTGTGAAGTACTCAAATACCGTACTGAAGGAAATCAGACAGCACCTTAGCTAGATAAATTATTTGAAAAACTGGTCCTACAGACAGCTTCCCTCACCTGTGTCTAATGCAGCAAGGGCACACAGTCATCTTGGGATTCTGTGCAATCTCATACACTATCCCATTTGAAGGAGCTATCCAAATACCCCCCCAGTAACCTGATAAAATACAGAAAGTAAATTCCTGCAACTGCACACCCGAGTGGTCACCTACCACTTCAAGCTAAAAGCAAACTACAGTCTAAATCAGCGGCAGGCAAAACACAGCCTGCCAGGCCATTCTATCCGGTGCATGGGGCCCCTAAAAAATTTTAAAAATTAATATTTATCTGCCCTTGGCATCCTGTCAAAGACGACAGGAGCCAGGGACAGTAGGACTCAGGTGGAGCCAGCAGCAGAAATAACAGCCTCAGCAGCAAGTCTGGCTTGGCTCCACACTGGTACTGGCCCCAGTCCACTGGCACAGGCACTGTGCTCCTGCCCATTGCTGCCCACCCCCCCCAGCCTCTACCATTGCCCCGGTGCCAGGGGGGAATGGGGAAATGGCAGAGGCTGGGGGGGAAGCCAGAATGTAGTGCTGGTGCAGTGAGGGGGGGGGGGAACAGAAGGATGGACAAGCAGCAGAAGGGCAGTAGTGGCAGACTTGGGGCAAGTGGTAGCAAGCAGGAATATAGAGCCAAGAGCAACAGGGGCACAGAAGCCAGGCTTGCAGAAGCACTGGCAGAGGCTCTGCCTGCTGTGGGGGGTGGCCGGGGGCAGGCTGTGGGCAAACCCTTCCCCCCATAAAACCCATACCCACCTAAGTCACAACCCTCCCAGACACCCTCCCGCCACAAAACCCATACCTACCCACACCCCACACAAATCACACCCCCCCCCCACTACAAACTCATACCCTCCTCCCATCCATACCTCTACTAATATACAAGAGTAGGACTTTATTTTAAGCTGTTATACCATCACCTCTATGTACACTAGACAAACACATGTACATCAGGACAAAAATATTTTTTAAATAAAAATCAATGAATGTTGTAGTATATGTTTGATTTTTAGAATATAATTTGGTATTTTTCTGGTTCAGAGATGGCAAAACCCCTTGCTGAAAGGAGTACTTCCAGGGGCAAGGGGAAGGACTTCTGGTGGCAAAAGTCAGGGGTTAGGGGGTGGGACTTCCTGTCCCAAAGATGGCAACCAGGGGCTGCGGCACCTGCCAAGAGGCGGGGCTACCCACACGTCCCTTGATAGCTTGCTGCAATTCGGTAAGCACCACCCCCCCACCCAAAATAATTGCCTGCCCCTGGTCTATATTCAGCAAATATCAGACCTTGAGAGAAATATTCCCAGTCCCTCCACTCTAAGCTTTCAAACAACACCCTAACCTTACCCAACTCATCATCAGAAGCAAACTCTCCACTGTCCAACAGATGACATGGCCAGAGCCTTGCCTTGGCAAGAAATGTTCAACTTGTCAGCACCCCCCCATTATCATCAGCACCCCCCACAACAAAACTACAGAATCCACGGTTCCTACACATGCCTTTGCCAAAAGGTGATATACCTAATCCAATGCACCAACTGCCCTCACTGCAGTTATACAAAACAGTATAAAGGACACGCACGCGCGCGCGCGCACACCTACACCAACCCACCCATCAGGAGCACGTTTCTCATAGACAAACTACTCCCTCTCTGACCTCACTATCTTTGTGCTCAAGGGAAATTTACCCAACATCTTCAAAGGGCGAACTTAGGAACAAAAATTCATAAGCTGCCTGGCCACTAAAAACTAAGGGCTAAACACTGATATGGGTTTTATGGCGTGTTGTATTTTACCTTGAATTCTTTCCACATATGAAAGGTGAGAATGACCCTCCTACCTTTTGATAGGCCTTGATCTCCCAGGAATCAGCTGCTTTTCTTCTGCTAATTGTGTGTCTGCTAACTCTACTTCCCCTCTACTACCTAACCTAGGGACTTTTTATATGGTCCCTAAAATCCACAAACAAGGGAACCCAGGCAGATCTATCATACCCAACCATGGAACCCTAACTGAGGAAATACCAGGTTTCATCAAATCCATCCTAAAACTCTTGCCATCCAAAGCACGAGTTTTGTCCAAGACAGCATTGCCTGTAAGCTGTGTGGCGTGCGCAGTCATGCAGGCATGCTCATGTTGTGCTGCCAGGCACACCTGCATGGCCGCACACGCTACGCAGCTTAGAGGAAACGCTGGTCCAAGACACAACAGACTTTCTATGAAAACACAGATCACATTCCCAGCCGCACCCTCCTAGCCACCATGGATGATACCAGCATTATGTACCAACAACCCATACCAGGATGGCATCCAAGCCTGCCTTAGATATCTACAAGAGCAAAATGACAACTCAGAATACAGACCCAAAGATATTACTAAACTTATAGACTTCATCCTCACACATAACAACTTCACTTTCAATAACCAACACTTCCTCCAGAACGTGAGCACAGCTTTGGGCACCAAAATGGCCCCACAATACAAGGTGAACAAAAATCAATGATTTTTTTTTTTAATATATAAATCAGATTTTTTTAAAATCATAAATAAAAAGGAATTAATGGCTCTGTCACACACATTGAGTTACCTACCAATCAAACATGGGCATCAATTTCAGTTTTTCATCTCATGAAAATGGCTTTAGTCTGTCTGTTTAAGTCTAACTACCAGATCTTGCTTCTTGAAAGTTCTGGACTTTCAGTTTCCATTTCTCAGCAGACTACAGTCACATGTGCAAAGAGACAGGCTAGATAGGACTGTTGTTGTTCTGTGCTTATGTGGTGGTAAAACTGAGCCAAGCAAGACAGAGGAGTTAATTAAGACACTGTCTTAAAGATAGAGACACAATATAGGAAAGAATGGAGGCAGGAATAGAAAGGAACAGTGAAGTGGACTGGAAAGAAAAAAGCAAGACATTATTCAGTAGTACACACACACACTTCCTATATTCCCCCACACTTTTGCCACAGAAAAAAACTGTCATGGCTTTTGGGTGTAAAAGAGGCCCTATTTGGGAATATTTTGAAGTAATTCCTTTCCTGGGTAAAAAAGGAAAACGTGTCAAGTGTAAGCAGTGCAAGAAGGAGATGCAGGGCCTAGTTGCAAGAATGAAACATCATAATGACAACTGCTTATTGGGAGAAAATGAAGTGGATGAAGATGTGGATATGTCTGAAGAACAATGTGAATCAACTGGTTAGTAAATTAAATAATTCATTCTTCAAGACTCTTTCTATGCCTTTCAATGTTAGTGTGATTTCACAAGTAAATTCCCAAGCTGTTTGCCATGTTGGATGGTGCTAGAAAAAAAAAAAAAAAGTTTAGCTTAGCTAATCCTTATGGCTTGTTTAATTAGTTAACTAGGTTTAGAATTGATCACCCAAGTTTATGATACAGAAAGCTGCAGTAAGAGAAATCTAGAGTTGTCAATTGCCACTGGGTGTCATTTTCTTATGACCTAGACTATAATGGTGATGCCAGAAGTCTATTCCCTATTTTACTTCAGCGTAACTCAGTTACCCCAAGGAAACCCCAACCTATACTTGCTTTCTCAAAAAACAAATGTGCCAGTGAGTTCAATGGGGCTTACTCCAAAATTAAGTGTGCTCTAAGTGCAGTTAGTCACAGCGTTTTTGGTCATTTGGAATCAGATCTGCATCCTTGCTGAAAAAAACGTAAATGATTAACTAAATAATAGAGTGAGGAGAATGACTATTCAAAAATCATTTTTATTTTAGGATCCTATTTCAGCATAAAAGACTTTGACTGTCTATCTGCAACAACTTCAGAATCACCCATTGGTACTTTTAGCAGCAATGCTGAAACTAAACATATTTCAGACAATGTATCAGTAGCAAGCAAAAGATTTCAATCATCCAGTAAAACCACCACCATGGATGGGTTTGTAGTAAGGACCAACAAATAACAACAAGACACCACATATTAAAAGACTGATGGGTTCATTTATCCCACAAATTCTCCTTTTCGCATTGTTAACAATAAACACTTCATTGACATGGTTGAGTCCTTGCGACCGAGCTACACCCCACCTGATAGAGCGGACATTGGTGGAAGGTTGGTAGATACAGTGTATGAGAAGGAACTTGAACAGTGTGCAAGAAATACTCGGGGCAAAATTTGCCAGTTTGAACCTTGATGGGTGGAGCAATGTACATAATAATCCAGTAACGTGTGCCCGTGTGATAACAGAAGATGGGGGTGTATCTCCTTCAGAAACAATAGATACATTGGGAAATGTCCACACAGGAGAATATTTAAAACACGCTGCAATGAAAGCTGTAATAAACTGCGAACAAAAATTTAACTGTCATGTGCACAGTATTGTCACAGACAATGTTGCAAATGTGGCAAAGATGAGAAGATACCTAGAAGAAGAAACGGAAAGACGCTTCTTAATAACATATGGCTGCAGTGCCTGTTTAACGCATCCTTTAGCCAAAGACCTAAGGACTTCTCCAGGAACAAAAGAAAATGTTGAAGTCGCAAAATATTTCAGTAACAACCATTTTGCTTCAGCTTCACTGAAGAGAGCGGGAGGATCCAAACTAATTCTCTCTCAAGATGTTTGATGGAATTCTGCGGTTAATTGTTTTGAACAATTTATTAAGAACTGGCCCATTCGCATAAAAAATTGTAAAGAAAACCATGATAAAATAGATGGAAGTATCTCATCCAAAGTATCTAACATTGGATTAAGAGGACTATAGAGGATATACTCAGTATACTGAAGCATATATCCATAGCCTTAAGCAAACTTCAGAGACATTGTTGCTGCATTGCTGATGCTGTCAAAATTTGAAAGGTGCTTCAAGAGACATTGAAGAAAGAAATACCCGACTAGCAAGTTAAACTGTAGATATTAATGAAGCGAATGGATCAGGCACTAACTCCACCTCATTTTCTCATGAACATTCTCAACCCCAGATATAAAAGGCAGGTGCCTAACTTCTGAAGATGTTGCTACCATGGCATGGGCATCTCAAAATCACTCTTCAGTTATGCCAGTCATAATAAATTTCAGGGCTGAAGGGGAACTATTTAACTATTACGTTTACTGATAATGTTTTGAACTAAGTCACTTCCCTGAATTGGTGGAAATCATTAGCCAGGCACCTTGAAACAAAGCAGCTTCATCTGCAGGCACACAGAAAATATTTTCATCGTGTGGTATTATTCACTCAAAGCTAAGAAATCAACTGGGAGTTGAAAAAGCAGGAAAATTCATATTTCTGTTTCAGTCTATGAATAAAAATGACAGTGGGAGCGGGGAAGATGAGATCTAGTTATAAAAGTTTTAAAGACACTGTACATTTAGCGCTGTGATGACTTGTCTGTTAGAGTTAATAACATTTGAAAATTTAAAAAAAAGTTTAAAGGACAGATGTTGTAAAATGCCATATTGAATTGTAAATTAACATGTTTTAATGATCAGATTTGCACCACTGTTTAAGAAATATGTGAAGAAGTATCAGTGGGAAGCTTGATCTAAATCAATGATTTAAATGAGGGTTTTCTCCTGGTGATTTAAATTGCCAGCAATCATCCTAAACACACCAAGAAAGTAGGGCTGTGCAGCGGCAACATACTGAAACCCCATGTGCAGATCCAGGGGCCTGCGCCCCACTGGAAGAGCTGAGGGAATCGAAGTGGGAGCTGGGGGAACATTCAGGTCCCTGAACATTCCCCCAGTTCCCTGAGCTTTCCTCCAGCTCTTTCCAGGAGGTGCGGGCCCCCAGATGATATGGGATGACAGCACACTGCCACTTCCAGCTGGCGATGGCTGCGGCTCTGGGCTATTTCCCCAGCCAGCTGCAGCAGCCTGCTGAAACTCCATGCACAGATCCTGGGGCCCGTACACCCCAGTACGGCTGCAGGGCTGTGTTAGACTCCTCTGGTGGCTGCAGGCCCCTGGATCTGCACGGGGATGACAGTATGCTGCTGCTGCTGTTTGGGGCCACTGGCAGCACCAGTCTTCCTGGTATTTGGTAGAGGCTGCAGAGAGTGCCAGTCCCAGCCAGCAGTGGCAGCCTCCTGTTATCCTGCACACAGATCCGGGGGCCTGTGCCCCCCGGGAGGAGCCTGGCATAGCTCTGCAGCCCTCCCACGGGGGTGCAGACCCTGGATCTGGGTGCGGGATGACAGCAGGCTGCCACTGCCAGCAAACGATACAGGTTTTGCTCTGAACAGTTTGAGGTGGTTTCCCAGAAACCCCTGCACCTATCCCCTTAACACTTGACTAGCTTCATGCCATCAGAAGGGTCCACCACCCCTGAAAGTTTCATCCTAATAAGGCACGAAATGACAAAGTTATAGGCATTTTCATGGATTCCCCAATCCAGCCTATGGGCAAAACACTGAAACGCATCAAAACAGCGAAACAGTTTCAATGAAATGAAATGGAACAGCGCTTCGAAACAGCGAAACGAAATACCGTCCCCTTCAAAACGGCGAAATGGAAATTGAAACAAAATGGTGCTGTTCCACACAGCCATATAAGAAAGCTGTAATATACAGCCAAGCCATCTGATACCACTGAATTTGCACTGAGAACACCCACAATCATCACCTCACAAATCTCAAAAGGTCTTTCACTCAACAAAGACACTCCTCCAGAGAGATAGATCGCACTTTTGAAAAGAGCCACCTGGATACCATGTGAAGAATTGCTGCAGGACAAAAAGAAAATTCCCATGAATCACACACCATTACTCATGAGTCATGACCAGGGATCTGGATTTTCTGTTTCCAATGGAAAAACAGAGAAAACCTCAGATTCCCTGTCTTTATCGGAGAAAAATGCAGATTTCTCTTTTCAGCAGAGAAATCCGCAGATTCTCCGCTTTTGCAAAGAGCTCTTGCAGACTGGCACAGCTCTTTGCAAAATCCCCAGCCCTGGCCAGAGGCGGAGGCAGAGGGGGGAGGGCAGGGCCTAAGCCTCTGAGGCAGTCAAGGCTGGGCTCAGGCTCAGACTTGCCCTTCACCCCTGGAGCATGCAGGTCAGTGGGGCTGTGGGGCAGGGCTGGGGAAGATGGTTGGGGGCTGAGGGAGCAGGGGTGCTGCTGGCCCCATGCAGCACATCACAGCTGGGAGCAGGGCCAGGGGGTGAGGGCAGGGGTGCGCCACTGCAGGGGGCTTCACGGGCAAGTGCTGCGGGGAGCAGTGCATTGGTTCCTGCCATGTGCAGGCCACACACATGCCGCCCAGCGGCCTGCCCGGGGAGGGGGAGAGGGAGAGGGAGGCTGGCATACGGCCAGAGCACAGCTGCAGCAAGGGATGGGGGCGTGGGCTTGCACATGGCGCTGCCGCTTACCTGGAGGCGTGTTATGGCAGCAACAGCCGCTGCCTTCAAAACCTCCCACTGCCGCCACGGAGCCTTGCTCGAATCTGTGCAGCCGGAGGCAGCAGCATGGCACAGGGTGGTGGTGGGGATGGCTGCATGCCACCCAGCCAGCCACCACCACACTGCCGCTGCAGCCCAGCTGAACAGCTCTGGGCAGAGCTCCAGGGCGGCAGTGGGAGGTTTTGGAGGCAGTGGCTGTCACCGCCATAACAGGCCTCCAGGTAAGCAGCAGTGCTGCATACAAGCACAAGCCCAAACCCCACCACCCCCCAATCCCTCACTGCGGCTGCAGAGCTGGCCACGGAGCCGTGCTCCAGCCACATGCCAGCCTCCATCTCCCCCTCCCCTGGGCAACTGGCCGGGTGGCATGTGTGCAGCCTGCACATGGCGGGCACCACCACACTGTGCCCTGCATTGCTTGCCCACAAAGCCCCCCAGAGAGGGGCACCCCTGCCCTCACCCCTTGGCCCTGCTCCCAGCTGCCACGTGCCACCTGGGGCCAGCAGCACCCCCGCTCCCTCAGCCCCTAAACCATCTTCCCCAGCACTGCCCCACAGCCCCCACCCTGCATGCAGACACCACTGTGGAGCTGTGCAGCTGGTTGTGGGGCATGCCGCTGAATGCAAGCCCCCCCGTTTCACCCCCAGCTGGGCAGCACATGTGGCGTGCACATGATGATTGCCACCACACTGCTGCTACTGCGCCCTGCACCATTTGCCCATAAAGCCATTCAGGTGGCCGTGAGATGGTAGCTCAGAGCGCCGTGGCAGCCTCCATGTACAAACCTCCTGTCAGGCCGACTGGCCAGCATGTATGGGGCCCACAGAGTGGCACCCCTGCCCTCACCCCCTGGCTCTGCTCCTGGAAGTGGGCACAGGAGCATACTCACCCACTTCTTAAGCTACTACCCCAGCACCTTCCCTTCCCCCCGCCCTGCCCCACACACACTTACCTGCTGGGGTGGGTGTCAGTGTCTGTGGGTCTGGGGGGCTGTTGTGAAGGGCATCAGGAGGGCTGTTGAGGCTATGGGGGGGGGGAGGGGAGTGTGGGGCACCAGCTGCACTGGGAAGGGTTGTGGGGGCCTTTAATTTTTATCAATACCTCCTCTGTCTCTCACCTTCTCTGACCCTCATTGCCACACATTTGCATTTTCACTGACCTGCATTCCTGCATACTGCCTCCTGGCTTCATTCCCATCCAGGAAGAGCACAAAACAACTGCAGATGCTCTCTCTGCCTGAAAAAGGGTGTTTGTACCCGAACGCTTGCAAAGAAGGTTTTTTCAACTATTTCAGTTGCTCTAATAAAATATATCACGTTTACCCAAAGAACCTTGTCTGCTACCCCTAAGAATTTCTCTCATTCCCTCCCACTGCTTTTCTTTATTATGCTGCAGCTGGTTCATTATGATCAGACCTAAGGAAGAATGTCTTGCATTCAAAAGCCTGTTTAATTGTATGCCAACTACACAGTTGGCCTGATTAAAAAAAAATATATCAATCTAAGAAATTTTTGCCCCTTGCATAATTTCTGGACCATCACAGCTACAACATTAACCTTCCACATGAATAGAAAGTGTGTTTTAATAGCAGGATTCATCTCCTGCAGATTGGGAGAGGGTGGGGGAAAGGACAAAACAGGCCACACCTTGCTACCAGCAGCAGAGTTTAGCTCTGGGGCAGCCTGTGCAAAGGTTCACTTTTGAGCCCCAACATTTTCCTAGACTCTCACAGTGAAGTTTAAGTCTAATGCAGGGAGGTCCCCTGACAACACTGGGATTCTGTGAAATCATGTGGTTTGCACTATCCTAATCCCTGTTTGCTATCACAAATCTGTATGTGAAATTAATGTTCCATATATTCTATCAAGCTGCCTCACCAATCTGGAGGAAGGACCAAGTATTGTACATACTTTAAGACTGCCTTATCCTATTCACCAACCCTGCAGCACTAGTGGTCATTGCTGTTCCATCAATAGCAAAGACTCCATGAAACCAGGTGGCAAATACTTTATTTTACACTGTACTTACATGGATGAAAGCTACTCATGTACTTAGATGAAAACAGATTTAGAAAAAAAGTAACTTACTTTCACCTCATCACAAAATGAGAGAAGTCAAACCTGAATTTATGGTAAAAAATAGCTTAAAAGGTTTAACCCACCTCCACGCCCCAACCCCTGCTCCACCCAATGCCCCCTCCTGCAGGAAAAAAAAAAAAATCAACAAAGTTCCCACTGTGACACCAAATTAATTCTTACCCATTGCTGCTGCTTGCTGTGTGCTGTGTGTCTGTGGATGCCATTGTGCAGCTTCAGTCTCAATCAGCTCATCTGCAAAGAAAAGGACATTAATCCTTAAATTTAATATCCAAGTATCCAAAATATCCCTTTATAAAATGTAGGACACGAATATTCAACTTCTACAGGAACAGTCTACATTTTGCTTAAGACATATGACAAGGGAAAGAACATTTTGCTGGGAGACCCCAAGTGAGGTGGTGCCCTCTCCTACCTTGGGAGTCTTCAAGAGGAGGCTAGACAGATATTTGGCTGGGGTGATACGACTTTGGCACCCGTTCCTGCCTGGGGCAGGAGGCCCGACTTGATGATCTGTCTAGGTCCCTTCCAGCCCTAAGCACTATGAAACTATGAATTTTTTAATCATGCAAGGGCAGCAGCAAAAAGCAAATTGCAGTCTCCCTCCAATTTTCCAAGGAAGCACAATTAACCTAGTATCATGCTTCTAATGGAGTCTTGTTAACATGAAGTAGAAGCTATAAAGGGAATGAACACCTATCTTTGTGTACATATCTGTCATTAGATTTAGGTTGACAAGATCCCTTTGCACTTAGTATTCTAAAGTAGTGCTGGGCAACATTTTTGTGGCAGCAGGCTCAGGTCCAAGATAGGCCAGTACTAGGATCCAGCTGCTGCCATTGACACTTCGACTTGCAACCCAGTCATGACATTGGTAAGCCTCCTACCACCTGACACAGGTGAAGCCCCCCCACTGTCGAAGCCATCTGCTGCCCATCTGCAGTGCAGCACTATCAAAAATCTCCCAGGTCTACAGGCCAAATCCAGTGCCTCTGCAGACCCATAGGTTGCTGACCCATTGTCTAAAGGGTTCTTTTCACCCCATGGGCTCATTCTCTCTCTCACACACACGCATCATTGTTTTCATTATATCACGTAACTCCACAAAGACAGACTTTCCATCCCCACACCAAACCTACACAGCAGTCTAAAAACCTTCCAATTAGTTTTGTGCCATCATCAGCAATAACCACGTGCCAACAATGCTAGTAGGCTCATCAACCCTACAGCCTAGATGGCTTCTCCTGGAGGAGAAGATTATCATCATTTATTATATTCTGGCAGTTTGCCCAGTGATGTCCGAGGCCTCTGCCTCAAGAAACTTAAGAAGCAGGAGCCTGGTTCTGAAATAGGCTCAAACACAGGGCTTAGTCTTGTAAGTAGTCCCACTGCATTGCTTTTCTGGTTTTAAAGGAAACTGTCGCTGCAGTAAGCAATAGACATAGGTGCCAGGAGCAATAAAACCTATCACCTGGACAAGGGAGAAGAGATTGATGTCATATATATTGACTTCAAAAAAGTTTTTGATCTGGTATCCCATGATCACCTCTTGGCCAAACTGCCCAGTTGTGGCCTTGGCTCCACCACGATCCGCTGGCTGGGAAATTGG
>NW_017728948.1:76576099-76599474 GCF_001723895.1 Crocodylus porosus
GGAGGTGGTTCAAGCACCTACATTGAACACCTTCAAGAGTAAACTGGATACTTATCTTGCTGGGATCCTATGACCCCAGCTGACTTCCTGCCCTTTGGGCAGGGGGCTGGACTCGATCTCCCGAGATCCCTTCCAGCCCTAATGTCTATGAAATCTATGAAACATTGGGTAATTGACTTTAAAGGACTTTAAGCTGCAGGGGCAGACAAATCTTCCTAGAGCCAACACGTAATCAGCCAGTATCTGATGTCAATATTTATGCTAAGATCTTCTGTATTTCAAGGTCCAAAGTATTCAATGTTAGAGTTCTACACCTATGCGCCTGAACTATTCAAATCAATTATTCAACCGAAATGAAACCCAGAGGAACACCACGAGTGATTCTCAACCTTTCTAGGCTGGAGGCATCCCTCAATAATCTTGAGACACTCTGTTGAAAATGCCATCTCCCAGTTTTCACTCATTTTTTGAATGCAGAACAATGTTCTCAGTGGTGGCAAATGACAGAATAAGGAGCTATGGTCTCAAGTTGCAACAAGAGAAGTTTAGGTTAGATATTAGGAAAAGGTTTCTCACTAAGAAGGTAGTAAAACACTGCAACAGGTCACCCAGAAAGGTTGTAGGATCTCCGTTAGGGCTGTGCAAAATTACTGTTTTGATTTGGTTTCAGATTCGGCCATTTCGGAGGACAGTAATTTGTTTCAGTGTTTCAAATCACTGACCTGTTTTGTTTCAGCCAAATCTGTTTCGGAGATTCAGCTCTGCTGAATCTGTTTTGAATGGTCTGTAAGGGAAGCTTTGCACAGCCCTACCTAGCCGGGCGGGGCTTGGGGCCAAGGGCGCCAGCGGGAAGCAGGACGGGACCATGGGTGGCTCATTCAGGAGAGGGGGAGGGCCGAAGCCCTCCATGCAGGCAACGAGACCCCCATACGGATTCCTGATCCATGTCACGTCAGGTCGCAGGGCAGGGAAGCAGAGCAAAGTGGTGAGCAAGCCTGCTGGTCCCTGCCATGTGACTCAACTCCACAGAGAGGAGATCCATGCTGTGGTCTCCTCACTGTCGCTGCCCCAGCAACGTGGGGCTATGCGGGGCAGACAACAGTGGCAAGGAGACCCCAGCGTGGATCTCTGCTCCCTGCAGAGCCAGGTCACACGGCAGGACAGTGCTAGTCCCTGCTGCGCGACCTGGCTCCACAGGGAGCAGAGATCTGGGGCTGCATGGGGCAGACAGCAGTGGGGAGGAGACCACAGCAGAATTTCTGCTCCCTGTAGAGCCAGGTCACATGGCAGGGATTCCCCAGCCTCGGGTTCAATTCTCCATCTCTCTGATCATTCCCCCAGCTCTTCCCAGGGGGCGCAAGCCCCCTGATGTGCATGTGGGGTTTCAGCAGGCTGCTGCTGCTGCAGGCTGGGGCCAGCAACAGCACCACAGTCTTCCCAGTGCTCAGAACAGGCTGTACCAAGCAGCTACTACTGCCCCACGCTGCTGAAACCCTGCACACAGATCGGGGGACTTGCACCCCCCAGGAAGAGCTGGGGAAGTGATCAGGAAGCTGGGGAATCAAAACGGGAGCTAGATGTCAGTATCAGAGCAAACCTTACCTCCCTCTTCTTAGTTTTTGTTTCCCTGCAAGCCTGGTTGCAAAACTCCAAAATTCTCCAACACATTTCAGAGCCTTGTTTCAATTCAGGTTCAGTGTTTTGGACACCACAACGGCCCAGAACACCTCTGAAATAAAACAGCTGCTAAAATTTCACACAGCCTTAATCTCCATCCTTAAGACCTGGGTAGACAAAGCCTTGACTGGGATGATACAGTTGAGATGGTCCTGCTTGGAGCAAGGGGTTGGACTAGACCTCCTGAAGTCCCTTCCAACCTTAATTATCCATGATCCTATGAACAGAGTAATTCTTCCATTGCAAAGAACTCAGAAAGACCACAAGAAGTCAGAACATTTTAAACACTACAGATTCCTACTTGAAATCTTTGAGTTTATCTGATGAGTGATGTCTGCACACTTAACAGTATTAATATTTGAGTGGCACCCTGAAGCACCCTTGAAAGGATCTCAAGGCACCCTGGAATAGCATATGAAAGGAAAAAGGAAGGAGAGAAGCTACATGACCTTAAATACTCCTATGCCATCACAACTACACACAGTAAAGGAATGGACAGCTCTTTGAAAATTACCTACTTTCCCTTCTCTTGTCCAGCTGGGACGCCTAACTGGAGTGTACTTTCTCTTGTTCAGAACTATCAGCAGGAACAGTAGCCTGCCAGTCCAAGCTTCTCTTCTCTGCTCCCAGGACACTCAGCTCAACTTCATCATCATAGATAGGGAGCAGGAACAAAGTGGTAATGTGGAACATTCCCCTCAGAATATCAGATAGCCTTCTTATGAATAGAAACACCTGGGGAGAGAGAAAAAGAATAACAATAATGAAAAGTAAAATACAGGAAATACATAAAAAGAAAAGGATACAATATCCCATCACTGTTACCATGAGATGGACACAATGAGAAAGACACAAGCATCTTCTTCCCACATGCAATTTAAATGGGTGGCTATATAAAAGAACAACGCAAAAAGGATCATGAAAAAACCTTGGATTTGGATATGCCAAAAAGCCTCCCCTTTCTCTTATGCCCAAGTCTATGCAAATGGTTTTAACCTGGAATATATTTTCTTCCAATAGTCAATACTGCATAACTACTTGCATTCTCCAAACCTACCATACTTTCCTCATTGTCTCATTTTTCAAGAGTAAACCCATGCAAAACCTTCATAATTACTAGTAATTCTGTTGGAAGATGTTTTGCAAGAGTCTTTAAACTGATTCAGTAAAAAGCTGAGATGTGCTTTCAAGAAGCTGCTTTTGAGTAAGAGCAAAACAAAAGCAAAGACACAGAATGAATTAATACAAGTACAATTCACAAAGCTGAACAGAAGTACCAGGAAGAGAAAGAGAATGATTAAGTTTTGAAAATAAGTTCCAAGAGGAAAAACAGTCCTGAATCTTTATTTTTAGTATCCTACCCTACTGAGGCATAAAACAAATTTATGGCTTGAAGACATGCTGCAGTAGCATTGGGTGAAGCAGTGGGGGCTCAGCTCACTCAGATGAAATTAAAAGAAGTAGATGGTTTACTAGTTAGATAAGGGCCTGACCTCTAGGTCATCTGTTTAATTCCAGAACAGATCAATTATCATCACAGAGATGTTCAGTGAACTTAAATGAGCGTGTAGTGGATAATGTCCCCTTCAGATAACCATCACAGTTTCAACTGAAAAAAAAACTGGACGATCAGCTGAGCTGGAGATCACAGGGTGCTGACAAAAGAACTTAGAATGTATAGGACTTATCAGTATGCACCCCAGTCAGAGTTGAGGCCTAAGATATTTACTGGTTAAATAGTTGTGCACAGAAAGAATTCATCAGTAGAAAAGACAGTCTAGTTTAACAATTTAAAGGACTGTAAATTAAATTCTAATGTAAAAACAAGTCAGGAAAAGTTCTAAGGAGATAACAGGAGAAGCTATGCAAGCTGCTACCCAATTGGTATGGCAATCTGAAAACTAGTTGTACAGGCTCAAAAAAGGGTTCAGAAAAGTTTTCTCCACAAGCAGGGCATGGATCTTAAACACTATGGTACAGCAGTGTTAGAGTGATGCTGTAGCCTTGATGGTCCAGAAATTATGAGGGGTTTTGTGAATAGTAACTTCTTTTGAACCAACTACATGGTTGGGGTGAATTCAAAAAACTTTCAAATGCAAACAAAAGGCATTTTTCAACCTGCCTTCAAAAGTTTGCCTAACTTTATCTCAAGCATGCAGTTGGTCCAATAAAAGATATTGCTCAAAAATCCTTGCCAACAATATATGCCATAAGTATGGCTTGGCAGAATTTTTTTTTTTTTTAAATAATTTTGACAGATAACGTCATTTTTTATTTTTAAGCATTTATTTAAATTTTTATCCATTTAAATTTTCAGGATTGTGCACAATTAGAAGTATGTGGGGTGTACGAGTGCTGCCAGCTGAGTGGCAGAGCTGTTATCAGTCCCAGCTCCACTTGCCCGCAGTTCCCTCATCCGCTTTGTCACTTTCTCTTCCTTTGTTCCCAGTCCCCTGCGTTTTCTGGGAGCTGCAGTCCAAACTAGTCAACCTCCTCCTCCTCCTCCTCCAAGCTTGTCATCTGGCTATCCAGTAAGGAGGCTCTGGCCGGGGAGGCTCCCGGCGACCTCAGGGCATTTTTCCTTAGTGTCCTTCGCGCACGTCTCGGGCAGAGTACCACTGGGCTAGTAGCTGCCGGCAAGCTCCCTCAGTTTGCGAGCCGGTGGGCACTGTCTGGGGTGCTCTGCTCCGTGTCCCCCGGGGAAGCACTAGTTTTGACCCTATGACCCGCACAAGCACACCCTGTTTTCTCTTTTGTTGTCCCCCGTAAGTTATTGGTGTTTTTAAGGCACTGGTCACCCTACCCAGTGGCACCCCCCCCTTGCAGTTTTAGGCTTTTAACTTTTTAAAGCTTTTAGCCTTTTATATAAACTGCATGAAGAACATCGAGCGCCGGATGCCATTTTGACGACCCATCCCTGCAATTTTAGTTGATGTCATCACGGCACTGGTCACCACCGCCAGAACAGCACCATGCAGCGGCGATGATGGCCAGGCTGGACCTGCCCCGCTAGGGGTGCAACACTGGACTGTCTCTGGGCTCCCGCGAGGGATCCAGAGGACGTAGTGAACTCGGCCGCCGACTGCCAGCAACCCCCAGATCCAGCGGCACATCCGCAACCTGAGGACATCAATAGTCCAAACTAGTCAGCACACTTCTGCTCCCCCTGTCATCACACACTCAGTCAGCTATCATTTTTCTTATGTCCTCATTCTATAAATTTCAATTATTAATGATGGAAATATTTTCTGTTGGTCTGTGAGTGTGAGGTGATATCAAAGTTTATTGATAAAAATCTAATTTTACCAAGCCCAGGTATATATTACACCATATTCATTACACTAACCAAGAAGCTTGCACAGCTACTATCTTTGCTATACATACTCTACCGATATACACGGTGTTAGTCTTCACATCATGAAACCGTGGCTGACTTCAGTAAATCCTAAATTAATCCAGCACTGCATTCATTTAAGAATGATTAACATTTTATATTTCCATAATTAACCACTACAGGCAACCCCCACTTAATGCTGTTCCGCTTAGCACTATTTTGCTATAATGCTCATTTTAAATTGATACCTGATTTCACTTAGCACTCAGCGAGTTTCGTTATAAACACTTGTGGTCACCATCTCAGGTCATTAAAACAATTGCGGTTGCCATCTTGGGTCATCAAATACTTTCAGTTTCACTTAACACTCATTTTTTCAGGAACCAATTAAGAGTGCTAAGCGGGGGTTGCCTGTAGTTGTAATCACATTTCTCTCTTTTTGTTTTTTATTTGGCAAGACATATTTCTAAGTAGAAACATACTATGACGCAGAGAGAAATCTGTAGGAGATTCTAGCTGAAAACCTTTATTCTTTTTTAAAAGTGACCACAAACACTCAAAAGGACTTTTTTCTTTAATAATATCTTTCTTCATTAACTTTGAATGACATAGGTTTCTTCCTCTTCCCTCTGTATTTCAGAAATTCTGAGATGTCAGGAGTTGCAGTCAGAATCAAAGTCAGGAAGTAAACTCTTATTTAAGCAGTTTACTGCAATGTTTTCTATAAACCATATTCTCTTCAATGCTTCAAGAGTTTGGTTTTTTGTTTGTTTGGTTTTTTGAAAAACACAATCAACTTTAGTTGGGAAAAATATAACCAAATACTTACAGATGTTTATATTTCTATCCCTGTGAGTAGTTAAGTTCCCACCCAATACTATTGCCAATAATTGGCATACAAAAACCAGCAGTTGCAAGAGAATGCTCTAAAAATGGGGCTTTTAAAAGTGCAAAGAGAAAAGTAAACAGCATGGGCTATAATGTTCCAATTGCTAGGGATACTTTTATGGTGTGGCAGAAGGGGAAAGATTATAAATTGCTGCCTAGAAGAGATTTAAATGTTGACTACTTGCTTTTAAATGCTAGCACACACAGGGTTTGAAAGCAATTAAAAGCCTGTGTTCTATAACACATGTTTCTAACACAGTTAAAGAGCCATGTTCCCAAGCTTATATGGGGAAACAGAGAGCTAGCGCTGAACACAGCTGCAGTGTGGCACGCACTAAGCCACTCCGCCAAAAATTTCCCTACCAGTAGAACCCACAACAGGAGTTCAAACATTGATCATACTCCAAGCAGCTGCAGCTATTTTTTAAAGCCATCACAACATCTAACCCTGCAGAGCCAACTGGGGATTTAGTTGGGACAGAAAAATGCCCTGCAATGAAGCAGATTTGAAAACTTATTTTCCCACACACCTTTTCAGCGTACTTGGTTTTGAGTTTGCCATAGCATAAGTCACTTTTCAAGCTGTTCTACACAGCAGTGCAAACTTTTAACAGTTATAGAGAATTGTCTAACTAGTTGTATATAGACACAAGACTCTTACAAATTACCATTCTGGTGATTTCTTGAAGTGTTGTGGGGTAACTATAGCAGTGGAAGAAATAGAAGCACCTATGTAGATTCTTTGGGATATCATTAACTCACTGAATCCAGTTTTTAAGTGTTAATGAGTCATCTCAAAAGTGCCCTGCACAAAAGTATCTCAAAAAGAAACTAAAAATAAACCTCTGGTGGCAGAATTGTTGGGAAGGAAGTTTAGATCAGTACTGCTCTTGTTTGAAAGTTGTGAACACTTGTTTAAGCTGATATCATAATATGACTAAAGTAAATATTTAAGGATGCCAGGAAGTCCTAACACAATTGAAAGCTTTTTCAAAAACCACAGTTTTCTGAAGAGGAGCTTGCAGTCTAAATAGACAGAATAGAGATGGAAGTCAGGGAATAGAATAGCAGGGAATAACACAGCAACAGGTCTGTAAAAGTTACTACAAACTGTTTTAGAGGGTCAGGCTTTAGGAAGTAGAGATGAAGACAAGGGAAGGGTGACAGACATAGAAGAAAGATGGGAGAAAAGGCTGATTCAGTAAGGCTTTAGAGAAGGGTTTAGGATCAGAACATACAGCCACTGAGCGCAGCCAGCCTGGACTCCACTATCAATGCTGGTCCTGCCCACTGTTTCTGGTTGCAGTCAATGGATGCTACTTCCTAAATTCCTTTTGCCCCAGGGTTTAGAATTTCTCTCTCCTCCAATCCCACAAGAGGTAGCAGAGGGATGGTAACGACTGATCCCAGTGCTCCTATCTCTGATGGTGGCTACAGAAAGTAGTATTCCCAGCTGGATCCTATCTTCCCTATCCCTCCTCAGTTTTTCAGTGACTGGTGCTCCTGGGGGCTACTGCAATCATGGTTAAAATCAGGAATTATAACAACCAAAATCCTTGCACAATGCATCTTTGGATATGAAGCACCCAACTATGCAGAGTTTACAATCTGCATACACCAGAAAGCATGAGCATCCTTCACTGTCAAATGAAAGATGTCCATCTTACAGAGAGAAGACTACATCTTAGGTGGTGGCAGCACATGGGACAGGAGCAGCACCTAGAGCAGAGGCAGGCAATTATTTTGGGAAGAGGGCTGCTTACTGAGTTTCGGCAAGCCATTGAGGGCCACATGACAGGCAGCTCAGGGCAGATAAATGTTAATTTTCTAAATTTTTTAGGGGCCCCGCAGGCTGGATAGAATGGCCTAGTGGGCCACGTTCAGCCCCCAGGCCGCATTTTTCCCACCCCTGTGCTAGTCTGAAGTCAGGTAGAAGGCAGGACAGTATCTTACAGTCTAGACTTTAAAATTGATACCCCACCCTGACTTCTGCACAATTTATTTGATGCAACTCATTGACACCCACAGCCACTGACACCAAAACTTTAGAGTAGATTTTTATTCAGGCATAACTGGGCAGTTATGCTCCTTCACCTAAGGGCACTGTATTTAAAGAAGGTGGAGCAGATGGTGTTCTTAGAAAACATCAGGGCTTGTGACAACAATGAAACAGGCTTCAGTGTTGCATCCAGCATCAGGATCCATAGGCCTCTCCAACACTGTCACAGTCTTATGTGAGGGACCCATCCAGGCAACCCCCACTTAATGCGGTTTCAATTAGCGCTATTTTGCTATAGCGCTCATTTAAAATTGATAGCTGGTTTCACTGAGCGCTCGACCATTTTCGCTGTAGTGCTCTGTGGAATCAGGGAGTTTTAGCAGGAAGGTGGGGAGAAGCAGCGGTGGCAACAACAGTAGCAGCAAGTGCGGTGAGTGGCAGCGAGTGGGGGTAGGCGTGAGCATGGTGAGGTGGGAAGAAGCCAGGCATGGCTAGTGAACACAGACTGGTGGGGCAGTGGAGTGTCCCATGGCGGGGGTGGTGGGGGTTTACAGATGGCTGGCACATAGCAGGGATGCTGCAAACCCCGCTACTCCCGGCCAGCTGCAAACATCCACCCCGTTCCTGTGGTATGCTCCACCGCCTGAGTTCACCAGTCAAAGCAGCAGAGATGGTGAGGAGTGCGGGGCCTGCGCCTGTGCCCAGGGCCAACGGGGGCCTGCACCCAGGGTAGGGCTGCAGGAATGAGGCCCAGGGCCAGGGCTGGCAGGGGCCCACGCCTAGAGCAGGACAGCAGGAGTGCCAGTTGCATAGGGCCTGCATTGGTGCCTGGGACAAGGGCCAGGAGGGGCCCAGAATGAGGCAGCAGGAATGCAGGCCTGGGCTGGCATGTGAGACTGGAGTGGCCAGCAGGCTAATGGGGAGAGATGGTGGCAGCAAGAAGCGGTGGTAACCAATTACCTATATTTACATTCATTCCTACAGGCAAATGGATTTCACTTAGCACAGTTTTGCTTAGTGCTTGGTTTTTCTGGAACCATTTAAGAGCACTAAGCGGGGGTTGCTTGTATTTATGTTGTGTGTTGTATAGCACAGAACTTGTTATGTCAATATAAGTAAGAATTGGAAAAGGTAAGAATACAAGGCTCCTGGAAACCCAGCACACCATTGATACCACAACAGTAATATTAAAACAATCAGCTAAAGGGGAACTTGGTCAGCAACATATCAAAACACTACTCTTAACCCTTACTTCATTGTACGAAGACCACCATCCTCCCCTTCCAAGAACCTTAGCAAGTGCTCTTAAAATGTGCCTGGAAGGTTGCTAAAAATCAAGCCATTTCAGACAAATGTGGGAAACAAATTGCCAAAATCTAGGTGCTCTCCCAGAAAACACCAGGCCAGTAATACCCTCTCCTCCATAACAAAAGGGATCCAATGCAAAAGAGCCTTCTGACTACAGCGTGGAACTTGGGAAGCAACAAGTCTCAGCCCATGTAGGGCTTTTTAGTATACAAACAACAACTTAAATAGATCTGAAGACCACTGCAGATCCTGGAGCACAGATGTTCCCAACAAAGCACCTCAGTCAACAAGCAAGGTGCTGCACTTTGCTTCAGTCTACAAGTAGCACACTGCCAATAATTTTGCCACTGATTTAAGTGCTTCAAGATTAGATAATAGTAACGTTCCCTCCAGAAAAGAGCCTTCTGACCAGCTGCAGTTGATAAAAATAAACTAGTTCACTACTACAGTGATTAACAAGTAGCAGCTGGGGGCCTAACTCAACTCTTCAGCAATAAAACATAGTAACTAATAGTGAATCTGCTCTCTCAAGCACTTCTATTACTTCCCTAATCTGCCAGCATTATCTCCATCTTACCTCAAGTCAAGCTTCAGCCAGTTTGCAAAAAATCTCGTCACAATCTCAGTTTGACACCAAGGTGCTGAACTGCATCACTGCAGTCAGATGAAAGCATACCAAGCGGCATTTGTATAGGCCACTCTTCAAGCCACTTTAGCAAATCTACTAATGGCCTAACACACACAGTGAACAGGAAGGGTGACAAGAACAGCGTTTGGAAGCTCCTTGGGAAGATAAACTGCCCACAGGTGAATAAGCAATACCTTATGATCAATGCTATAGAAGGCAGTTGATTAACAGTACCAGAACATGCACACTTGATCTTTACTGCTCACAGGAAGAGATTGCCAGCCAGTACAGCCCCCATGCCAAAGCCAAGTCTATAGCCAAATTAACACAGGTAAAGAAAGTCAAAGGATACTGCAGGAGCGTTCGTTGTAGCTGTGTTGGTCCAAGGACATAGGCAGACTAGATTCTTTGGATAAATCTGATAACTTTTATTAGATCAATCAAAATAGTTGGAAAAATTCTTCTTTGCAAGTTTTGTGCACAAAACACCCTTCACCCGTCAGCACTAAGATACTGCAGGAATTCTTACCACAGTACTCTCCACCAGCAGACCCAAGAAAAGAAGACAGGACATGGATTAACATTAGGTAAATTGCCAGAATCAAGTAATGACTTTGAACAAAAGCTGCCCTAATGCCTCCTTCAAGAAGAAAGAAGGTTGTCTCTTTTTAAGAGGCACTTGGACCATCTCCACAAGCAAGTAATTTACTACTTGCCACTGGCCTTCACCTCCTATGAAAGATAAGGAACAAAGGCTTTGGAACAAAAGTTCTTTTCCTATTATGAAAGAATAAAAAATGCCAATTCTTTTAGTGAGAACTTGTACTCCAACTAAGAAAAAATATATATTTTACATACATGTACAACCTCCCCTCACAGTACCATCAAGATATGAGCACAGAAGACAGGCTTTGCAGCCAGAAAGTTGTGGATGTGTGTGACATCTAAGAACCTTAAATTGTATTACATGAAGAAAATGAGCATAGCTTCTGCTTTTCCTGCATTGAAAAATAAACATATGCTTTTCTGGAAAAAGGGGTGTCATATGGCCAACTGTCACATTCAAATTTTATTTATGTACACTGCATATTCCCAACTGTCAAGTTTGTGTTACTGCAAGACTCCCACTTCTGACTCGTTTTTACTACAAAGTGAAGTGTAAAAGTGCTTGCTGAGACCAGAATTGGACATTTTATAAGTACAATATTTTCAGTCTGAGACTTACTTTTGGTTATTTTTAAAATAATTGTATACCTTTAAATGCAAGACAGTATTGTTAACCACTTAAACATCAACACACTCTTAACTCTACAAACCCCAATCCTGCAAAGGTTTCCCTGCATGTGAGCGGCCCCTTTAACTTATCTGACTTTACAGGACTCTAGGAAGAAAAGTAGCAGTTTAGTTTGCAGCTTGCAGGCCAGGTTATTTGGATAGATGCAATATCCTTTACTAGATCTACTAAATAAGTGGAAAAAGGTTATTTGCAAGCTTTTGGGCACAAACACCCTTTGTCAGGCATTGGGAGACTTTTGGGCTGAAACAGTGGCCTCTGGTGAAATTACTATTGATCACTTTAATCTTTAGGGTCTACTGACTGTGTGTACCTTATACACTACCATCAGCACAGCACATGCAGCAGCAACAAGTCTATCAGTGTTCAAATAAGCAGAATGGGATACTCCAAGTGCAACACTTTCATAAACATGGGACTTGTGTGAGGGCCCTGCCATGCATCCAAATGAAAGCTGCCTAGAAACCAGCTAGGGGGTTGTTACACATTTTCAAGCATTACATTCAGAGCTGGTTGGCTGTTTTTATAGCTGGTTGGACATTTTTATGTCATGATCATGACTTGGCATACGGGGGCTGGCCTAAATTCATTGCGCTGTTCACCAGCAAATTGCATGACTGTACCTTTGCACGTGGGGCTGGTTTACATTCACTGCGTGGATGACCTGAGAGTTATACGCTCATTGCTTGGCACATGGGGCCCATCTAAATGTACTGCACAACCCCCCAGTCAGGGTGGGAATTATGGGGGAGCTAAGCCCCCGCATAAGAGACAAGAGCTCCGCTGTAAGATTTGAAAATCATAACCTGGAGGGGGTCTCCTGATTATCCCTTCCAATAAATCGCTTTAAAATTTTTTGCAGCGCCCCCCCGAGTCAACGTGTAGTTCGACCCCTACCCCCAGGGAATCGCGCAATGTATGCAAGGTGTGGCAGGGGCCCAAGTCTCCATCGGTACGGCGGGGCGGGGGCCGCGACGTGCTGCGGCCAGAAGAGACATTACAGGAGGCGCCGGGCTCAGCTCCTAGCAGACCAGAGCCCGCGGCTGAGAGGGAAACAATAGCTGCAAAGTGAGTCAGAGCCGAGGGCCGGCAGCTGTTAACCCTGCAAAGCAGGAGCGGAACTGCGAGGCAGCCCGGGCCGGGCCCGGAGGGAAAAACCCAGGCTCCCCCGAACACAGCCCTTACAACTACGGGGCAGGACGGGGGGATCCCTCCCACCCCCGCTGCAGCTCATGTCTCACCTCGGCCAAGTCGCTGCGAGCTGCCCCAGGAGGGAGGAGGCGGCGGCGACAGTTGCGAAGGGGCGCCGCGCGCTTGCCCCGCTTGGGAGAGGACCGGCCAGGGGCTCCCGGCGGCGGCGGCCCGGGCTGGGAGGCGGGAGTCGAACGCTGGCCCGCGACGCTCCACGCCCCGCCCCTGCACGCGGACACGCCCGCTGCCGGACAGGCCCCGCCTCCAACAGAGGGATTCCATGGAGGGGCCGGAGCTCCTCCGGAAACCTCTGAAGCCCGCCCTCCCGGTGAGCGGCGCTTAGAGGGGAGGGGCCCCCAGCGGTCGCTATGAAGGGGAGCTAGGCTGCCCTGCGTGGCAGGAGCCTCTGCCCAGGGTCTTGGCTGAGAACGGGGCCTGAACCCAGGGGCACTCGGGCTCATCACAAAGGCAGCCTCCCGGCACCTGCCCCGGGGCTGGTTGGTAGCAGAAGGGGGCTTTTTGATGCTGCCGTCCTGCCCCAATAGGCCCTGGCGCCCCAGAAGGGCATCGCAGCATACTGGGAGTCCCATCTCCCAAGTGTGCCCCTCACTGCCACAGACCCAGCTTCCTCTGAGGAGCGGGGAACTCACTCCCTCACCCCCTTCTCCTCCAAGCACTGCTGGGTTCCTTCCCTCAGCTGAGGAAAGCTTCTGATGTAACTATCTATCTAGCTATCTCTATACAGAGTAACCAAAACATATGTGTGTGTATATAATAGCTATCTGTCTAGCTAGTTATTACACACACACACACACACACACACACACACACGCTTTGGCTACTAGATAGATAGATGCACAGGGGTGATGTGTAGGAGATGCATGCGGGTTCACATGCACCCTCTGTGTGTGGCGGTGTGCCCCCTGCCATTTACCGCCCCACTGCCAGTCCCTAACCACCCCTGGCTGCTGCTGGCAGCACCTGCAGGTGGTCGCCGACCCATGGTCAGCACTCACCAGCCCCCCACCAACAGTACCGGCGGCATCTCTGGGAGCTCCCCACTCCACACCACTGTGCTCTCACCGCCACCGGCACAGCCATGCCCCTCCAGCCATGGGGGGCATGTGCCATTCATGCACAAGCACACTCGCATGCTTTGGGTACTCTATACCAGCAGTGTGTCAAAGATGCAGCCTGTGGTCCAGATTCAGCTGGCAGAGTCCCATCATCTGGAAGAGAGAAGACTCAGGGGGGACTTAATAGCAGCCTTCAATTACCTGAAGGATGGTAACAGAAGAGATGGAGTTACACAGTGGCAGATGACAGAAACAGGAGCAATGGTCTCAAGTTGCATCAAGGGAAGATTTGGTTAATATTAGGAAAACCTTTCTGACCAGGAGGGTAGTAAAATACTGGAACAGCCTACCCAAAAAAGTTGTGAAGTCTCCATCCTTGGAGGTTTTTAAGGCCTAGACAAAGCCTTGGCTGGGCGATCTAGTTGGCGATGGTCCTGCAGGGCGTTGGACTAGATGACCTCCTGAGGTCCCTTCCAGCACTCATTTTCTATGATTTTTATTTCTATGATCATCTGCCCCGCAGTGCCGCCCCTGGATCTCAGAGTTGACCCACACTTGGCACACACTGGATAGGCCCCATGCACAGAGCCCAGGGCACAGGCAGACCTAGGATTTTGACAAGTTTCACTATCTCATAAAACACACCACCTATTTTTCTCCAGGTGAACTAGAGGACTAGAAGCTTTACTCCTATGCCAGGGACCTGGGGCTGTACCATTCAGTTTAAGATGGAAACAAAAAGAAAGAGAACTTTATTGGAATATGTTAAAATATGTTAAAAACAGCCTCAAGACTGTGAAATAGGTTCTATGGGCATTTGTAGTGGGTTACCACTTTAAAGTGGGTTAAAGGCCTTTTGCACTGTTTTAATGGCCTTGGTGTTTGCACATTCAGCGATGTATTGCACATTAATTCCAGTCGCTGTAGCACATTCAGCAATGTAATGCACCTTAAATTACTTTGGGAGGCAGCAAATGACTTCGGGGTGCTGCAAAGTAAAACATCTGCAAGGAGTTTTATTTTCCTACCCTACAGCTGCAAAGGGAAGCACTGGGCTCTGTGCGGCTCAGGGGCAGTGCAGGAAGCCCAGCAGCATCCCAGGAAGGCAGGCTCCACAGAAGGAAAAAAAAAGCGGTGAGCCTGATCTTCCCCCACCCCCCACATGGAACCTGCCTGCCTGCCTGAGCTGCGTGGGGGCCTAGTCCTTCCCTCTGTGGCTGTGGTACACCCTGGGACTGCCCAAGCTGGGTGCCTGCTGGCAGGTGCCACCTGGGGGGAAGGGATGCCAGGAAGGGAAGCACCAGCCCCTCCCCACTGCAGCTCAGGGACCTCTCTGCCTGCCAGCAGCTCACTCTCTCCTCCCGCCACTGGAGAGGCAGATAAGGATCAAGTAGACATGGGTGTACACGACATGGGGGTTTACTTCGCGACATGGGGGTTTACTTCGCCCTAAATTGAAATGGTGTTTTTAAAAAGCCACTGCTTCAATTTGGGGAGAATTAAACCCCTGTGTTGTATACAAATGTCCTGCATGACCAGGAAGAGCAAACATACAGCAGAATGGCAGAACAAAGGACCACTTGATTGGTGGAATGTCAAAGACCATTAAAAAGGAGAGAGGGTCCTTAACACCTGTGGAGTGGAATGATGAATTCAGAAGGAATTAGATAGATTTTAATGAGTCATGAATTCAGTGGATGCTCTTACTGGTGCCTGGTGATAAGAGATGCTGCTCCCACTGCCAGGGAGTTGGTATTAAATGTTGGGTGAAGCAGGGATCAAAGGGGCATGTAAATGCACCAGTGCACCTCTCCCCCATCTGCCCCTGCCTGGGACCTGTTTTGTACCTGGCATATGGCCCTGCTGGTCTGGGACCTGCACTGCATGTGGTCTGGGTCTCAGAGTGGGCACCACATACACTGCACATAACAGACCAGCTCCACATGGGTGCTGCAATCTCAGGCTGGCCAAAGCATGTGCTGTGTGCACTGGATCCTGAACTCAGGGCAGGGGAGGGGGGTCCATGGGCCTGACCCAGCCCATGCACTGCCCCTGAACTCCAGCCCACACAGCCAGATAAGCTTGACTCTGCCCCCTCCGTCCCTCCCCCCCAGTCTTTAAGATGCAAATATACCCTGCCTTCTACTTGCCTTCTCTCAACAGGCTTTCCCTAATGGAAACCTGGAGTGGTGTACCCAGTAACAAAATCACTGAATGAAAAACTCTAAACAGAAGCAAAAGCCTGACTAAACAAAACACCTAGTTCTCTCCCAGGGGAAAGGGTAGGAGAACGAATCCCATGTGATGGATGTAAGACAAAATTTCATGCCCTAACAGGAAGCTTTCTACTCAGCATGGAGAAAAGAATAGACTCCTATCTAGGAGCACCCTATGATAAAACAGGGCTGCATTCCTCCAGACTGGGCCCAGTTCTGCAGTCCTTAGACAAGCAAAACTCCTATGAAGCAGCAAAGCAAGGGCCTGGCCTTCTTCAGAGTTGGAGCAAAAGAGCTCTACTCTTCATTACTTTTTTTTAACAACAGTTTCACAGATGAACGTTTCCAATGTCCATAAGATAAAACAATAAAGATCAGAGCAGTGTCTTAAGTGGGCATGTTACCATTGAAACAAAATAAAATATTCATAATGAATACACAGGTCTGTTTCAAAATGAATGTGTGGGTCCACCATCAAACAATCTTCCTGCTTTTGCACAATTTTTCAGAATTGGAAAATGGGTCAGTTGCATGTGAAAATCCAAATTTTTACGTGTTCTCAATATGAAAATATCCATTCTTTGTAGTGCCAGGCTGTCAAATGTACAACGTTGGTGTATGAATTCAGTCAGCAAAAATTAAAATCTGAATAGTTTTGCTCCTACCAGTGGCAAGATTTTCAGATTCCTTCTGATTTCATATTAGAATTTAGGTACTTAATGTAGATACAAAATCATCCTCATGCTACAACAAAACCCTCAACAACAAACAGCCACAGAAAAAAACACTATCAATATCCTGTGAGCAGGACTTGGCTGAAGCATGTAAACACAGAGTGGAAGATTATGGAAGGGGCTACATGGATTATGTCCACTAAAATCTTTCAGACTAAAACTAACATAGGCAGTATAGTGGCCATTTACGGCCTAATCCCAAAACTACTAAAATCAACTAAAAAGCTCCTATTGGCTTCAGTGACCCAAGACAACCCTATGGTTTTCTCATAGGTTGTGGAGAACAATTGGGCAACTCTAGCAATTTTTGGGGGGGAGTGTGCCACACTGTTTCTTTGGGCACAGAAATAGGAGGCTAAATGACTCCCCAAAAATAACTTACTACACTGAGAATTCAAAAAGGGATTCTGAACAACAAAAAGGGGTAGAAAATCATGTTGACCTCTCATTAAAAGTACAGTACAGGCCATACAGCACATATATATATATATATATATACACAGAGGGATGAAAGAATTTAAAAGCTAAATTGAGAATGTTCCTTTTGCAGGAGAAGGCCTAAAATAAGGAAGTCAAAAAACAAAACAAAACAAAACAAAACCAAAATCCTACACACAAAAAAGGAAGGAAGACTAAAGAAAATGAGACTATACAACTATTGACAATACAAATAGTTCACAACTTTAATTTTTTAATAGTAACTAAATATTTTTATCATGGATGAAATGCTTCACTAACTGGAGATTAAGCTTGGTTGAAAAACGTTTATATCTTTTTGGAGGAAGATGCAAAGACAGACATATCTGTAAACAGGGGCCGTTCCAGAAGAGGTGCAGTGGTGCAGTCACACCTCATTTTCAGACCACGGCATGGGAGCAGCAGCTGGGGACTTAAAAGTCTCTGAAGCAGGTAAGAATCCCTCTCTCTTGGTACCCCATCTCTTCCCCACCATGCTTTGCAGTGCCCAGCCTGCCCCCATCCCCTTCCTCATCCACCACTGCCACTGCCCCTGGCTAACCTGGGGTGGGGAGAGCTCCAGAGCTACACATAACCAGCTCCAGCCAGGGTATGTGGGTAGCAGTGGCAGTGGGCAGGTTCCCCCTCCCTGTCCAGTCCCCTGTGTTCCCTGCCAGTCTTGAAGCAGTGACATATCCGTCAGTCACTGTCACTGTGTGTTCCCAAGCCCATCTCCCCACGCAGCCTCTCCCGACAGCCCCAGCTGAAGTGGGGCAGAAGTGGCTGGGACGGCAGCAGCAGCAGGTCTCCCCTTCCTGAGTCCAGAGGCATAAGTAGAGAGGAGGAAGGGGGGAATGGGAATGGACAGAAGATGTTACTGATTGTGGAGAGAAGGAGACAGCTGCTAAAAGAAGCTTCTTATCTGATTCAGAGATGTTAAAAAAGTCCCCAAAGTGTGGTCAGCCTGCCCTAGTGGTGAAAGGAAGCTGGGAGTGGGGGAGTACAGCCACCCCTGCAGGGTCAGTCACTGCTCCCATACCCCCTTTTTTTAAATCCTGGATCTACCCATGTCTGTGAAGGTGTATCCAGTACATGAATTATAAATATCTGACATTGGAGCTGTTCCTGTTGTTATTGAATTAAAGAGAATTTAGCCACTGAGCTTGATAGGAGCAGAATAATATCCTAAAACGTGAGATGTGTTATAAGCTTTAATAAAAAATATTTTTACAAACAACTGATTCAGCTCACAAGACAAGAGTTTCAGCTGGGTTTCAGTTATTCTATTTGAAAAAGTAGGGTTTTTTTCTACACATAGCAGACAAAGAGATATGGGTAAATAAGGGCCTAAATATGAGAGGAGGCCAACTGGTATTCAGGGACATCCTTCCATACCTTATCATAAGCCCAGAATAAACTAACCTTGGTGGGAAGCACATTAAACTTGTATTTTCTAAAAGAAAGTGAGTGAAGGTCTCAGGGCAAGATTTTGTTACTTATCTCCTATTGAAAGGAAGAACGCTAGAAATCTTATATTCCTATCAAATAAGCCACGACCAACAGAACTGAGGAAATGTTGCAAACTTTGAGAGCACTAGGAAGTGCAAGGGCAAGATAAAAATATTCATGATTTTCACCCAGAAAATAATCTTAGAACTGTATCGCAGAGCTTCCATTGTCTCTCTAGCTCACCTCTGGAAAATTGCCAGGTAACAGCGAATCAGTTATGTCAATGTAATGTTATGTAAGAGAAGCTGTGTATATGATAACTTAGCAAAGAGAGACACCTTAAACTCAGAAGAACACAGGTAGGTCTTGTCCACATGTTCTTTCAGAAATGTTAAAGGAAATGAACTAAAGGTATAAGTCACTGAAGGTAAGTTAAAGTGAATTAAAGCCCTTGGTTGATGGTCCCATTTTGTAATAAAATGGCCTTAAATGACACTGGTGTAAGTCCATAGTACTGATGGCATAGGACTGATGGAAAGCAGAATGTATTTTATCTTAACTACAGGATCCACTGTTTTATCATCTTATCTCCTACACTTTGCGCGAGAGAATATTACTTAATTGCTTTTCAGGTTGCAAAATCAGCTGCATGATAGTATTTCTGGAAAGTGTATTAAGACCATTTAGCATGAATATCTAGCATGGGCAACTGGTGCCTCCCAAGTCTGTGGGGGGGCACCAGATCCCTGACAGGGCAGGAAGTCTCCCAGTGGCCGATGGGGGGACAGGGGGAAGGGAGGGTGCCCCAGCGGCTGATCACTGAACTAGTGGTGAAACTGGAAGTGCATTTCCACTAGCACTTCCGGTATTGCAGCTGGCGCTTCCAGGGGGTGCACAGCTGATCTCAGGGGGTACACATACACCCGCATGCACCCCCTACACATTGCCAATCGTTTCTAGTGGCCATTTGCCCATACAGCCTCTCCACAGCCCAAGACCTTGTAGTAATAGAGAGGCTTGTGTGTCCCAAAAGCTATTTTGCCTGGAGTCTCATGCTCACGCTCCTGACAGGATACCCATGATAAGCAGACCGGAGGGGAGGTTCCAGACAAACCATGGTCCAAACCCCCAAGTCCTCAACAGCTATAAAGACAGAAGAAGGCTGCAGCAACATAGATGTCTCCTGTGGTCTAGGATTCTCCCTTTCCACTGGGCTCGGAGCTCCACCTTGTCAAGGTCATGTGGTTGCTTTTTCCGTGTACCAGCTTCCTCACATTAAACAGTCACACACAAATTTCTACCACAGCAAACAACATGCTGTCCTGTCACAAACTCCAAAATCTCTGTGGCAATGAATGCATGATAATAGAGACAAGACTACCAAATCTGGTAGTCTCCAGCCATGAATCTTCATCCAGGTTGTGGTGATGGTAGTCTTGCACCTGGGTTGAGACAGAGGTGCAATTCAGCAGCTACTATAGTGACTGAGTAGTCCTATTAAGGACCCCCTCTGTTCACCTATGGTGTACTAAACCTAGGCTGTCTTATCTGCTCCCACCTGGATAACTGCATCCAGCAGGATCATTCTCTCTGAGTTTGAAAATATCATAATACAATGATGTTCACAACATGGAACTTTCACACCTTGATGGATAACCAAGACAACAAATGACCAGAAAGAAGAACTGCCATCATCTCTAGGGAGCTAGTGAGATACAACATCAACGTGGCAGCTCTGAGAGAGGTAAGATGATTGGATGAGAGTCAGCTGAGGAAAGACAGTAGAGGCTAGACCTTCTGGAAAGGGAAACTAGTTCAGGACAGATATATTCACAGCACTGTCTTTGCCATCAAGAATCAGTTCATCAGTCAATTTAGGGAGCACCCTGTGGCAACTATTCAGATAGCACCCTCCTTTCCACAGCAAGGAAAACCCTTGATTGCATCCTCCTGAACCATGTTCTACCTGTTGCTGAGGAAGTCCTGCTGGAATTTCAGTGTGGTTCATACCATGCTGTGGGGCAACTGACATGACCTTTGTTGTCTGCCATGTCCAAGAAAAGTATAGGGAACCATGCTAGGCCCTGCATATGGCCTTCATTGACCTCACCAAGGCCTTTAATTCCATCAATCATGAAGCCTTGTGGAAAGTACTGACCAAATTTGGATGTCTGGAAAAGTATCAAGGTCCTGAGGCTTCTTCATGATCAGATGTCTGAGGCCTTTCTGTGTAGCAGATTGGAGATAAATCTATTTGTCATTTGCACTGGGGTCAAACAAGGAAGTGTCATCACCCCAACTCCATTCTCCTTTTTTTTTGCAGTCATCTTGGTTTGCATTAAGGACTGCTTTCCTTCTGGAATTGACATAGCATACCAAATGGATGGAGGACTCTTCAATCTGGGACATTTTTTGGTTTAAGTACAAAGTACTCAAAACAACCATCCTTGACCTACAATATGCTAATCACTGCACCATCCTTGCACGCACTGAGGAAAACCTCCAGATCGCTCTGGAACTTTTTAGAGAAGCCTGATGAACTTTGGGCCTCTCTCTCAACTCTGAAAAACTAAAGTGTTCTATCAGCCTGTCCTGGGCCATAAATGTGACTCCCATCCCCAATTACCATTGAGAGAAAGACCCTAGAGGTAATCAAGCACTTCCCCTATCTCAGTAGGTAACTTTCTCAGAGAGTGAACATTGATGAGGAGATCTAGCACAGGTTCTGATGTGCAAGTGCCTCCTTTGGGAATTTGGTTCAGCATATCTTTATTCATCATGATCTTCAGAAATTGGGAGCCAGGAGCAGCGGGAAGAGGAGGGATCCAGGCAGACGTGTGTCCCACACGCACATGTGCCCCCTTACCAGACCCAAGGCAGACGCAGCAGCAGTGGAGCCAGCAGCGGGGGCAGCATCAGCTGATCCCCCTAAGGTAAGTGGACAAAGGGACTGGACGCAGCTGAGCCGGATCTGGAGGGGAAGCCCCCCGGATCCCTCTTAGCTGAGCTGGTAGGGAGCTGCATTCCTGAGCTGCACTGCGTGAACAGAACGTGCAGACAGGTGGAGGGCTAGGGGGGACTGTCCCCCCAAACTAGGGAGCACCCCCGGGGTTAACCCTCAGGGAGCAGGCTCTGGAGGCACTGGATCCCCCCAGCAGGGGAGCGTAGGGGGTGGGACTGCCGGCAGGCACTTCCAGCAAGACCAGAGCACCTGATTGGCTGTTGGGGTAGCGGTGGGAAATTCAAACCGCGGGCTTTAAAAGCCGTGGTTTGACATAGCCCCCAGCACTCGGGAGCCAGGAGCAGCAGGGAGAGGAGGGATGTAGGCACACGTGTGTCCCACATGCCCCTTACCGGACCTGAGGTGGAGGCGGACACAGCAGCAGCAGGGGAAGCATCAGTTGATCCCTCTAAGGTAAGTGGGCAGAGGGACCGGATGCATCTGAGTTGGATCTGGAGGGGAAGCACTCTTACCTGAGCTGGTAGGGAGCCATGGCCTGTGGAGGTTGTCCAGCAAGGCTCGGGGGGGCAGGGATTGGGGACCCCCACACCTGTCCTGCAGGTGCCCGCCTTAGGGCCCTGGAGGCACAGGTAAGGGAGCTCCAGGAGGAGGTTTGCAGGCTGAGGGGAATCAGGGAGGCAGAGGACAAAATTGATGGCTATTTCCTTTCCCTGCAGGGCCACGCAACCAAGGAAGAAGCACCTTGGGAGGTGCTCACAACTATAGAGTGGCAGATGATCACCTCCAGAACCAGGGCTGCTTGCAACACAGCAGTACCAGTTCCTCCAGTCTGGCTGGAGAACGGGTACGAGGCCCTGGCAACACTGGAGGAGAAGGAAGGAGAGGAGGCAACTGGAGAGGAGGCGACTCCCACTCTCTATGCTCCGAACAGGCCGATGGAGCTAAGCAGTCCTGGAGGAGAAAGCGTCAAGTGATCGTCATAGGCGATTCCATCCTGAGAGGTACAGAGGGCCCCATCTGTCTCCAGGGCCCCTCAACACGTGAGGTCTACTGCCTACTCGGAGCAAAGATTCAGGACATGATGGGGATGATCCAGCCCACCGATTACTATCCCATGGTCCTAATCCATGTGGGTACTAATGATGTAGCTAGGAGAAGCCCTGATCACCTGATGGTGGACTACCACGGTCTGGGGGGTGTGCTGAAGGAGATAGGTGCACAGGTGGTATTTCTGTCCTACCATTTCACAATTTCTGTCCTACCAGTGAGCGGACGTGGAAGACGACACGAGACGTGCATTGTAGAGACCAACTGGCGTCTTTGGGAATGGTGTCTCAAGGCAGGCTTTGGCTTCCTCGACAATGACGGGCACATCACAACAAGAGACATGCTCAGGTGGGACGGGCTCCACCTTTCCCCTAAAGGTAAGCGTGTGTTTTCTTCTAGGTTGCTGGATCTTCTCCGGTGGGCTTTAAAATAGGCTCGTCGGGGGAAGGGGAAGACGAGGGAGGAGGAAGCCTCAGACCACTAAACCAAGCAGCACTTACAAGTACAGCCCAGCCTAGACTGACGAGCAGAACCTATACACAGGTAAGCAATAGGGGCCAGGGCAATGCTGAGATTAGGGTGCCAGTGCATACATCCACAGGGGGCCTCAAATGCCTCTACACAAATGCTCATAGTATGGGGAACAAGCAGGAGGAACTTACCCTCATACTAGCTGACACCAACCCAGACATAGTGGGGCTCACTGAAATGTGGTGGGACCCAGTGCATGACTGGGTGGTGAATATCAAGGGCTGTAGGCTGTACAGGAGGGACAGAACAGGGAGGAAACGTGGAAGTGTGGCACTCTACATTAAGGAGGAATACACATCCTCATCAAGTAGCTCAAAGTCAGAGGAGAGGCACACAGAAGTGCTTTGGGTTAGAATACAAAGCAGTCAAGGGGAAAGAGATTTAATGATGGGGGTCTACTACAGACCACCCAGCCAAGGGGAAGAGCTATACCAGGAATTCTTGGGTCAGCTTACAGAGGTAGTGAAGGCTAAGGATGGGGGACCTGAACTTCCTGGACATCTGCTGGGAAGAACAGTCAGCCAGGTCTGAACGCTCACGTAGGTTCTTGGCCAGAGTGCAGGACCTCCATCTAACCCAGGAGGT
>NW_017728948.1:76600474-76607180 GCF_001723895.1 Crocodylus porosus
GGTAGTGGATGGGTCCTTCTCAACCTGGAAGGATGTGGGCAGTGGGGTTCCAGAGGGCTCGATCCTGTGCCCCTCATTTCCTCAGCCCTCCAGAATGTCTAATGCTCCTGCTTTAAAGTAAGGAATCCAGATTACCATTCTATTACTCATATTGAAGGTGGTTTTCCAACATGCTCCATTCAGTATCTGCTTTTCCATTCTGACTTTTCAATAAATTCACTGACAACCTAATTCATTAAATCATACTCAAATGAAATGATAGGCCTGGCTCAAAGCCATGACCTAAGTCTGCACCACTTTGTCTGAATAACATCTCTCTGAGCTCATTAATAATATGGGGGATGGAACTAAGTGTACAGGCAGTCCTTGTACTTACGACAAAATTGGTTCCTGAAAACAGCGTCTTAAGTCGAAATGTTGTAACTTGGAACCGATTTTCCCATAGGAAACAATGTTATAAATGGGGGATTGGATCCTGAACCAAGGTCTGATACCCTGTTTTCACCAAAAATAACCCAGAATTTTGTACTCAATCAATTATAGATGAGTAATATAGCTACATTAATGTATTTATTAAATAGAAATCATATGGATTTGGAAGGACTTCTTTGAGCTGACTTTGCTGGACTTTTTGAAGGCCTCTTGGTTGGACTTTTAGAAGGGTTGTTGGCTGGAGTCTTCTCAGGAGTCTTGGCTGCAGGTTTTTCTGGAGTCTTGTCTGCTTTCTTAAAGAAAGTGTCCAAGGAAATTTGCACAGATATTCTCCAGGGAGATGGGCGACACAGTGACTTGTTCGCTGTCATGGCATCACATCAGATCAAGCATTATAAAGTTGAAACTGACATCAGAAAGTTGAAACGGTGTCAATTTAGAAACATAAGTGTGAAACTTTGTAACTCAAAACGTAATTCGAGGGCTGACTGTACATGTAGTAGATCTGTGGATGACACTAAATTGTGTGGGTTAGCAAACATTTTAGAGGACAGGATTAAAATTCAAAACAACTTTGATAAATTGTAAAAACACAATCTGGAATAAATAGCATTAAATTCAATAAAAGACAACAGGGCAGGCTACAGTGCTGCAGAAAAGAATATGGAGTTATAACGGATCCCACACTTAAAGGAGTCAACAGTGTAATACAGCTGCAAAAACAAAACAAAACAAAACAAAACAATATCATTCTGGGGTACACCAACACAAGTGTCATACACAAGCCATGCGAAATGAGTCTTCTCTTCTATCCAGTCCTGGAGAGACTAATCTTGAGCACCGTATCTAGTTCTTGGCACCACATTTCAAGAAAAACATGAATCAGTTGGAAGAAGTCAGGGGAGCATAGCAAAAATGAGGAGCTACCTAAGAAACATGATATGTGAACAAAGTGTGGAAGAATTGAAATTACCAGTCTAGAGAAGAGACGTCTGGAAGGGGATTTATAATAGTCTTCAAATACGAAGATTGTTGTTACACAGATGGTAGTCACTTGTTCCCTATGTCCACAGAAGGAAGAAGTAATAAGGGTCTTAATTGCAACAGGGGACATATAGGATGGATATTAGGAAGAACTTTCTAACTAGGAAAGCAGTTAAACACTGGAACAAGTTGAATTATGGAACAAGATGAATTATGGAACCTCCCACATTGGAAGTTTTTAAGTACAGGTTACATATATTTGTCTTGGATAGCTAAATGATCCTGCATGAGCAGGGATTAGACTAGATGACTTCCTGAGATCCCTATTTTTCTATGACTCTGTATGTGTTACATGTTTTGAAGACAGTAATCATTTGCTATTTTTTCTGCTTCTCAGTTCTCTCCTTATCATTTTCTTTACACAGCACAAGTTACTAGAAATGTGTGTTCTGCTGTTGACACTTGCAGACATAATTGAATAATGTGTGCATGCTCATCTGAGCAAAGTTACTCAAATGTCTTCCCTGAAGACTTTCAGCTCTCCTTCCCAGCTGGAGATAAACACAACTTCTGAAAATGATATTCCCCTTGCTGGAGAGACACAGACAACAAACAAATCCCTCTTCTAACTACCTCATGACTTGGTTGGTAACACTGGAATTCATGCTGAACCTACTGTTCCTTTAGGCTGCTGGTCTTTTGTTACCACTTATGCAGTGCTATGTGTATATGCATGGCTTATCACAGAAAAATGATACCACAGGTTTCTTCCCAAAGGACCTTACTGTACAGTCGAAATAGGAGTTAGAAGTGGACAAATTAATTCAGCTGTTGAGAAGGGCTGATCTTGCATTAAAACTGTTCTGAGACTTCAGAGAACTGGATCTAGTTCCTAGCTCTCGCACAGATTTTGTGTGACCTTGGGCAAGTCAGTTTCATCTCTTTGTGCCTCAGTTCTACTTCTTAAATCTAACCCTTTCTATGAAGTTTTGTCCCTCAGCTCTATCCTCCAAGTTATCAATGACCTATTTCAAATGTCAGCAGTTTAAAAAGGGTAAGACCCCTTTTAACAGTAGCCTTTGAAAGCATTTCCCAACCGGTGTGCTGTCAGCCATGTCCAGGTGTACTGGAGCCATGCCTCCCACCTGCTGCTGCTTCTGTGGACACAAACAGGTGAGGAGCACGGCTCCAGCCAGGCAGGGGGTGTGGCTCCAGCCCAAAATGCTGTCCGTCTGGCTGCACACCACCCCTTGTCCCCAGTCAGTGTCTGGCTGGTCACATGCCACCCCTCCCTCCCCCCCCGTCTGCATCCAGTGTGCCACGGTGCTTTTTTATTCAGGTAAGTGTGCCATGGGGCAAAAAAGATTGGGAAATGCTGGCCTTTGATACTGATTGGGGGCTATTGTAATACAATGTAACATGTGGCAAAGTGGGGTCCTGGACCAGCCACAGTGCTAGTTTTGCCACCTGCCTTTGAACATGCCACCCACCTGTCTCACCTGCCACATCTTGTTAATTAAGTTGTTAATTAAGGTGGGAGGCTGCCCATTCTTGCCCCGATGCCAGGGAGTACTATCTGTGGCTCTGTTCCCCCCCTACACCACAGCCAACCCTTGCAGATGGCATCCAGATGACAATGCTCCCAGCTTACAGCCAGACCAAGCTTAGGCCTCATTGTCAGGCCTCAGTCACATATACATTCATACTGCCCTCCTCTCACTAGGGCCTCACACACTCCACCCCCCATTCACAGGATCTCTTTTATGCCTTGACAACTTGTACTGCCTTGCTTCCTCTTGGAGCAGGTCTCTTAGGCCATAGGCTTTAGCTAGCTCATACCTTGAATGGCAGACTCTTGGGCCTCACTGGGGTAGTGGCCAGCCAATTACCCAAATGGGTCCAAGCTTGCTCTGGCCCCTCCTGGGGCAATTCTATAAACTCATACCTACTGGGCTCCCAGCCCTCTGGTTTCCTCCCCTCACTGGGGCCACCCCCTCATTGGGGTTCCACACCTCTGCCCCCTCACTGGGGCCGTGGGGCTTCCCCCCCCGGTTGGTTCAGGTGGCTGTAGCTGTGCCTGGCCCCAACTACCTCTCCTTGGGGTCTTGCACCACACAGAGCTCAGGTGGCCGCAGCCATACCTGGACCCCACTCTCACTCCTGGGGTCTTGCAACCCACAGGGCTCAGGTGGCCACAGCAATGCCTGGCCCCCAACTACCTCTGATGATAAACAACCCACCCGAAGGTGAGGGCTGGGGTTAAGGTGCCCCAACCCACCTTTCACCAGGGTGGTAACTGTCCTGGCATTTCCTGGGGGCTCCCGCACCACCTTAGTATTCAGGATACAGTCTCCAGATACTCAATATATCAGTTATTATAATGTTGTTCAGTGAAAGCTTAGCAGTCTTCATTTCTTAGATTCTCACGGGATGACTTTTTTTTGGCAGAACTGATTTCCTTGTAATGTAAGAGCTATTTTATTGGCAGTTATTAAGCAGGTGGAAGTATATCACTGAGTTTGTAAATTACCTACATTAAACTGTTAGAATATAAAAAAGATATTAAGAATAATGTGATTGATAGTTTCATGGGGACCTTCAACACTAAATTAAAGCTCACTTAAGTTTGAAAGTAAAGGTAAATAAATATTTCCTTTGTCCATTAGCATCAAAAAATCATTTTTGGCAACATTATTGAATATTAATTTGAAAAGATCCTTTTCAGTTTCTGACACAAATATAGAGAATGGTCTACTTACTGGGTTTGCCAATTACTGCAATTTTAATTTGACCAGACTCAAATCAAGGATCTTTAAGTAAATTTTGCCCCAAATTTCAACGTTGTGGTATACTGTAGAAAGGAGTAGAAAGAGATCCATATCCTTGAGATTCTAATAATTTTCTGTGTCTTCTATTCCTGGTACTCTCACAATGAAACATTAACTAATGTATCTACATGCTGGTGATCATATGCTGTGTCTAGCATACAAGATCTATGATTTAGTTCTTTTCCCAACAGTAGGCAGTGCAAGAACCAGGAAATCCTGAAACCTCTTCCTGGACTCCATTAGTCAGAGGACAGATAAGGCCTTGGTACACACTTTGCTCTGATGCCAATTTAACCTGACAGATCTTGTCCACACCAGCAGGACAACCGTCTGCAATATCAATTTGAGGATATAAGGGTTTGACACCCAAAGTCAAACAGGGCACTTCTCCACTGGAGACATATTGGGCAATGTCTGCACTGCTTTCTCAGTCTGCATGACACTGGTCAAAAGCGTGCCCCATGCACCCCACATGGACATTCAGATACTTGCTAACAAGAGTGAGGCCCTTCTAAACATCTGTCATATTTAGCCCTTACACAGCACAGAAGAGAATTTACAGCTTCATGGAATGCACAGTATACTGCAGAAACCCAGAGTTATGGCTGAGGCATTCAAGAGTACTTATATAAAGCTTTATTAGATGACTATGCTTGTCCTTGAAGATACTTATTTTTAAAGTGTTATCAGGAACCATTCCTTCTGGAATCTCACCTTAACCATTTGAAATTAATTTGACATGCTTCAGGATATCTTAAAAAATCATTAAAAATCATCTTACACCCAATTTACATGTGTTTTAATGGTGTCATGACTCTGTAGAGAAATGATTAATGCCATCCAGACCATAAAATGCCAGAGTAACAACTTATTGTAAAAGCTTAAGCAGCACCATTTTTATTCCTGAAGAGAAAGGATAGGATTCCAAAATGCTTCATGCTCCAAGCAGGAAATCCCCACAACAGCACCCCGAAGCCTTTGTGTCACTGTCACAAGCACCCAAGCTAAATGTCAGGTAAACTTCTCTAAGTGCATTCTTGGGGAAAGGTCTGCCAAAGTAAGCCTGCTGTCATTTTCTAGGCAGCCTACCAAATGAAGGCTCAGGAAGATGGAGGGATGAATAGATAGATGTTTATGCCATGCCTGTTCTGCAGATTCCTAAACTTTAGCACTGGTTCCAGGGAGAAGTCACAGTAATTACATTAATACAAAATAGGCACATCTACATGTGCGAAATTACTGCATAGTACAGGTACACGTCTACACGTGTATGCCCATACTGAGCAGTAAATATGGCAACTTACGCCGACTTGAGCATAAATTTTATACTTGCATCATGCAGGTATCAAGTTTAGACCTGATTAGCTACTGTACAGTAACACTTGTATAGATGCCTTACTGTGCAGTAACACTGTGTGGACTCACTTAGGACTAACTTTAGGCCCAAGTGAGTCCACACACAGTGTTAGCGTGCTTTAATGCCTGCACATGTAGATGTTGTCCTACTCCCGCTTACTGTGCAGTAACTTATTGAGGAATAAATTTAAGCCAGTATAAATACATGCGTAGACATGCCCAATATGTTTAATATCTAAGAAGCTGGAACTCATCTCCTGTTTGTCCTGGAAGCTGGAGCAGCTTGAGCTTCTTTCTGTCCCCCAGAAGCCATTGGTGTTCTGAAGTGAACTCCTTCCTGCATGCTCCTTGCCCATTCTTGAATGTTCCACTGTCTCTTCCCCATTTGCACACACAGAATCAGTCCCAATCCCCCAAATACTGAGATGTATTTCAAGCAATAACACACCCTTAGGCCACATCCAGATGAACGTAGCTGTAGTGCTTCGGACATCTGTGGTGCCACACACTGCACATGAAGGCATCCCCCGTGCTGTTACCTTGCAGCACGGGGGTGTTTTTTGACCCAGAGAGATCCCAGGGTCAAAAAAACCCATAATGAAAAAAAAAGTAGGGCACTGAGCCTGTCCAGCCAGAGCCATGCTGCAGCTGACAGTCAAGCTTCTGGTCATGGCTACAGACCCAGGAAGCCCTCAGGGCCCGAAGTAAGGCTGCTGGGTCAAGTACAGTTGGTGGCTCCAGCCTGTTCTAGCCCACCTGGAGTAACCTGCCAGAGTGCATGTGGAATGGGCGTTCCCCAGGAACAAGTAGCATTGGCACAGTATGTGCCGCTGCTACTTGTCCCTCAGGAAACAAACATCCATGCTGGAATCCCAAGCAGAATTGGTGCCCCATGACCATGTCTGTCCCTCCCCTTTCTCTCCACTTAGACAGTAACTTTACTAAAGGATCTTACTCAGGAGAATACACAGAGACTGAGTGAGACCTCAGATCACTCCTTTGTGGTTGAAGGCCAGGACACTCTTAGATAAATCAGGACAGCTGGCAGTGCAGCGAAGTTACTGGATCAGGTCCTCAGCTGATATAAACAGGCTTAATTTAAAATG